>NW_024424564.1:5079443-5413226 GCF_017311325.1 Ursus maritimus | reverse complement strand
AATCCCCTTATTTGATTAGCTGTGAGGTCTAAACTCTGTATACTGATCACTTGGCTTTATAGAAGGTCAAACATGCCTTTAACAATAGCTGGTATTTTTCAAATGCAGTTAGGAGACTTTATTGATATTATTATTTTAATTTAAATTCAATTAGTTAACATCTAGTGTATTATACGTTCTGGGGAGAGTTTAGTGATTCATCAATTGCATATAACACCCAGTGCTCATCACAGCAAGTGCCCTTCCTAATGCCCACTACCCAGTTACCCCATCCCCCCGCCCACCTCCACTCTAGCAACTCTGTTCCTGTAGTCAAGAGTCTCTTATGGTTTGCCTCCCTCTCTGTTTTTATCTTATTTTATTTCTCCTTCTCTTCCCCTATGTTCATTTGTTTTGTTTCTTAAATTCCACACGTGAGTGGAATCATATGGTATTTATCTTTCTCTGACTTCGCTTAGGATAATACCCTCTGGTTCCATCCACGTTGTTATAAATAGCAAGGTTTCCTTCTTTTGATGGCTGAGTAATATTCCATAATACACACACACACACACACACACACACACACCACATCTTCTTTATCCGTTCATCTGTCGATGGACATCTGGGCTCTTTCCGTAGTTTGGCTATTGTGGACATTACTGCTGTGAACACTGGGGGGCAGGAGACTTTCTTTAGATGACTAGTCATGTATGGGACAGTCTTCTGTGAACGGGGCTGAATATTTTCAGGGAAGGAAAGAAGGTTGTGAGTGTCAGAGGATGAATAGGATTATGTGGGAGGAGGGTGGGCGGTAACACACATTGTAGTCACCTCTGTGTTGAAAAACCTTGTTAGGCACAACTTTTTTTTTTTTTTCCTAAGGTTTTATTTGTTTATTTGACAGAGACAGCGAGAGAGGGAACAAGCAAGGGGAGTGGGAGAGGGAGAAGCAGGCTTCCCGCGGAGCAGGGAGCTCCACGTCGGGCTTGATCCCAGGACCCTGGGATCACGCCCTGAGCCGAAGGCAGACGGTCAACAACTGAGCCACCCAGGCGCCCCTAGTTAGGCACAATTTTAAACCTAGCCGCTTCTTAGGTTTCTGTCAAAAAAGCAAAGGAGTCTGATGGTAGACACAAAGGGATTGTGTAGCGTCATGGTTTCTGTCACCAGAATGCCTGGTTTCAGTCTCTGGTTAGCCCTTATTGACAGTATAACAGAGCACGGTCCTTGACCTCTGTGTGCTTCACTTTTCTGCCCGGGAAAATGGGGATGCTCATGGGACTTACATAATGGGGTTGTCATAAGGGTTAAAGAGATTAATCCACATGAAGTGGTTAAAACGTTGCCTGGAGAATAGTTAACAATTCAGTAAATAACTATTTTAAAAAAATTACCTCAGGCGCTCTGCCTTGACAAAAGGTTGGATCTGTTTAATTGGCTTTCTTTAAGAATCCACCTAAATTTAAAGGGGACTCTAATATTTAATTAGAGACTTGTACCTTCTTCCAGCAATTGTCACAGGGAACTTGAGATAGAGCTGAGGAATTTTATTGACAGGTCTGACTTGGGTAGAGCTTTTCTCCTACTCCTCAGACGCTCTGGAATATTGATCAGTATTGGGTAGTTATACATGGGAGACACTATGCATTTTTGTTGTGGCACGTCTTCAGTTAGTGCCGTGAAAGGAATTTAGGCATTTGGAGAATGAGAGACAAAGTTGGAATTTCTGGCCTGCTGTTGACCAACATGTGACTCTGGCTATCAACACTGGAGCCACCTAGAATGTCCTTGTCGGTTTTCATATAGTATGTCTAAGTCTCCTCACATTCGGCTCATAGGACTTTCATTCATTCAACAAATGCTAATCGGGGACCTAGTGCCTGGCAGAGCACGAGGGGAGTGGGCACTGTACTAGGCTCTGGTAGTTATTTTCCTATTTTACACATGTGAGAACTGGCTCAGATAAGTGAAATTGCTTCTCTAAAATCACAAGCTCATAAAGTGGCAAGTTACTTAACCTTCATGAGCCCCCATTTATTTATTTTTTTATAAAAGAAATAATACCTACCAGTAGCTAGTATACATGCGGATAAAAATGCTTCCCCTGTTGGATGGATAACATGGGGAGCTGGGCATTCATGGCACTCAATAAATAGTTGATAACAAAAACAGCAATCATCTGTGAAGGCCAGTTTCAAAGCAATTCGTAGGAAAATCTAGTTTATGAGTTTCCTAAGTTACTAGGGTCCGTGATGAGCATGACTTTGTCAATCTTTCTTACTAGACTGAGTCAAGTGTTTATTGAGGTTTGCCTGGGAGTCCCACTTAGAGAACTAGGAAAGGCCTGTGCAGAGCTAACAATAGAAAATAAGTATTCAGGGGTGCCTGGGTGGCTCAACTGGTTAAGTGTCTGACTCTCTTGATTTCAGCTAAGGTCATGATCTCAGGGTTCTGGAATCGAGCCTCCTGTCAGGCTCTGTGGTGGGCATGGAACCCGCTTAAAATTCTTTCTCTCTCCCTCTACCCCCACCTCCCTCTCAAAAAAAACAAAAAACAAACAAAAAAAAAAGCAAGGAAGCAAGCATTTAGTTTCCCCTCTTGGGGGCATGACTCTCCTCATAATTGCTTTGCTTGCATTGTCTCTTACTGTTTACATTTTAAAAGTTTTTAAAAAGCAAAAAACAATATGAAGCCAAGTCAAAAGATTACTGACTAAAAAAGACAAAACCATTAAACTGCAACATACATTAAAATTTAAACATTAAAATAGCAGCCAGAGGGCCAGGCAAAGTTCTTTGTTTGAATACAGTGAGAAGCCAAGTGTGAGGTGTATTCTCAAAGCAGGGAGCAGAGCCATGGAAGATTTCAGGTAAAGCCTCTGAAGGTTGAGGCTGAGGAGAGCCCAGCTAACAGGGCCAGGAACTGGAGCCTTCCAGGCAGACACCAACGACCTTGAACCACATTAGAGAAAAGCATCCCCATTAGCTGAGGTAAGCCCCCGTGTCTGGTCAGGCTGCACGGAACATGCAACCTCCTGAACTCTGCCACCATTCTTTCTGACCTTTCCAACTCCAGAGATGCTTAGAGGCTTTAAATCTGTCTTCTGTGATGGAATGAAGAACGTTGTTCATTGTCAAAGGAATTTCAGGTGACTGTGATCAGGTTAGTGACCTCGAACAATTTATTTAGCCTGAGACTGTTCCAAAACTGAAAAACAGGGATAACAGAAGTTACCTCAGAGCAGAGGGTGGTTGTGAGAACTTACAGAGAAAGCATATATAAAGAACCCAGTACAGCGCCTTGCCCAGAGAGGCTGGTTCATGATGAAATGGGAACAGGGGGTCTTTCCCTGGTATCCCCACCACCAGCAGCCCATCTGTTCTCTCTACAGTCCAGGTTCTTTTCACTCAGCCTCATGGCTAACTTTTTGATCTGCAGTGAGCAATGCCTATAGTTTTTGATCAGGTAGTCTCTCAAATTTTCCTGTTCCTATGGGAAATAACCTATTTCTGACAGTAGTAAAGTCAGCACCGGGAAAGTTAATTGTAGTGTGAACTCTGTGCATCATTCTAGGTTGGCCGAATGCCTCTGATTATGGTGTCTGCTTGGGAAACAAAGGAAACATTTGTTGTAGGTTGGATTGACTGGAAGCAGACATTGGGGTAGAGCTTGGGGTACAAGATAATTATTTGGAATCAAGTGCATGTGAAGGGAAGGAGGAGGAAGCAGGATGGGGTGGATGGAGAAGAGGTCCAACAAAGCCTTGCTCCTCTTGGCCGTGAGCTCTGAGGTAATTATTGTCCCTCGTATTTGCCCCGCATTAGCCAGACTGTCCAAGTTTATACTCCCCCCGCCCTTTGCTTGGACACCAGATTTGGGTGGTACCGGAGGCTTGAGCTCCAGAAAGGTAGTTTTCTATAGCTGGGGGGAAGCTGAAAAAGCCACTATCTGAAGATGTTCTTTCTTGTTGGGCAGGAGAAAGTCCTTTGAATATCCACCATAACATTCTTTAATGAGGAAAGCCATCATCCCTGTTCAGGGACTCCCTCACAAAACCACTGATAATCTGCAGACATTGATCTAGGGAGGCTAGGATAAAAATTTAATCCTACAACTAAATAAAAGGAAACTGCTAAAATATTTACAGTAAAATGTGCCAAGTTCCCAGGACAAATCTCTTCATAAAACACATTTACCCAAGAGCACATCATGCTCTGGGGAAATAAGATACACATTGCTGCTCTGGTATTGTCTTTCTAAAGTCTTTATATTAAAAATACAAATAAACAATAATAAATGACAATGTCCTCTCTCCCTTTGCCTTTCCCCCAACTGCTTAAAAGAAAAGAAAACCATTATTTATCAAGTACCCACAATGTAGTGGGGAAAAAAAAAAAAAAGATTGGATTAGGGGTTAGAAGACTTGGTCTTGAGTCTGTCTTGAGCCTTGGTTTAGTCATTGTGTGACCCTGGGCAAGTCAGTTTTCCAATTCAGACCTCAGTTATCTTGTTGGTATAATGAGGAAATTGGGCTAGATCCCTTCCAGCTCTGCTTTGCTACGACTTTTGAATAAGAAAGCCTCTCCCCAAAGTGTAGCTTCCTTAGTCTTTTTATGACATGCTATGGTTTCAAGCAATGCTTGTTCCTAGGATGTATGTCATTGGCCACACAGCCTACTAATTGGAGAGAGTGTTTCTCTGGTATAGATACTGGTTTATGTGTTCCTTCTCCCATCCCCAACCAGGAGAAGACATATTAATGATTTTTTAAAATTGTTATATTTAGTCTATATTAAATCAATGTGTAAACTATAAATTAGTAAGCATCATCTGCATACTCTGTAATAAAGCTGTGTGCGGTAGCCCCTTCCCTCCCCCCTTATCTGCGGTTTCACCTACTTGCAGTCAGCTATGGTCTGTGCCACCGTCAGAAGTCAGTAGTGGCCTAATGCTACATCAGCATGCCTGTGTCATTCACTTCCCTTCATCTCATCACGCAGCATTGTTAAAATCTTATATCACCGCAAGAAGAAGGGTGAATACAGTACAGGAAGATATTTTTTTTTTTATTTAAGATTTTATTTATTTATTCGACAGAGATAGAGACAGCCAGCGAGAGAGGGAACATAAGCAGGGGGAGTGGGAGAGGAAGAAGCAGGCTCATAGCGGAGGAGCCTGATGTGGGGCTCGATCCCGTAATGCCGGGATCACGCCCTGAGCCGAAGGCAGACGCTTAACCGCTGTGCCACCCAGGCACCCCAAGGAAGATATTTTGAGAGAGGACACATTCACATACATTTTATTATGGTATATTGTTAAAATTGTTCTATTAATCTCTTACTGTGCCTAATTCATGTACTGAACTTGACCATAGCTATGTATGTATAGGAAAAAACCTAGTATATACGGGATTTGGTACTATTTGCAGTTTCGGGCATCCACTGGGGACCTTAGAATATATTTCCTGCTGATAAAGAGGGCCTACTGTATTTTGCTTTTCCAGTAAGAACAACTTATAGTGCTGATACTCTGGGGTAGAATGTTTCAGTTTATGTCACTTGTTTGTAAATTGCAGTCCCTAAATGGGGGAAATGAATTCTATGAAATACCTAAGAATTTTATAGCACTTAGTAGTTCAGTAAAGAGTGCTCGGTTTACAGTGCTGGCTGTATTGGTTGTGACAGCACCGGGTAATTATAATAATGACTACGCTGTGACTATTAGTTTCTTCAGGAGTATTAAAATACACTGGTGTACTTATTTGTATTTATCTTATTTTCCCCAAGCCCACCTTTTAACAAGTGATTGATAAGACCTCTTCCTACAGTGGTATTATAAGTAACCAGCTTTGGGACCATCTCCCTATCCATGCCCCTCACCATTAGACTACATCTAACCACTTCATAAAATCATAAGATTTCTTTTTTTATGTATCTAGTTACTTCATGGGCAAGGATGGATGGAAATTACTTTTTTTTTTTTTTCCTACCCTATTGCTGGTCTTTGGGTAGCATGAAATCTATTAATTCTTGTGGAACTCATTATTGAATTAAGGATTCGGTTGGCAAGCCTGTTTAAAATGGAAAGCTCACACCTCTTCTGAAAAAAGGTTATTTTAAATTAAAATGAATGTTTCTGTTTCCATTGTTTTAGATGTCTTAAATGGTGCACTGAACTGAAAAGAGAATGCGGAGCAGATGTTTGGTTATACCAGGGGAAGCCCAGCTTTGCTGAGCGTTGCGTATGCCCTCAAAGACTGCATTTAATTGACGTGCAGTGGAGTGTGGCAGGGCAAGCTCCTATCACAGCGGCCATCATCCAAATAGGCTCTGGAAAACCTTACAATTCACTGTCTTCTGTTGGTCTGCCAACTGAGACTTGAAGTGCCAGTGACCACTTACTCATTCATTCATTCATCAAATGTTGATCGTGCACCTACTGTGTGCCTGGCCTTGTTCTGGGAACTGGAGCTACAACAGTAAACTATTAGGCAAAAATTCTTGCTCTGATGAAACTTATATTCATAGGGGGCAGAAAATAGAACATAATCAAACAAGTAATATTAATAGTCTGCCCAATGATAATAAGTGCTATGGGGAAAAATAAAGAAGGGTGGAGGGGGTAAGGGATGTTGGGGTGGGAGTTGGTATGCAATTTCATTTTTTAAGATTTTATTTTTTTGCGAGAGAGAGCAGGTAGGGGAAGGAGAGGGACAAGCAGACTCTGCTGAGTGCGGAGTCCGATGGGGGCTTGATGCTATAATCCTGAGATCATGACCTGAGCCAAAACCAAGAGTTGGATGCTTAACTTAATGAGCCACCCAGGCGCCCTAGTATGCAAATTTAAATCACATGGTCTGAGAAGACCTCACAGAGGAGGTGGTTCTTGAAGCAAAGCGTGGCTTAAAAGATGTGTGGGAGTTTGTGGTGGGGAGTCCGGGGAGGGAAGAGGGAATAAGCCATGCAAAAGTCAAGAGGTACATCAAGGAGGCCGGTGTAGCTAGATGGGAGTAATCTAGAGGGAGAGAGCTCAAAATCTGAGCTGAAGTCAGAGAGGCAGGAATGGGACCTGTTAGAGTTGGACCTTGGAGGCTTTTGTTAAGTCATGCTGTTTTTGTTCTTATTATGTTGGGGAGTGACTGCAGGGTTGGAGCAGAGGAGTGATGCTGTGTTCTAACTTAGGCTCTAAAAGGATCCCTTTGGCTGCTGGGTTGAGAATAGAATGTATGGGGGAAGGATGGGAGCTGGGAAACTGGTGAGGAGGCTGTTAGAATAATCCATATGGAGATAATGATGGCTCACGCCGGGTGGTTGTGGTAGAGGTGGTGATAAAGGGCTGGGATTCTTTTGACTAGATTAGGTATGTGCTCCAAGAAGAAGGCCCTAGGCTCTGATTGTATTCCAAGCACTGCGGTTGACCACGCCAGTAAACTTAGCGGTGGGGAAATAGTATATAATAGAATGTGGGTTTTGGAATTAATCAGTTAGAATCCAGTTTCCAGCACCTACTAGCAGTGTGATCTTGGGCAGTTTACTTAACGTCAAGGAGCCACTGACGTTGATTTTATTATGATAATAAGTGTATTCTTTAATCACCTCCTTCACGTCTTCCCCTGCCCCCTCCCCAACCATCTTTTTGTTCTCTATAGTTAAGAGTTTGTTTCTTGGTTTGTCTCTCTCATGGAGCCACTGTGTCTGAATGTGAATGCTGTGGGCTGAATGTTTGTGGTTCCCCCAAATTCGTATGTTGAAATTTAACCTCCAAGGAGAGGTATTAGGAGTTTTTTGAGAGCCCTGGGTGGCTCAGTTGGTTAAGCATCTGCCTTCAGCTCAGGTCATGATCCCGGGGTCCTGGGATCAGATCCCCACATCAGGGAGGGAGTCTACTTCTCCCTCTGCCCCTCCCCTCCTTGTGCTCTGTCTCACTTTCTCTCTTTTTCTCAAATAAATAAATAAAATCTTAAAAAAAAAAAAGGTCGGGCTTTTGGGAGGTGATGAGATCTTGAGGTTGGAGCGCTGTGATTAGTGTCCTTATAAAAGAGGCTCTTCCACCACTGTGAGAAGGTACCGTTATGAACAGGAGGAGAGTTCTTATCAGAACACAGCCATGCTTGATGTCTTGACTTGACATGTCTTGATTTGAATGTCTCACGGTTCTGGCACCTTGATCTCAGCCTTCCAGCCTCCAGAGCTGTGAGAAATAAATTTGTGTTGTCCATAAACCACCCAGTCTCTGGTATTTCATCATAGTGGCTTGACTGGACTAAGATGGCATAATAACAAACTCCCACGGTTCTTTGGAATGTACATTCTGATAAGAGATGATAACAACTTGTGGAGGATTTAGTTTATGTAAGTGCTTCCTAAGTATTAGTTCTCATCAATTCTTCAATAGTTTAGATATGATCACTTGCAATATAAATTCAGTAGATCATGGCTTATTTGCCCATGGTTAGGGCATTTCTCAGTGCATCTGTCCTATAGGTGACAGGAGTGAGAAATAAGAGCTTTTCTGGCCAAAGAGCTACAACCGTATTGAGGACAAATTCCTAATACCATATGTTTTTGTTTGTTTGTTTTCTTTACGTTTCGGTCCCATATTTAAGGTGAGGGTCCTCTTCAAAGCAGAGGCTTCTTTTGGGGGAATGGAGGAGGATTTCCAAGGGTAGACTTGAGGGGCTCAGGAAATCCTCTCAGATTTTATTGAAATTTTGTGCATATGCTTATTTTTTTTTCTGGGAATAAGAAATTGAAGATTGTAAGATTCTCAAAGAGGCCCACAAAGCCCAAAGCATTACCAACCACTGTTCTATAAAACTTTACTTAGCCAATGGCTATGTTCTAAATTAGCACCCCCCCTTTCCAAAAAAAAAAAAAAAAAAAATTTTTGCCTATTCTTGCTAATTCTGTTAACAGATATTTAACCACAAAACACTTTGTGGTTAAAAGATGTTATCCTGGTTTCTTATATTTCTCAGTCTGTCAATATCTTCTGTCTTTGACTCCCCAACCACTGCTAATTATAAACTTCTGTGCGTATATGCTGTTTACAGAAAAAGCTTAGGAGGTCTCTATAGCTTATGCTTTTTGCCTATTCTTGCTAATTCTGTTAACAGATATTTAACCACAAAACACTTTGTGGTTAAAAGATGTTATCCTGGTTTCTTATATTTCTCAGTCTGTCAATATCTTCTGTCTTTGACTCCCCAACCACTGCTAATTATAAACTTCTGTGCGTATATGCTGTTTACAGAAAAAGCTTAGGAGGTCTCTATAGCTTATGCTTATTGTCATGAATTACGACGATAGTTAAGTTTTTTCTGCGCAGTGTTCCTCCAAAACCTGTATGGGTAGGAATCGTATTCTGAAAAGGTTTGTCTTCTGCTATTTATATTTGTTGAATATTGGAATGATACAGTTTCATAGAGGGTAAAAGAGGTGGCCGCCTTTGAAAGTTATCAGACTTGGCAGAAGAATCACAAAGGAGATGAAAACTGCCACATTCTGTCTGATTCTGGGTTTGATTCTGTCTAACCCATTTGTGTCCATATTTACATTAAATGACTCATAACACTTGTGGATCACTGTATTAAATAAAATAACTTTGAAGATTCTTGGATCTTCTAAATTGATGAAAGGGAATATACTTTTTCTCCTAATAACAATCTCTACAATTTAAAAACAAAAACACGTTCTCTTGCTAACTAAGAATCATACCACAAAGACTGCTGTGCGTGCAAGGCAGTGAATTTAACAAAGTTGAAAAATTGCATGCAAAATAAGTGTCGGCAGTGAGGAGTCAAATATTATCTCATCAGCATTCATCATGAAGCCTCTAGCATGAAAAAGACCCGCCTTCTCCTGAGACACATGGAAAGCAGAGAAAAGTCAATCAGGGTAAGAAGCCATGCATTCCTTCTATACATATATGACTTCTCCTGAGATGTACATTGTCGATCAGTTCCCATCACAGAATAAGTAAATCCTCATTCTCTAGTTACTGACCAATCAAAAGATAAGCTTTTCTAATAGCGCTTTGATTTTCACTTTATTGTGGAATGCAAGCTTTGTTATTAACTTAATTGAGCTGATGATACCCATAAGTGGAATAATTCAGAGGTGGTAAATCAGCCTCTAAATCTGCTTTCTGAAAGGAAAGCTTATTTTCTTATTTAATTTGGTTGTTTTACCATAATATAGAAAATCTATTTTTCATTAGTTTTTTTTTCCTACTGTTTATTTTCATTTTCAAAGAACCCTTTGCTTGATATATGTGATGAATTTTCCAAGTCTCTCTTACCTTGTAGTAGTAACACTCTGCTGGCTCTATAACCTTGCGATGAAGAGATTTTTACTTTTGTTGAGTAGTTGAGTTTCCAAATCATAAATCTGATGGTAATCTTGTGATTCCTGTCACTGGAGTGCTGAGCAATTTATTGAACTCTGCAGTCCTTCAGAACTGGCATTTTGCTTGATAGCAAGTTAGAGAAGTCAGATTTTGCTAAGAATGTGGCTTTGCTTGGGTCATTTGGAAAAAACAACAGCAACAAAACCGCAACTGTTTTCAGGCAATTGGCTCTTGTTTCCAACCTCAAATTTAAGTACCCATCTTATTAGAAGAGGGAAGGGAATAGTTCTTGTTGAGCACCTACTATGTGCCTGTAGCTGTGACCCAGTTAAAATCCTTACCTTATAGTTTACCAGAGAAAAGAGATAATGAAATAATTATTATAGTACATGTGATTGGTATTATGATAGGGCATTATGGCAGTGGGCATAGTATTTTGGGTCAGAGAAAGTCTTCTGGAAAAGAATGGTGTAAGGTAAGACCTGATAGGGCAAGTGAAGGGTGATGGGATGGGGGGGTAAAGGTAGGTAGTGTTGCAATGCTGGGAGCTGAGAAGACGACTTCTGGCAGGAGGAATAGCATGTGCAAAAGCGTATTCGAGGACTCAAAATTTAAGTCCAGGTGGCTACAGACTATAGAGTTTGAGTGGTGTGAGGTGAGCTGGAGAAGGAGGGACCACTCATTTGACAGTTGGTTACTGATGACTCTGTTAGGTGTTGGTGACAGAGGAACGAGATAGATACGCTATCTGCCCTCATCAACTTTACTTTCTAGTGAAAATGAGACTAGATAAGGAAACAAAAAGCAAAATTAACATAGATTGTGATAAAGTGCCAGGAACGGAAATTAACAGTATATGATAGCAATGTGGACAGGCCACAGGGTTGTCGGGGAAGACCCCATGGAGGAGGTGACATTTACATTGAATCATGAAGGACCAGGAAAAGCTACGCTAAGCATGAGTGGAAGAGGAAAGAACACTCCAGCAGAGCAAATGATCTTCGTAAAGGCCACGAGTCAGAAAAGAGAGTGGGATGTTTGAGGTTTTGCAAGGAGGCTGGTGTGGCTAAAGCATACTTATCTAGGAGCAGGGTATTGTGAGATAAAGATGAAGGGATTGTCCTCCTTTTACAGGTAAGGGAGCTGAGAGGCTGTTTGCCCAGGGTGATCTCAGGTAGTAAATAGCAAAGCTATGAAGATGGTACCACATGTTTGTCCAGTCCTATGCTTGTTTAGTCACTCAACTAGTTAATATTTTATTGGCAGCCAGGCACCATGCTATGCTCCAGGGTCACAGTATTATAACAGATATACAAGATCCTTGCCTCCATGACCCCACATCTTGCTCTTTTCCCTGACTCATGTTGCATTCTTAGAGGGCAAGGGAAGACCTAGGGACTTCCATCTGTAAGTAATGGAGAAACAAAGATTGATATGGCTTATGAATTAAAGGTGAATTGTTTGCTTATGTAATTGAAATAAGGCTTCCAGGATGATTAAATCTCTCTCTTTTTTTCTGCCTTTCTCTTAGTTTTTTCCTCCTCTGTGATTCCGTTTTACCCAGTTCCAGATTTCATATCCACATCCCACACTGTCCAAAAGGAGAAAGGGTCCCAGAATTTCCATCAGAAGTTCTGAGCTTTGTGCTGATTGAGTTGACCTTGATAGAACCAGGAGAATTTTCATGCTGACTGCTTAGCCCCAGGTTCCGCGTTTATTCCTGAACAAATTGTCATGGTAAAGGTATTTCCAGAGATTCTTAACAGGGAGTGATACCAACTTGTGTGTGCATGGAAACTTAAGGAAAAGTGTGCGTAGAGACTTTTGATTAGTGTTGCCTTGTCACACTGAAAGGGAAGTCAAAACTGACGATTTGTGGACGAGGACCAGGGACGCTAGAAGTCCTTCAGTGCATAGGATTGGACTGCACCACAAAGAACTGTCCCCATTTTGCATAACTTTTGGATGTGCTTCTGGACAATATATAGGGGAAAAATTGTATACAGTCATCCAAAGCTAGAACTTAGCTGTTTTACGTTTAAACATGAAGTGTGGTTTGGGGACACTATTTTCGTATATACTGAATTTTCCAGAAGTGTAGCTATGGGTGTATCGTGAGAATATTGTACTTTGTTCAGAATTTTTCCAAGATTTGTTGACCCATTTGAAAAAAATCACATCACAGTTGGGATGTTGCTTTTGTATTTGAGTTATCTGTTCAGTATACCTTATGACCTGCATTTGTAGGTGTCTCATTTCATGCTGATTTCATGCGAAGGTTTAGGCATTTGGCTGCATTATTATGCCTGAGTATTTACATATTGGAATACATTTGTTTTATAAATTATTTAAAAAATTCCACTCTATGTTTTATTTTGAGAATTATTTTGATTTTTGAAATTTATGAGCTAATTATATTTGTGAATTTCATTTTCGTATAGAGTGGGGGGTGTTACATAATTTTATGTAAAGGAGCTGTTGGATTTGATGAAATTGAAGTCACTGGTTGAGACCCATCAGAAACCACCCAAGAAGTTGGGGGGTAGGGTCAATATCCATAGAGCCTGGTTAATATACACTTGGAGAAAGGTGAAATGGTTGTTGGGGAGATATTCATGGTGACCACTGGATATTCGTTTTATTGTTAAATGTGGGCCTTTCTCAAGACAGAATTGATTAGAGTTTAATATTTTTCATGTTAAATGCATTCTTGGGGAAAATCCAGATTAAGGTGACTTCTTGTTGTGAAGATGCATCCAAATCATTTATTTTAAACAGCAAGTTCACCTGGGATTAAAAGTGATACAAATTTTATTTCATGTTGAAAATTTTATCTATGTAGATTTCAGATTCAGACTTAATTCAGCTCTGCACAGTTACCTCTCGTTTGTTCATTGCTTTGACACCCCATTTTCCATCTTGGTGTTGTGAACTAAATGCACACTTAGAGCATCTAGACGTGTTCTCCGACGTAAAGCCTGACTTGGCCATGACGTTGTGAAGAGAAATGACCGAAATACTAATTTCCAGTAAGAGAATCGTCAGAGAAACAGTAGAAGGAGAGAAATGGAAGGCAACAAGTACGAAACATGAATAGTGGTTGCTTTGTTTGAATACTAAATAGTTGAGATAACTCATAGACTGGAGTTATACAAACGTACCTGGTTCCTTTAAGACAGGGTTTAAAAAAGAACATTTGAAAATGGTCATTTTAGATAGTGGGAGTAGATTTTTTTCTATTGCTATAAAATTCACACCCAAGTGAAGGCCTTATCTGTTGCCTTGAATTATATAATAAACCAAAAACGTGTTTCTGTTGCCTTGGTCATACATCCTTGGTGGGGTGTGCCAGGAGCACACCTGAGAGTCATTTGAATTCTATTTATTTATTTTTTAAAAAGATTTTATTTAGGGGCGCCTGGGTGGCACAGTGGTTAAGTGTCTGCCTTCGGCTCAGGGTGTGATCCCGGCGTTGTGGGATCGAGCCCCACATCAGGCTCCTCTGCTATGAGCCTGCTTCTTCCTCTCCCACTCGCCCTGCTTGTGTTCCCTCTCTCGCTGGCTGTCTCTATCTCTGTCAAATAAAAAAAAAAAATCTTAAAAAAAAAAAGATTTTATTTATTTGAGACAGAGATAGAGGGAGAGAGAGGGATGGGGAGGAGCAGAGGGAGAGGGAGAAGCAGACTCCCCAATGAGCAAGAAGTCCGACGTGGGACTCGATCCTAGGACTCTAGGATCATGACCTGAGCCGACCTGAGCTAAAAGCAGACCCTTAACCAATTGAGCCACCCAGGTGCCCTGAGTTGTTTGAATTTTAAAGAGGAATTTATGGATTGCTTCCAAAGCTCTTCATTTCTAGGACTTTCTGAATTCTTACAAAATTATTCATTTATATACCAAACCACCTCTAAATATGTGGGAGTTAACTGCTTGCTCTTGGATAATCTTAAGTGGGTAGAGAAAATGCAAACGTTACTACTATTTTCTTTCACCCTATGTGTGGATGCCACCCACAGAGTCTTTACAATTTCAGGGGTGGTAGGTGACCTATTTATTTTGTAATTACTTAGCAGAGAACGGCTCTGACATTTTGCTTTTGTGCCCCAAATTTCTAGCTCTCCAGTGAACTGTGGTGTATGTTTTTGCATTGTTTTGTATGTGACACTTTTTCCACAAAAGCCAGTGAACTCTCCAGCACTGTCCCTTTTCGTTAGTGAGGTTTTCCGTTTTAACATGTTATTGTACGTCAGCTGGCTTTTTTGGTTTTACAGCAACATTGTAATCAGTCACTAACATTTTGTTAAGCAATTTATTGATGTTTATCACTTGTCGTGTTTTCAGTTTGCTAACCGCTGACATGATTGTCACTTTCTTGTTCAGAAAAGGATTTTTACAGTTTAATAAAATGTTACCAAACATATCATTTTCTTTCCCCTCTTTTCTCGTTGTTGACCTTGCTTAAAAATAGGCATATCCCTCCCCAAAAAACATACTGTGTTTGAAAATCTGAACAATTAGGGGCACCTGGGTGGCACAGCGGTTAAGCGTCTGCCTTCAGCTCAGGGCGTGATCCCGGCGTTCTGGGATCGAGCCCCACATCAGGCTCCTCCGCTGGGAGCCTGCTTCTTCCTCTCCCACTCCCCCTGCTTGTGTTCCCTCTCTCGCTGGCTGTCTCTATCTCTGTCAAATAAATAAATAAAATCTTAAAAAAAAAAAAGAACATCTGAACAATTAAAACATATCAAATATGGGTCAATAGATTTCAGTTTCCACTTACAGAAGGCCATCATGTGGAGCCTCTATGTGCAGAAATGCTCTCGACCTCTGTGAATGTCCCTAGCCCAGTGCCTGCCACTTAGTGGGTGCTCAGGAAATGTCAAATGAAACAAAATGAGGAATACATGCAAATAATCACTTTTTAAGTTTAAATAAAAAGGAATTCTAACTTTAATTAATTTCTGTGCTCCAGTATATACTGGGGAATGGGTTAGCCAATAAAAAGTCATGAACTGGTCTTACTGGATTTATAATATTAGTTTATATGTTCACGTCTTCTTTATTCCCTTAAATTGTGCATTTCATTTTTGCCACTTTAATTTTGAGCTAAGATGTTTTTTTTTTCCTTCATGTGAATTTCAGCAACAGCAGGAGAAACTCTGAAGGTTTCCTGATAGCAGTTGTAAATTCTTGCTTACAAAGAGGGAAAGAAAAAGTGAAGGGGACATTATATACAAGGCTGCAATTATGGTTGTGAAGTCCCTTGGCTCCCTTTCTCCCCCAGCTTTTATTTGGGGCAGTGGAGGCAATTTACCAGAACTCTCTCTTCTAGTTTACTGCTAAAAGTTGCTGCCAAAATGTAAGAAGGTTAAGTTCATAGAGTAATAGAATAGAATCATGAATAGAATAAATACTTTGGATTTATGTTTATCACCTGTTCTGACAAGAAAATGGGATTTATGGTTAATTTAATATACTGGTTAGTGGAATGTTATTAATGCATAACACAGAGACTACTCGTTTATCCAGAATGGCTGGGAAGTAAATGGACTGTTACGTATTTTGAACCTTGAAGAGTTGCCACACATCATAGACTTCCTACAGCAGCTGGTTGTCCACTGGGGGTAGTTTTGCCCCTTAGGTACAGTTGACAAAGTCTAGAGACCTTTTCGATTGTCAGGGTGGCGGGAGGAAGGAGTGCTATTAGCGTTTAGTGAGTAAAGTCCAGGGGTGCTGCTAAACACCCTTCAATGCAGAGAACAGTCTGCACAACAAAGAGTGGTCTGGTCTAAAATGTCAACAGCTCGTCCACAACAGCCAAACTATGGAGAGAGCCCAGATGTCCATCAGCAGATGAATGGATAAGGAAGATGTGGTATCTATATACGATGGACTATTATGCAGCCGTCAAAAATGAAATCTTGCTGTTTGCAACGACGTGGATGGAACTAGAGGGTATTATGCTAAGCGAAATAAGTCAATCAGAGAAAGACAATTATCATACGATCTCACTGATACGTGGAATTTGAGAAACAAAGCAGATAATCATGGGGGAAGAGAGGGGAAAAAGGAAACAGGACGAAATCAGACAGGGAGACAAACCATAAGAGACTCTTAATCTCAAGAAACAAACTGAAGGGGGCTCCTGGTGTCTCAGCCATTAAGCATCTGCCTTCAGCTCAGGTCATGATCCCAGGGTCCTGGGATCGAGCCCCACATCGGACTCCCTGATCAGCGGAGAGCCTGCTTCTCCCTCTCCCACTTCCCCTGCTCATGTTCCCTCTCTTGCTGTGTCTCTCTCTGTCAAACAAATAAATAAAATCTTAAAAAAAAAAAACTGAGGGTTGCTGGAGTGGAGGGGGTGGGGAGGTGGGGTGGCTGGGTGATGGACACTGGGGAGGGTATATGTTGTGGTGAGTATTGTGTATCGTGTAAGATGAATCATAGACCTAGACCCCTGAAACAAATAAGACATTATATGTTAATAAAAAAAAATTCTCAGTAAAAAAAAAAAAAATGTCAATAGCTCAGAGTTTGAGAAACACTGCCTTGCAGATTAGTACTTTTTACCAAATGAGAGTTCAACAAAATCAAGCTACACGGCAAGGTGGCAGCAAGTACTTTTGGCGATTTTTTTTTTTAAAAGATTTTATTTATTTATTCGACAGAGATAGAGACAGCCAGCGAGAGAGGGAACACAGGCAGGGGGAGTGGGAGAGGAAGAAGCAGGCTCCTAGCGGAGGAGCCTGATGTGGGGCTCGATCCCACAACGCCGGGATCACGCCCTGAGCTGAAGGCAGACGCTTAACCGCTGTGCCACCCAGGCGCCCCACTTTTGGCGATTTAGATGATAGTTCAGCTTCTTACAGTGCTTCCGTGTCTTTATCAACATCGGTTACCCCCTGTATTGGTGAAGTGTAGAAGAGCTGGCCCATGAGGATTCCTGGTTGCTAGATGGACAAAGATGTTAGCTGTGGCACAGTTATCTGAAGAGGCTCAATTAATTCTTGTGTCATAACAGTGATTTCAATTAGAATTGCTACTTTTCCTAATAGGGAGGATTATTTACATTTGGCATTACAACAGAACAGAAATATAAGTTAACTTTGTTAATGTGTTTTTTAAATATACTCTAAAAATAATAGGTGACGTGGTCTTGGAACGATGCTTGTGTCAACACAGCAGTTGTTACAATACCCCATGCTTTTATTTTAAGCATACTGGGGGAAAATGAGGAAAAAGACAAAATTTTCCTTCTACCATAGGATAGTTTATTTGTGGGCACACTCCAAGAAAATGGAAAAGAAAAATATCTGTTTCTGGGTAGAAAAACAAAGGGATCTGTTTATTAGTCACTTAAATATTTATTGAGAACTGTCTCATTCACATTCTGGGGCCAGTGCAGTCAATAGAACTTTTTACGGTGTCATTTACTGAATTATTAGGAAAATAATAAACGTTTAAAGCATGAAACTGAAATTAATTTCGTATGTCTGTAATAGCTTCTTGCACACATAGATTCAGGTATAATGTATGGTATTTACAGCTATCGAGGCTTCAATAATAGAAACTGCCTATTGTGTGACCCTAATCTTACCCTCAGAACCACTCTGAGTCCCGAGGTCATTAAGTACTTATCATCCTTACATGGGTTTATGCAATTAGTTATTGCTTTTTCACTAAGCACACATTAAAGACCTGATGTGTGCTATGCTATTCTGGCAAGAAGGGACATCAGCATGAATCAGGAATAGTCCCCGCCCTTCTGTGCAGCTGCTGGAGGTGCTGGGCCAGGGAAGAGAACGATCGAGAGGCAGGGTGTTGAGAGTGTTGAGTGGGACAGGAGCCGTGAGGGGGCAGAGTTGTGTGAATAGGCATGTGTTAGAAGCAGTAAAAGAGGATAAACACATCATGAAAGGAACAATCTGTCACATTTGTGTTGGCCTCTTGTGTTACCTGGGTTTGATTCCATTTAACCCTTTCTGTTAGGCACCTCTAACTCCCTGCTCCGTTGAGTAATTAAGCGCAAACTCAGTGAGTTGATGAAATTGACTCATGTCAATATAATAACAGGCATGTGGCTTCCAGGGCCTCATCTCTGAAGAGGTCAGCATTGAATAAACAATGAAAATTCTTGGGCTTCTAGTTTCTGCAGTTTCTATTTCAAAACGTAATCCTAATTCAACTTCTACATATTTCTTGTTTTGTCTTAAAGTGGTAAAATTGACCTGAACAAACTGCTGAGAAAGAAGAAAAAGTAAATGAGGCAGGCAACTTAATCTCAACATGTCCAAAATAGAACGCATGATTTTCCACCATACTCTTTCTTCTTAATCCCTACCTGTTTTCTCTTGTCTCAGTTATGGCTCCATTAGATTTCTTTCCCATTGGTCTTGATACCTTCAAAGCGGTTCTCCACATTGCTGTCCTAGTGGTCTACAGAAACCACACATACGAAGGGAATAGTAATATTAGCAGATAATATATTTTTAATGCCAGTGTAGTTAACACACAACGTTATATTAGTTGCAGGTGTCCAGTTTAGTGATTGAACATTCTACACTACTCAGTGCTCATCATTGTAAGTGTACTCTTCATCCTCTTCTATTTCATTCATTCCCTGGCCCACCTTCCCTCTGGTAACTACCAGTTTGTTCTCTGTAGTTAAGAGTCTGTTTTTTGGTTTGTCTTTTTCTTTGTCTCTTTGTTTCTTAAATTCCGCATATGAGTGAAACCATATGGCATTTGTCTTTTTCCCACTGACTGATTTCACTTAGCATTATACTTTGTAGACCTATCCATATTTTGCAAATGGCAAGATTTTATTCTTTCTAATGGCTAATAGTCTATTGTAAATATATACCACTGTTTTAAAAAATATAGTGTTTTATTAGTGTCGGGTGTACAATATAGCGATTCCACAATTCCTGACCATCCGGTGCTTGTCATGATAGGTATACTCCTAATCCCCTTCATCTATTTAATTCAACCACCCCCACCCTACCTCCCCTCTGGTAACCATTAGTTTGTTCTCCATAGTTAAGAGTCTGTTCTTTGATTTGTCTCTCTCTTTTTTCCCCCTTTGCTCATTTGTTTGTTAAATTGTACATGAATGAAATCACATACTATTTGTCTTCTCTGACTTACTTTGCTTAGCATTATACTTTCTTTTTTTTTTTTTTTAATGATTTTTTATTATATTATGTTAGTCACCATACAGTACATCCCCGGTAGCATTATACTTTCTAACTCCATCCGTGTCATTGGAAACGGCAAGGTTTTATTCTTTGTGGCTGAATAATAATCCATTGCATATATATTATACATCATCTTCTTTATCCATTCATCAGCCAATGGACACTTGGGCTGTTTTCAGAATTTGGCTATTATAAATAATTGTGCAATAAACATAGGGGTGCATATATTTTTTTGAATTAGTCTTTTTGTATTTGGGTAAATACTCGGTAGTGGAATTACTGCATCATATGGTAGCTCTATTTTTAATTTTTTGAACAACTTCCATACTGTTTTCCACAGTGTCTGTGCCAGTTTGCATTCCCACCAACAGTGCACGAGCGTTCCTTTTTCTCCATATTCTCACCAACATTTGTTGTTTCTTAGGTTTTTGATTTTAGCCATTCTGACAGGTGTCTGGTTTTGATTTGCGTATCCCTGATGATGAGTGATGTTAAGCATCTTCTCATGTGTCTGTTAGCTATCTATATGTCTTCTTTGGGGAAATGTCTGTTCATGGCTTCTGTCTATTTTAATTGGATCATTATTTTTTTGGTGTTGAGTTGTATAAGTTCTTTATATATTTTGGATACTAACCCTTTATCGGATGCGTCATTTGCAAATATCTTCTCCCATTTGGTAGGTGTCTTTTAGTTTTGTTGATTGTTTCCTTTGCTGTGCAGAAGCCATTTATTTTGATGTAGACCCAATAGTTCATTTGTTTTTGTTTCCCTTGCCTCAGGAGACATAGCTAGAAAGATGTTGCTATGGCTGATATCAGAGAAATTACTGCTCGTGCTCTCATCTAGGTTTTTTATAATTTCAGGTCTCACATTTAGGTCTTTAATCCATTTTGAGTTTACTTTTGTGTATAGTGTAAGAAAGTGGTCCAATTTCATTCTTTTGCATATAGCTGTCCAGTTTCCCCAACACCATTTGTTGAAGAGACCCTTTCCCCCACCCCCATGGCATATTCTTGCCTCCTTTGTTGGGGATTAATTTGTCATATAATTATGGATTTATTTGGGCTCTCTGTTCTGTCGCATTATCTATGTGTCTATTTTTGTGCCAGTACCGTACTGTTTTGATTACTACAGCTTTGTAGTATATCTTGAAATCTGGGATTGTGATACTTCTACTTTTATTCTTCTTTCTCAAGATTGCTTTGGCTATTTGAGGTTTTATTTTATTTTTTTAAGATTTTATTTATTTATTTGACAGAGAGACAGCCAGTGAGAAAGGGAACATAGCAGGGGGAGCGGGAGAGGAAGAAGCAGGCTCCCAGCGGAGGAGCCTGATGTGGGGCTCGATCCCGGAACTCTGGGATCACGCCCTGAGCCGAAGGCAGACGCTTAATGACTGCGCCACCCCGGCGCCCCTATTTGAGGTTTTATGATTTCATACAAATTGTAAGATTATTTCTTCTAGTTCAATGTTAGCAGGTAACACTTAATGGAGTACTTACCATGTACTTGGTATTCTTCTAAGTATTTGGTATACAGTAAATCCTTCAATTTTCACAATATGATATCAGAACTATTGTTACCTTTATCGCACAGATGATAAAACTAACGTACAAGAAGAAACTTGTCATAGGTGACATATCTAGTATGTGGCAAAGCCAGATTTTCACCCAGTCTTCTAATCCGGGGGCAATAGGTCACAACTGCCATGCTATGCTCTTCTGCATAAGACGATCTCTGTCTCCCCAGAGCCTACCAAGAAATTCAAATACACTCAATTTCTCATTTAATGACTTTTATTTTTGTAAAAACCTATTGCTAAATGAAAAAACTAAAAAAAAGCAGAAAAATTATAATGCGTTCCATCTCAACTTAAGATGCCTTAACAGTTTTCACAGGTAGAATAAGATACTAATTCAACAATGAAAAGAGGTTTATATAAATAATGAAAACAATTCAAAAGAAATAAATGGAATGTATATGGAGCAAAGATTTCTTTTCGTTGTGAAAGGAGGAATAAGAGAGTCGGGGGCAGGTAGTAAACGTTAGGGGCAGAGTGCTGTGGAATCATTCTTTGGAAGGTGCAATCTCCTTTTTGTCCCATTTTCTTTACCAATTCTTGACCTTCTTTGGGCTTTAAGATTACCCTGTTCACAAGCTCCAGTTTATAAGTGATCACACAGGAAACCACCTTCAGGGCAAAATAAAGGCTAAACACGAGAGCACACCTAATACATAGGATGAGTGCATGTACACAGCAGACCTGCATTTTTTCTTTCTCTCTCTCTCAAAAAAATGTTTCGGATTCATCTAAATGTGGTACTTAATTGAAATGTATTCCCTGAGATACTCGGACTAAAAACTGGTAGGTCAAGTAAGTTGGTGAGTGTGTCCCTCTAAAACAGTAACGTCAGTATATCAGGTCTTAGAGTGTATTTCCTGAGTGGATTTTTGGGGAAAATGTTGCTATGTTAAAAAAATATTTGTTGAAAAAAATGCATAACCTTTTAACAGCTATCCGGGTGAAAAGTCGTTACCTAAAGTCACTATGAAGTAAGTTTACACTTGGCACATGAAGTCTCCCAAGATTCTGCCATTGCATTTCTCCCCAGCCTCATTCTTCCTCACTTTCTATCTTATACCTTGTTGTTGCCAGGACTGCGTTGTGGGTACTTAGGCACCCTATTACGCTGGCCCATACCCCGTTCCCTCCACGTGGAGTATCCCCTTCTACACACACACACAGTGGGTTTGTGGCACAATTGAGGAATACCAAACTGTAGAAACCTCGGTCCTTTAAAAGGGGTGACTAGCAAATCTGCCCAAACTTTACCCTGGAAGGACACAGTGCCTTAACTATTCTAGGCAGAAAATAAATCTGCCCTCTGCCCCGGAGAGAGAGGCACTATGTCTTCCAAGGCTCTGCGGTATACAAACATTCCTGAACAGCTAGTCTGAAACAAAATATTGGTTAATGCCTTGGCAGAAAGTGCAGAAACAAGAGAGATCCTTGGAGAATTGTCTCCCAGCAATTGTTGCTCTTGGCACATTGTATTAAAATTATCCATTTAAGTGTCTGGTTAGTGAGTTCATTTAGAGCAGAGATTTAATCTTGTCAATCTTTATATCCCTAATATCCAGCATAGTGCTTATGGCAGATTAGAGAATCAATATATGTTTATGAAACAAATGAATAAATAAAGACCTTTAAAAATGGAGACCATGGGTGCTATAACAAAAGTTATTTTATATAAGACAGTCCATTAAACCACACTAAGCACAACTGGAGTTTAAGTACCAAGTGGCTCATAGACAACCAGCTGGCTTTCCACGATCCATATTCCATTCCATTTGAAAAAAATAATATGTCATGGTAATACCGAATCCATCATTTATTTTGTGCCAAGGACCGAGTTAAACTCTTTATAAATTATGCCTCAAAATATGCTGGTAAGCAACCCATGAAGCAATACTGTTGTTGGTTGCTATTGGAAACAGAAATTCAGAAAAGTGATATAACTTGTTCAAAGTAGCACAGATGGTCCGTGGTGAAGATGGGATGTGAACCCAGGCAGGTTGACCCCAGAGGTTGTGTTTTTAACCACTTAAATTGTCCATCACAAGAAAGGAAAGAAAGATCTGCATGAATTATTTTCTCTCAACAGATGTTCTGACTCCCAAACCAAACTTGGATAGACAGAATAAAAAAATGGCCTGTTAACTGGTTCCAGCATGCATTTGGGGAAGCAAACTGAATTGTGTTTGTTTTAGCAAAGATATCTGTCTTGCAAAGGTAATGCTTTGAGGATGACGAGATGAGGTCAGCATCTTTGTCCAATGTTAGGGATGAAGGATCCGTGAAGACACTGTTATTGCTAATCTTAAACTAATCTAGGGCTCTGGCAGGGCCAGCCTCGTGGACATGTGACCCATTTGGTCAGTTGCATAGGGTTCCATGCTTAGAGGCTGTGCTTAGAAGGGCTTCCCTGGTTGGTTTCCTTCCTGCTCTGCTGTCACTGTCTTGAAGTTCTTAATACTTTTTGAAAAAGGGGCCCCGCATTTTCATTTTGCACTGGGCATCTCAAATTTTGTAGCTACTCATGGATTGGAGTCTTGGTTCACCCTTATTGGCAGCTAATGATGTGACACTGGAGACAGGAGATGGACCCGTAACAGCAGAAGGGCTCCCAGCAAAGGTCTTTAGTAACCTGAGCTTATGCCAGTGTCTGTGTTGGACTCTGTAGAGAAAAGCTCAGGTCCTGGATTTTAAGGCTACGGAATACACAATTCCTTGAGTATTTGATGACTCTATAAGATCACCCTGGGACTGGTTTAAGGTATTTATGGCAGAATACTAGTCTATCTTAAGGGAAAAAATATTATAGACAGTATTTTCCAGATTTTTAGAGGTCTCAGGTCCAGTTTCATTCTTTTTCCTGGTATGATGGTTTGTTATAGGTCCATTTAACTGTTCTCTTTTATAATTAGCACCGAATCAATTAGATGAGAAATCCGATTTCCCTCTAACAGGAATCAATATCTCCCATCTCCATTTTGATGCATAAATTACATTGCTATTTATTATCTTTACTAAATGCAAACGCACTTTGCGATGGTAGGGTTTTTCGGGAGGGGGTGTGACCGCGGGCTCAATATACTCTGTGCCGTCAGGTTTGCTGCTATGGTAGCAACACACAGTGTATGTTAACAGCGGCTTTGGTCTGCAGTACTCTAGGGATGCTGCCTTTTCCTCCTCAGAAACCTTACTCAGAGGCCTCCCGTTGGCCTCTGTCATGCTCGTCTGCATTTGCTTCTGACAACATGTGTCATCCAGATCTTATTTCTTGTGATGATTCTCTTCTGCACAGTGTTATGTCCTCATCTCTGCAATCGTTGAGACCCCCGACTGCCCACCACCATTCTACCACCAGTGGAGATACGCAGGGGCAAGGAACCCTTGTCTGGGTAGCCGTTTCTTAAAAACCACTTGTCTTGTTGTATTGTTACTAATTCATCCAAGTCCTAACTCTCTTCTGTCTTCAGGTGATTGTATTTTGGTGGATATTGAATTTAATTTTAGTTAAAACAGGAGAAATTCTGTGGAGGAGTTCAGTTCCCTAACCTCCAGTTCTATAGAATTGTATGTTTTACTGCGGCAGGCCCAGCAGAGGGAGCCCAAGTTAGCGAACGAAACTTTCTCTGGTGCAGTTTTGATGACTCAGAGCTAGTAATTCATAGTTGGACGGTGATTTTTTTTTTTTTTTTTTCCGGCAGGGGGAGAGTTAGGATAGAGGGTGTGTGTGTGTATGTGTGTGTGTGTCTGTGCACTTGCGTGTGTGTAGAGAGTAGAAAGTAGAAGTAAACTAGAAGGTGCTAGTCGTGAATTTTAAGGTGCACTTGAAATATGGAATGATATGTATTACATCTTCGGGAGGAAAATGACAAACTTGGTGGGGAGAAGCATTTGATTTTCAGATCCTGAGAAGGTACTTTAATGCTAAATGTATAAAACGACCTTTTCTTTTTCAGTTAGCCAGTTCTCACCTTAAAACTTTTTAGATTGGGCGTGCCTGGGTGGCACAGCAGTTAAGCGTCTGCCTTCGGCTCAGGGCGTGATCCCGGGGTTATGGGATCGAGCCCCACATCAGGCTCCTCTGCTGGGAGCCTGCTTCTTCCTCTCCCACTCCCCCTGCTTGTGTTCCCTCTCTCGCTGGCTGTCTCTCTCTCTGTCAAATAAATAAATACAATTTAAAAAAAATAAAACTTTTTAGATTGGGTCCTAAAACATTTCTATTTCTTATGATTTTTATATTTAATTTCCCAGGGAAAGCTTTATTTATTCCCTTCTTCAGTTCATTAGCTCACTGGCCTGTACGTTACATGTGTATCCATGTCTGAGGATAGAAAAGCTTGGAGGCTATTTAAGTGTAGATGAGTATTTATTCAATAGATTAATCAATTAGTCTACCAACTATCCAAACAGCATTTATTGAACTTTCAGTACTATATGAGGTGCAGAAGGTGTGTGTCTGTGGGCATGGGGGGTTTGAGGCAGCCAGGAGGGGGAATCAAAACCTTTTTCTGTTCTCAACAAACTTACATGTAGTGGAGTAAACACATGTTTGGCAAACCACAAGACATTACACAACCAATTGCTAAGCAGTAGTTCAAAGTAGACTGAACATAAAGTAGGTGTTTGTAGAAGAGATAAACAGATCTTTAAGGTAGATGGAAGAGCCCAGAAAGGCTTTAAGGAGGATATGGCTGGGACTGAATGAGTAGTGGCTTTGTGCCTGGTAAGAGAAGAGGGGACAGGGCTTTCCTTGGTAGCGAAGCAACATGAGAAAGCAAGTATGGTTTAAGATGGAGAAGCGGGTTCATTGTGTGGGGTGATGCTGTTTGTGTATTGCGTGTTCCTGTGGGGGGGCATTCGCATCAAGCCTAAGAGAAAGAATGGTGCTTCTGAAAGCACCCAGTGCCTTAGAATGAGTTCTAGAGTGACTGGTTATGTTGAACGGTGGTCCCTTACCCTTTGGATATTATAATCATCAGTCATTCTATTGAGAGGAATCTATAAAGAGCACAGTGGGTATAGATTGGACTGTGTAATCAGACAGTGGATTTGAATAAAAAAAATAGATGTGTGAACCAAGGTAAGTTTCTTAACCTTTCTACGCCTTATTTCCGCCTCATCTATAAAATGGCAAGATGATAATAGTCCCTACTGCATGGAGTCGTAATGGTTAAATGAGACAGAATGCCGTCTGCTTAAAACGGTACCTAGAGCCTAGCGAGCCCTGAGTATTAGCTGTTATTAAAGAGCTAATGTGTCACCGGAGCAGGAAGCAAATATACTACTTTCTCAAGTGCAGAAATATTTCATTAGGCTCTCTGTTGTGAAGTTTCTGGCTCTCACCTAGACGACTTTGTCTTGCTGGTTGAGGATGAAGAAGTAGATCATATGGTTTAAGATGCTGCTGGTTTCACAGGCTGACTCATGGATGTAAATCAGATAACATGGCCTCTCTTGTTTCAGTGAAAAACAAAGATGACTCTCATTACAGTAAGGGTGACACTCACCTGGGAATTTGGTAGTCCTGCTTGGGCCTGCAGTATCTCCACACTTTCCAGATGTTTTGAACCTTGGAGAGAAATAAACTGCATGAGGGCAGGAACCATGTGTACCTTGGTTACTGCTGTATCTCCTGTGCCTGGCATTCACTTGTTTTCGCTTTCGTTTTTTTGTTTTGTTTTAATGAATGGATCAATGGTTGAATGAAGGCATGATTTTGAAAATGAATCCTCTCCCCTCCTACACATTTTTTGGCAGTCCTATTCTTAGCATAGGGGAAGTAAGCATCACTACAGAATGTCTTGAGGAATAGGTAATTAAGTATCTCCCCTAGTGGTTTATCATTGCCATAAAGCAAAAATCACTTATATTTTAGACCACCTTATCATTTACAAATGTTCTCTTCATGTAATTTCCTACAGCATTCATGTCAATTATTTCTTCCATTTAATAGATTGATTAACTGAGTCTCAGGAGAGTTAAATGATTGACTCAGTCTCCCATATGAATTATCATGGACTTTGCACTTGATCTGAGGTCCCTTGACTACAAGTACAAAGGATTTTCTTTAGACTTGTGTGAATCCTAAATTGCATGCCTCACAATTATGTTCATTCCTGGGGAATGACGGGGTCTTTTATAAATTTCTCATATATGTGTACATAATTTGTGAGATTAGGCTGATATTTCCACGAGACATGTCAAAACTTATAGGGGATGTGATACTGGGCAGAACCTTGAGGTCGGAGAAATAGAGGGCAGAAATAGAATTCCACTTGGATAGGTCATAGAAATCAATATGCATCCATTGGAACTGGAAGTCCTGGATGGGATGCTCCAGGAGAGGTGTCAAATAAAGGCATTGGGAGTGCAATAAACAGTCAAGAGAGGGAAGACTGGAAAATAGAGGACCTAGAGTAGGCATTAAAAAGCCTAATAATTTTATGTACATTTGGTCGTGCTGTTGGATCAGGTGGAAACCTAAAGCCTGAGGAGCCTGGAACTGTCTGACTATAAACACTATAGGAGGGGAGAGTTTGGAAAGACTGTGTTTTTCAGTACTTCCTCTTCTCTCCTGGGTTTGGAGAAAAGCGTTTATCAAATATGTTGGCAACATTCATCATCTTTTGTGCCAGTGTTTACCTTATGGTCCAAGGCATGTCTGCAAATAGCTTTTGCCTAACCAATTTTACTTCTGTTGACTACTTCTATTCTAAATTTCCAACACGATGAAATTACAAAATAGACTATTTAAAAAGCCTATTTAAGGGACCTGGGTGGCTTAGTTGGTTGAGCATCTGCCTTCGGCTCAGTCATGATCCTGGCGTCCTGGGATAGAGACCCTCATGGGGTTCCCTGCTCAGCGGGGAGTCTGCTTCTTCCTCTCCCTCTGCCACCCCACTCGTGCTCTCTCTGTCTCTCAAATAAATAAAATCTTTAAAAAATGCCTATTTAACGGGACTGTTGAAATATACAATGTCATATCCTTAGGTGCTTAGTAAAAACAAATATAATTGAACTCAATCAACATTTGTGGGCACTTCTATTATATAATAGGGACCAACTTATCATAGTTGGTCCCATATTAAATTTATTTATGGCTCACTGATTATATTATGGAGCAAATTTTTGTTCTTTTTACTCTCTAGTGCAGTGCTTTGCTCATAGTAGATATTTAATAGATGTTTGTTAAATGGACCGAAAGTTAAACCCTTTTACTTTTACGGAGTAAATTGATGAAGAAATGGAGAAACAAGAGCTCCTCTGAGATAGTGGATACTTCGCAATTAATTTACTATTTAGTATGCCATTTCCTTATTTGTGAACTAGTTTTATATGTAAGGCAGAGGTTGACTCAATTGAATTTTAGAGCAGATTTCAAAATAACTAGTATAAGAAGTGATTGTAAAACAAAGCATAGTATGAATGCAAAAGTAGAAATGGAAGCTAATACGTGAAGTAATGATTGTCTTTGCCTTTTCCTCATTGTCGTGGCTCTCTGTGTGTGGTATATGTATGTTTGTGTGTGTGTGTGTGTGTGTGTGTGTGTGTGTGTTTCAGTTAGTCACAAGAGATTGTAAATATGCCTTAAGGAAGGGATTGGGGATGCTTAGTTGTACGGAAAATCACCTTCATGTTTCTCTCTTTTTTATAATCATTCTTATTCCTCTTTCCACTGTGCAAGCTTTTCTTTCATTTAGGAAAGTATAAGTAATATCAGAATTTGGGGATAGCTTGTTTTAGAATATCACATAATAGCAGTTTCCCAAAACTAGACATCAAAGCCTGAAAAGCTCGAATGTCAAGAAAAATGAAATTAGATCCTTACCTCACACTATATAAAAAAAATCAACTCCAGATGAATTAAGATTTCAATGTCAAAAGCAAATCTTTGAACATTTGGTAGAAAATGTAGACGAATGTGTTTTAGACCTAGAGGTAGGGAAGTACTCCTTAAATAAGGCATAAAACATGTTGACTATAAAAGACATAATTTTTACTGTATTAAAATTAAAAACTCGAGTTCAAGAGACTATTTAAGTAAATTGAACTATAACAAACTAGGGGGAGATATTCACAACATACACAACTGACAAAGGATTGGTGTCAAGAGCACAAAAACATCTCCTAAGAATCAGTAAGAAAAATGGGAAAAAGATCTTAATAGATATTTCACAGAAGAGGAACTCTTATGATCAACAAATATATGAAGAGATGTTCATTACATCACTTCATATCCATAAGTGATCATGGAAATGCAAATGCAAATAGAGAGAGTTATACAATATCATTCATATTCTCTCTCTCTTTTTAAAAAGATTTTATTTATTTATTTAAGAGAGAGAGAGAATGAGCAGGGGCAGAGGAAGAAGCAGGCTCCCCACTGAGCAGAGAGTCCAATGCAGGGCTCCATCCCAGGACCCTGGGATCATGACCTGAGTTGAAGGCAGATGCTTAACCAACTGAGCCACCCAGGTGCCCCTCATTCATATTCTTTTTTTTTTTTTTTAGTTTTTTTTATTTTGAGAGGGAATGGTGACAGGGGTAGACAGAGAATCTTAAGCAGACTCCACGCCCAGCACGGAGCCCAGTGCAGGTCTTGATCTCATAACCTTGAGATCATAACTTGAGCAGAAATCAAGACTCAGATGCTTAACTGACTGAGCCACCTAGGCACCCTGATCTAACTCTTCTTTTGGCAAAAAAATTTAAAAGCCTAATAATATCAATTGTTGGAGAGACTGTAGACCCACTAGATGTTCATTGCTAGAGAGCAAATTGGTACAATCATTTTAGAAAATATTGGCATTGTAGAAAACCTGTGGATTCACCTATCCTTTGTTCCAGAAATTCCACCACTAGGTATCAAGTAACATTCATTTACATGGGCAACAGAAAACATGTATAAGGATGTTCATGTCAGTGCTATTTACGGGATAACCTGGAAATAATCCAAATGTGTATCAGTAGGAAAATAGATAAAAACTGTGATATATTCATAATAAAACATGACACAGTATTGAATGAAGTACAGCATTTATAAATATGAATGAATCTTAGCAATAATTAGAAAACAAGTTCTAAAAAATCATTTACAAGTTCTAAAAAATCATTATGAAGTTGAAAACAACTAAAATATCTCGTAAATACAGAAAGATGTAGTAATTCTTTATAACAAGGTTATCAAGGGAATTATGCATATGAAATGCAGTATGGTTGTTGTCTCAGGTCTGGAATGAAAAGGGCTGTCATAGGAGCTGACCACATAGCTGAATATGGGCTGTGATCAGAATGTTCTTTTTTCTTTTGGGTGAGGAGATTCATGGTTCCTACTTACATTATGAAAAATGGTGAAATAAATGACTAAATAAAAGTGGGTCACAATTACCAATAATGAGACTATGTTATGGGTCAGGATTATGAATAATCGGGTAATCCAACTTTGTGCCTCTGAGGTACAAAGAGAAAAAAGTGAGGTAGTTCCCAAAATATATGAATGTTAAGTAATTTAGTATTTAACCATATTTTAGTAGTTCACTATATTAACATCAGCAAGATTAGATACTTGAAGTGAAAAGCGTTTAAATAACCAGCCTAAACATATCTGTGAGAAAGGTGTAGTGTCTTGAGTTGAATTTGCTGGATCAGTTTGTGGAATCTGAGATCTAAATGTCTTCCTTCCTAAAACACCTTTCTTAAGTTCACAGTTGGTTATATTTAGAAAACAAAATTGAAAGCATCTTAGAATAGCAAGATTACATTTATTGTGAATTACTGTTAATATAAGTATAATGTGGCTTATGCCAGATCCAAACCACAGGAACTAATCAATAAAAGGGCTAGGAATTTCAGCTTACAAAAATAACTGGCAGTTTTTAGAATTTGGCAGTCCTATTTTGTAATAAAACACAGATATTTATTCACATCTATATTAGTTGCCAGAGCTGCTGTAGCAAAATGCCACACACTGGTTGGCATAAACAACAGAAATCCATTTTTCCCACGGTTCTGGAGGCCAGAAGTCCAAGATGAAGATGTTGGCGGGTTTGATTTTGAGGCCTCTCTCCTTGGCTTAATGGCCACATTGTTGCTGTGTCCTTACGTCGCCTGCCCTCTGGTTATACGCATCTTTGGAATCTTTTTCTTACAAGTACACTAGTTATATTAGAATAGACCCCCCCCCACCATTGGCCACATTTTAGCTTAATCACCATTTCAAGTAAATTCTCTCCAAATGTGGTTACATCCTAAGGTATTGGAAGTTGGGATTTGAACATAGGAATTTTGGGAGAACACAACCCAGCCTATAACAACATCCTTTTCAGTGACTGGTTCTTCCAGTGTCTGCCTACTCTTTTCCTCCAGTGTTGGGGTACAGCAAGAAAGCTTACAACCTATGTCTCACAGTGGACATAAGAAGGCAGCAAGGACCAAAAATAAGAGGAAAAGTTTTATGATATTAAACTTGCTAATGCCATTATCCCCAAATCCCTGTCCTTTTTTTACTAAGAGCCATAGGCTCCCCCCTTAATTGTTTGGAAGAATTAACCACTTAAATAAAGAAATCCCTCTTGCTGCTGATGCTAGAGTCTAGAGCATGCTGTTTGGAGTTGAACACAGGAGAGCAGCTTAATTGCAAAAGAACACCCATAATTGGAAACATCTGTCACTGTGACAATTGGTTGTGGACTCCTATTTGGAAGACTGCTTTCTCTGCCAGCAAGGTCTTACTTCATGCCTGAGGGGTGTCTCCTCTAATTGGGGTTACATGCACCTCTTGCACCCTAGTGCTAGTTGCTTTAGAAGAGGGCCACCCCTCTCTTTTGAGGTGCTCCTCAGTCCCTCAAAGGGCAATTTAGGCAAGTCACACAGCACGCATTTGAAGTCCCAAGAATGTCCTCCAGTTTTTTAAAGATGAACTTTAGTATTATTGTGTCATATTCCAAAAACCACCTTACTGTACTTGCTCAGCCACACAGGTGACCTTCCTGCAGGAAATAGATGATGTTGCAGAAATGGAGACAAGTGATTTAGACAAGATAGAAGTTCTCACACCTAGTAAGTAAACAAGCAGTCCAGGGCTGGCAAGGTGGCTCCCCAGGCAAAGGAGCCCCGAGGGCTGTCTTCTCCCCTTCCCCCACTTCCCCAGCAAACCGAGAAGGCAATTTGCAGCATCATAGAAGCCTAGGTACAAATCCCATCTTTGGCCAACACAGTAAGGTTCACTTTTGCCTGCAAGCACTTGATTGGAACGGCCCAAGCAGTTCAGCAAAATATTTAATTACTTCCCTTCACCAAGAACAGGTAGAGTTGGGGCAGCATCTGTGAGGCCATGAAGAATCCCGGCTCTTCCCCGCCACTCAACTCTGCCTTCTTCATCACATCAATATTTGGTCCTTGAGTTTGTTATTTTATGTTTAAAATAATGGCCCTAGACATCCTATCCTCATATCAGTGCCCCAAACAGGGAGGGGGGTGGTGAGGGAACTTTTCCTTTTGTGTCTGTCTTGTCTTTCTTTCTTTCTTTCTTTTTTTTTTTAAGTTAAGGGAACAAAAGTTTCCTAGAAGCCCCTCAGAAAACTTCTTGCATCTTTTTAAAAAATTCAGTTTCTTTAAGCTAGAAACAAAACCCAAAAATAGTTTACCCATTTCTCCAATCCTCTACCCCCCACATCTGACAATCATCAGATTGTTTTTGTTTGTTTGTTTGTTTGTTTTTAGTTCCACATATAAGAGAGATTCTATGTCATTTGTCTTTCTCTGACTGATTTCAGTTAGCATAAAGCCCTCAAGTTCTATCCATGTTGTTGCAAATAGCAAGATTTCATTCTTTTTCATCGCTTAATGTTATTCCATCACACACACACACACACACACACACACACACACACACACAGTTTTTTTACCCATTCATCCATCGAGTAACACTTAGATTGTTTCCATATCTTGACTATTGTAAATAATGCTGCAATGAACATGGGGGTGCATAAATGTCTTCAAGTTAATGTTTTCATTTTTGGATAAATATGCAGAAGTGGGATTACTAGATCGTATGATAGTTCTATTTTTAACTAAAAATTTTTATGGTAGTATGGTTGACATATAATGGTTTTTGAGTTTATGGTATATATACAACATAGTGATTTGACAATTCTATACATCACATAATGCTCACTATAAGTATAGTTACTGTCTGTCACCATACAATGTTACTAAAATGTTACTAACTATCCCTACGCTGTACTTCTCAACTCATGACTTATTTTATAACTGGGAGTTTGTACCTTTTAATCTCTTTACCTAATCTCATCTCTTCCATACTCCCTTCCTGTCTGGCAACCACCAGTTTAGCCTCTGTATTTATGAATCTGTTTTTGGGTTTTTGTTTATTTTTTAGATTCCACATATAAATGAATTCATATGGTATTTGTCTTTCTCTGACTTATTTCACTTAGCATAACACCCTCTCTAGGTCTATTCTTCTTGTCACAAATGGCATTCCATTTTTTAGGGCTGAGTAATATTCCATTGCATGTTTATATGCAATATCTTTATCCTTTCATCTGTCAGTGGATGCTTAGGTGACTTCAGCATTTTGGCTATTATAAATAATGCAATTAACATAGGAGTGCATATATCTTTTGAATTAATGTTTTCGTTTTCTTTGGTTAAATATTTAGTAGTGGAATTACTGGATCATATGGTATTTTTATTTTCTCGAGGAAACTTCATAGTTTTCCACAATGGCTGCACCAATATACATTCCCACCAACAGTACATGAACGTTCCTTTTTCTCCATATCTTCACCAATAAATATTTCCTGTCTTTTTGATACTAGCTATTCTGGCTGGTGTGAGGTGATCCCTCATTGTGGTTTTGATTCGCGTTTCTCTGTTGAGTCATGATGTTGAGCGTCTTCATGTGTCTGTATGTCTTCTTTGGGAAAAACGTCTGTTTAGGTCCTCTGCCCACTTTTAATCATTTATTGTTTCTATGTTATTTTTCATATATTTTGGACAGTGGCCCCTTGTCAGATACACAATTTGCAAATATTTTCTCCCATTTAGTAGGTTGCCTTTTCATTTTGTCGATGGTTTCCTTTGCTGTGCAGAAGCTTTAGTTTGATGTAGTCCCCTTCTGCTTTGGTTGCTTTTGCTTTTGGTGTCAGATACAAAAAACCGTTGCCAAGACCTACGTCAAGAAGCTTACTACCTATGCTTTCTTCAGGGAGTTTTATGGTTTTCAGGTTATACATTCTAGTCTTTAACGCATTTTGATTTAATTTTTGTGTATGGTGTAAGTCAGTGGTCCAGTTTTATTCTTTTGCATGTGGCTGTCCAGTTTTCCCAGCACCATTTATTGATGAGACTGTCTTTTCCCCTTTGTGTATTCTTGGCTCCTTGGTCATAAATTAATTGACCATATATGAGTGGGTTTATTTCTGGGCTATCTATTCTGTTCCATTGATCTATGTGTCTGTATATTATGCCAATACAATACTAAGTAATGCTTTAATTACATAGCTTTGTAATATTGTTTGAAATCAGGGATGTGATGCTTTCAGCTTTGTTTTTTCTCAAGAAAGAAGAGATCTTTTGTGGCTCCATACAAATTTTAGGATTGTTTGCTCTATTTCTTTGAAAAATGACATTTGGAATACCCACTAAATTTTGTGGAAGTCTGATCAGTTATTTTCATTTTTTCTCATATAGTCAAAAGAACAAGTATCTACTTTTATTTAAAAATGTGGTCGGATGTTATTTTCCAAGATTAGCTAATACAGCCTTCCCCTCTCCATTCTATTTTTCTTATTCTCCTGACTTTCCTTTATTTGGGAGACTAGACCACAGAGGGATGCAGAGAAGAACAGGGTCAAATGATTTTACTGAAGTTGAGGCATGTAGAAGTGAGGAGGCTGTTGTGGGTGAGCATGAAGGAACACCTGGCAGTAACCTCCTTGTGCCAGTGACCAAGGACAAGGAAGGAAGCTGGATCTCTGAGTAGGTACCAATGCAGATGAATGGCACTGGGGGGTCAGATTCACCTGCCACTTGCTAGGTTGCGGTATAAATAAGGTGTCTCTGCAGGGGAGAAATTGGACATAACCTTGGGAAACCAGGACTTTGGGGAGGGCAGGTGAGGGTAGATGAGGGGCTATATCTTGACAGTTACTGAGATGGTCTGTCATGGTGTTAATGAAGCCTCAATATGAAAAGAGCAATATTGTTTGCCCATCTGAGTTTCTGGTCTAGGGTTTGACACTGGCACTGTATATTCCATATGTTTTAGTTTGGTTACAAGGGCTTCTGCTAACAAGGACTGAGGAAGATTGAACTGCAGCATGGCTTGATCCAAGGCTAGAGACTCATGAACTGTAAAAATCTTACACAGCTCTTGTAAGATGCTGTCATAAACTGAAAAAGAAATCAGTCCAATGTAAAATACTGGTCTTCTGCAGCAGCATAAAGATGATCTGATATATAAACTTGGAAAAGGGGGGCCTGGGGAGAGAGGCATGTACACTCTTGGTACAATGGGAAGTGAACTCTTGTTTGTTTGTAGTTTGAGGACATTCCGATCAAGGTGAATTCATTAGCTTCTCTTCAAGGCTTGAGATTAAAATAAAAATGGAGCGTAGCCAGATTACAGGGGAGGAATTACTCAAAGGAGGTCAATATTTCAAGAAAATATTTAAAAAAGAAGGTGGTATTAGTTTTAAAAATTGGCTTGGCCTAAATGACCAAGATGGCACTGGTTTTCAACTAATCCATGATGGCCATCCCATGTCCAGTGAAGTGAGGCCCTTGAATTAGATTATGTCCCAAATGAGACCTAGGAGAAAAATTATTAATAAAAATAAAGTTCGTGGAGGAATCTTTGGGGACTATTAGAGTTATGAATCAAATCAAGAAAAACAACCCATATGAGTAAAACAGTGACAATTGATATGAATACACCTGGTAATATTAAGTAGAGGTTAAAATCCTGGGTTTTGGATTTAGGTAGATTTTGATTCAAAGGTTGGCTCTACCATTTAGTATCTGTGTGAGTCTGGAAAATGTACTTTGCCTTTCTGTAATATAGGAATATAAGCACAATTCCATAGTATTGTTACAGATATTAAATCTGAGCACATACTCTATGTGCCTGGTAATGGTAATAATTTATATTAAAAGTTTACTAATTGGAGGTTTAGCATGATAAAACATGTTGTTCTTGGTTGGTCTAACAAAATATCTTTATTGAGACATCATTTTTGCATTATCAAAACAATTCTGTTACTCATTAGAAATGATTGATACTCGACAAAAACTTCCATATGGCTTTTCACAAAGTATGGCCAAAAAAAAAAAAAAGCCATAAGAAGACCGTGAATGAAAAAAAAAAGAATTTTTAAAACAAAACTCTTTATGCCTTAAGCAAAATTAAAAAAAAAAGAGAGAGAATGTGATGGCCTCTGGTAGATACTAATGATGATATTAACGCAATAAACACTACAGTAATTTATATTCTATTTAGTAGATTTCTTGTTTCAGTCATCCAGGAGATTTTTAACAAAATGAAATGTGAGCTTTTATATGCTAAATGAGGAAAGAAGAGGTATTTGTTAGGAATTTGCACTGAGGAAAATACAAATGCAGAAGAGTTAAGATGTCCAGTAACATGAGCCTAATGAACTAATTCTTCCAGGCCTCCTGTTTCCATTCCTTCTCTGAACGCAAACCTTGCTTGAGAAAATAATTGTAGTTCATTAAGTCAGAATCCCGAAAACATTGAGGTCCCTAGACTAAAATTCAGAAAACATTTGGCTTTAAAAATTCTTCAGGATTCACTACCTTACTTTCACTTTGAAGACAGAATTTGGTTTATTTAGAAAAATCAAGCGCAGTCCAAACTTAGGCCTCGGAGAGCATTTATGTGATGTTCCCTTTTTTTTTTTTTCCTGCTAGCTTTCTGAGCTCTGATGGCTTCCCCTTCTCAACACTTTTGTAAAGAAAATACTAGAGATATTTTTACACTTTGGCTCAAACTTCAGAGTGACCTAAATTTGTGCTTTTAACTTTTTATTAATGACTTTTATTAGCAGCGACGGATAGAGGGTGAATTTTCACAGTGGAAGCACAGGACAGCAAGTGGCACCGATGCGCGAGGAGCGTTAGGAAAGCAGGCTCTTCCTCGTAGGGATTTCCACTTGGTCTTTGTCCATGCGAGGAACAGCAGAGAGGGTGATAGTGAGTTGGTAAAGAAGGGGCATGAGAGACTATGGACTCTGGGAAACAAACTGAGGGCTTCAGAGGGGAGGGAGTGGGGGAATGGGATAGGCTGGTGATGGGTAGTAAGGAGGGCACGTATTGCTGGTGCACTGGGTGTTATACGCAAGTAATGAATCATGGAACTTTACATCAAAAACCAGGGATGTACTGTATGGTGACTAACATAATATAATAAAAAATATTATTATAAAAAAAAGGAGGGGTATCCTTTCTTGAGAACTTTTGTTTGTTTGTTTGTTGGAGTCAAAATGTAGAGGTGATCTTTGGAACTGTAACCCTCCACTGTGGTGAAATGAAGCTCTTCTTCAAGTATCTCCATTGCTGCGGCTTCTCCTGACAGTGAAGCTATTTTAACTTTTAATTTGCTGAAAGGCAAATAAGGCAGCTGTCTTCACAGTAGGAAGTTAGGGGTGAGTGCTGGAGAAACGGTTCTCTTTTCATGTAAATTAAAGGAGAACGGACTACAGAAAAGTTAGCTGTTGCTCTCCAGACTCTAGGCATGCAGGCTGAAATGTTATCTTTAGTGATTCTCTTAGACTTGCCTTTAATTTGCTGAACACATCAGATCTGAGGGCAGGTTTTAGATTTGACAGTATCGAGCCTTCCTTCCCTTTTGCCAGTTTCTCCAGCTTCCCAAACACCAAAACCCAGAAAAGTTTTTGGATGATGTCTGAATTGAGGATTCTGCTTAGTGTTTTCGTTAAACCTTTATTCTTTTCTTTATGGTACTCCTTTTTATCGAAGCATTTCTCTAGAGGAATTGAAGCCCATGTAGCAAGAACTAAGATGGCACCTATTTTTCATTAAATAAGAGCTGCGTTAGCAGCTTCGTCAACGGTGCATGTGATCCACTAATGGCTGCAGCCTCTGGATGATTCCTTTTGATGTTGCCCTCTAAAGGTCTCATCAGAAAGCATTACTCTCCGCATTATCCCCTTCGAACTTGTGGTGGTTTTGTTTTATTTGGCTATTGATTGGTATTACACATCCCTCTTAATGCTAACATTAGATGATGCTGTATGAGAGCACTTAGTGGAAATTACTGCAGCAAGGTAGAAAGTTCATTAAACAGTTTGAACTATGTGTCTGGGCTACATCGTCAGCCGAATACATGTTCTAACTATAGGACTGACTGGGAGGTTTGCTAAGCTGATTGATTTTCCCTATCTCTGCTCTACTTTTTGTCATTTGTAGGGTGCCATGCATTCTTTAGAGGAGTGCAAAACGACTCTTTGTCCTCAATATAATACATATTTAATGGCTAATGATTGTATAGATAATCTCAAGCAGAGGAACAAAAATGTTTCCCTTTGGTTATCATTATCCATTTACTTCGGAACTAATTAAAAATATAACCATCGTCCTTGTCCGAAATGGACAGGAAAACAAAGGGTTATTAAGAATTTGCTTTTCCCTTGGTGAAATATATTATCAATAATCATTGCAGTCCATAATGCATGTGGTTTGGCATGATGTATTAATTTGTGCTGATTTAATGGTTTAGAGAGCATTTTCATTTTACCCACTTTGTTTTTGATTTTCTCTTCTGGGGATTTGCAGTAATCACACATCTTCTGTAAAAGAGTTTGCATTATGATTATCGTACTGAACCTATATGGTGTAAGGACAAATACAAATTAAAAAGCTTAACTTTTGGGGCACCTGGGTGGCTCAGTCGTTAAGCGTCTTCCTTCGGCTCAGGGCGTGACCCTGGCGTTGTGGGATAGAGCCCTGCATCAGGCTTCTCTGCTGGGAGGCTGCTTCTTCCTCTCCCACTTCCCCGCCTGTGTTCCCTCTCTTGCTGGCAGTCTCTCTCTGTCAAATAAATAAATAAAATCTTAAAAAAAAAAAAGGCTTACTAACATAATATAATAAAAAATATTATTATTTAAAAAAAAGGCTTAATTTTCCCTGCTGAAAATAAGGCAAGGGACTTCTTTTTCCTTTTTTCCTAGGCCATTTCCTTTAGCAAACCCGTAAGTACTTTCTCTTTGAAATGTATATGAATCCTTCTGAAAACTAGATGGGGACCCAGGAATATTTTCCTCAAGGACCTGCATGAGAGTCATCTCTTTGCAATGTAAACATTAAGGAAGAGAGGGCTCCTCTCTCCTGGTGTCTGTGGGAGGCTAGGAGCCCAACTTTGGTGGGAACCTTGCACCAACTTGCAAAACTACCTCTTGTCATAAAGCCAAAGACAGGAGAATTTTGTTTCTCTTCTGGATGAAGCCTATTACCTAACACACATGATCACCCCAAATGCCAGGTAAATTTAAGATGAACTATGTGTGACAGATGGTACCGTCAAGTCCTCTTACTTCAGGACTAGTTATGGTTTATCTTGAGAATACATATGTAGTGAATCCTATCTGCCTGGCTGTAGACAAGGATAAGATGTCCTTCCACCTTTGCCTTCTCTGAATGGACCGCACGTGATGTACGTTACATCCTAGTTTAATGTTAATTCAGAAGTTAGGTTTTTTTTTTTTTCTTTTTTCTTTTTCTTTTTCTCTCTACTACTTTTGGTGAGTGGATTTCTCAGTTGGGAAAAGATTTCGTTTTAAATTATATTTCCCCAACAGTGGTCACGGGCTATTATCAAAAGTAACACTTTGACCAACTTATGCCTTTATTTGTGCTGTGTCTTTCCTTCTTTAATCAGATGTTCAATTCAGAGAGAACCCTCTTGGCTAAAGTCACTGAGGATTAATCAGTATTATGTGAAAAGAAAACAAGTCTGTTTCATTTGCATTTTTTGCAGAAGAACAGCATTCCAAATTCGACTGTGAGAGCTATTGTGAAGATAGAATTAGCTAAGTGGCACATTTGTCACTTTTTCTTTTAATTATTACTTAATAAATTCTCTCAAAAATCTATTTATAGGCTAATGTTATTCTATTAAAGTTATCACTATTCATTTTAAATATCACTTGCTTTCAATTATATTGTTTGTAGGATCCTGCAAAATGTTAAACTTGGCATTGCTAACTCAAAGGTGACTTGTGGCACAGGAATGATTTATGCCTGTGGAATTGCAGAGGTCTAAAAATAGGGCTTGATGTTACATTAATATGTAGTGCGGTACACAGGCACAATAGGGTTAGAGGAGGATGGAGTTTCATCCCTAACTCTCAGTTTTCTTGCTTTTGTCTCTGAGGCTGAGCAGCCCTGGAATAATTAGACTTTGCTCATTTGTCATTTGTATCGTTTCCTATCAGCGCATACCATCCTGCCCCGGCAGCTCCTAGGTGCTTACGAGGAAGCATGTGGTCGGTTAATAGCCATTCTGCACACCTCTAGTTGCCGCCTTAATTTGAAGATAGCCTTCGTCAATTGGACTGGACAATCACAGACCGTTGCTGCTAGGTTCTGATGGGGTAAGTGTGCAACTTGGGCCTTGGGATGAGATCAGAATTCAAAGTGACCAGCTCGACATACAACAAATATTACAGATTCCAAGAAGGCTATTTCCGTTAGCAAGGTGAACGCCAGCAGTTCTGGACAAGCAGCATTTCTGAAGGAATGGCAAATATTTTGGTCGATGTCTCCTCTGGTTTGATGCTTCTGATTTCAGCTGTAATGAGTGTGAGATGGCAGTGTCGACAGATGCTTTTCTTCGACCTTTCCGAGGATGAACTCAGATCAGATGAGCGGAAGTCATGTCATTGACTTCACACATCCACTGTGAACAGGGCTAGATGTTGCATACGAGTAAGAGTATGCTGGAGAAAGAGAAATCAAGGCTAGTACCATTCAGAATATATATATGTGGGTGATGTAGAAGTTGGGTACTTTTTCTCTCCTCATTGGATGGACTGGGGTGGACTGTTGATAAGACAGACAAGAAAGAGATGGAGCAACCCTGCTCAACGCCCCCCCTGCCCCCGAGACTTCTTTAATGGAATCCATGGGGTTTACACTTGGAAGCTATAGGTCCGCCTAAATATCGTGAGTTCCTAGCTTAGTTTTTCTCCGCCAGAATATATTTGATTATCTGCATCTTTAAGTTGATGAGGCAGTTGGGTCCAGGGTACGTTACTGTCCTATAACGAAGGAATTGCTTAGCTTTTGTAGGTTGCTCTGGAGTTGTCTAAAGCCATGGTACTTTGGAACTGGTCTGACACTGTTGTTTAATAGATAGCTCAGCTCTTGGAGTTTCCTGGAAATGATCTCGGGGATCACCACATCAGCAGTACTGTACATCCCTGTAATGGCTTCCGCGTGGCTGTGGTGTAACAATGTGGAACACGTTTTACTAGTCACCAGCTGCCAATTTAAATACACACTGGGGAGAGTGATCTAATTTTCAGGGAGTATTAACTTGGTCTTAATAGACGTTGATGTTTAATTTAATTGTGCCCTTTAAGTTATACTTTTAAAAAAAATGTCTCATGTTTTCACAACATGAACTGTTGAAAAGTCAAGATACTGTGGCAGATTTTTTAAATGGACTTAGAAAAAGATTTTAAATATAGCAGTAGTTTCTACCTGAATCAAGCATATTTTGTTTTAATCCAAATAATGACCTAGTTAATGTCCCCTGATTACCTACTTTAAACTCAGAGAAAATATCAAGGGAGGACAAAGCCCTGGTACGAGAGCAGGAAGAACGTTTTTCTCTTACATTCTTACATTTAATTATACAGCAAGAAGAAACTTGTTCCCACCAGTTCTACTTCAGCTTCTTAACCAGGCAAATTCTAGTTGTCCTTCAAAACCCATTAGAAATGCTGCCTTTTGTGTGTGTGAATTTTCTTTCAACCTTCTGTATTACCTATAGGCAGAGCTGATCACTCTCTTAACACTTTGTTCTAATTTAGTTAGCACTGCTGTGTGTTCTGCAATTAATTTTTAGATTTTGGGCCTTCACTTGACTGTGAGTTCCTTGAGGACAGGAGCTGTTCTTTACTCATTTCAATGTGTCCTTGTCTAATGCTAACCCTAGAATTAGACCCAGAGTAGGCACTCAATAAATATTTAGTGAAAAATGAGAAAAATGAGTGGGCTCTTAAACAGACTTCAGAAGTGGTCTGTCCTCACTGTGTTGAAGTAGAACTCTCTATGGAGGGTGGTGGTGGTGGTGTTCCCCTGATGGACTCTTCTTGTAGAAGCTGCATGTGGTGTCCTTCAACCTAGCAGCTGTGGCTCTACCTTGAAACTCACTTGCATTCTATGGTGAGGATGGAAGAGAGGTCTGACAACAGCTAAATTGTGGAAGGAACCGAGGTGCCCTTCAACAGAAGAATGGATAAACAAGATGGGGTCCATATATACAATGGAATATTACTCAGCCATCAGAAAGAACGATTACCCAACATTTGCAGCAACATGGATGGGACTGGAGGAGATTATGCTAAGTGAAATAAGTCAAGCAGAGAAAGCCAGTTATCATATGGTTTCACTCATTTATGGAACAGAAGAAATAGCAGGGAGATTGGTAGGAGAAGGAAGGGAAGAATGAAGGGGGCGGGTAAACAGAAGGGGGAATGAACCAGGAGAAACTATGGACTCTGGGAAACAAACTGAGGGCTTCAAAGGGGAGGGGGTGGGGAACCGGGGTAGGCCAGTGATGGGTATTAAGGAGGGCATGTATTGCATGGAGCACTGGGTGTTATACGCAAACAATGAATCATGGAACACTACATCAAAAACTAAGGATGTACTGTATGGTGACTAACATAATAAAAAAATTAAAAGAGGTCTGGGTTGATGGAAGAACTAACTCAGTCTAAGGAAACTGGGTAACCAAGTATTGCATGATGAGTGTGCATCTCCAGGTAAATACAAAATACCTTCAAGTGTAAGTTCAAATTCATGATAAACATGATTACAGATCCGAGGTATGTCATGGTTTTCGCACCTTGCGACTTTATTGAGGAGATGGTCTGATAGTTTGGTGTTTTCCACGGCACTGTATTGGTCAGGTCCAGTAGTCAAGTATGTATTGACTTGTAGGAATCTCAGTGAGCAGGGTTATTGTCAAGGAGCCTAGTCTGTGGAGTGCTGGCTGCTCGAACTGCATTTACATTTGATGGATCTCTTGTAGTCCTCAAGACTTTCCCGGATCTTGGACTATTGTAGAGCACTGTTGAAAAACAGACTGACTCATAACTGTTATTGGATAATCTGTGACTATTAGACATTGCTAGGCCATTTCTGCATTGTGAGTGTTTGGTGCGTGGGTATCTGAGCTTTTGCGTGTATGGGTATTGTCTTTGTCAGTTTGGGCTTCCATAACAAAATACCATAGACTGGGTAACTTCGGCAACATATGTTTTGTTTTGTTTTGTTTTTTTCACATTTCTGGTGCCCAGAAGTCTGAAATCAGGTTTCTAGCATGGTTCTGTTCTTAATAAGGACCCACCTTCTGGTTCAATCTTCTGGTGGTAACCTCACATAGCAGAGAGAGAATAAGCTCTTGTGTTTCTTCTTACCAGGGCACTAAGCCTATCCGTGAGGGCTCCACCCTCAGGTCCTAATCACTTCCCAAAGTCCTCACCTACTAATACCATCACACTGGGGGTTAGGATTTCAACATAGGAATTTGGAGTGGGGACATCGATATTTAGCCCATGAGAGGTAAGTCTTAAAGCCTCACCATTAAATAGTATTCTATAGGAAATTATAGAATGCAGCTTGCCACAGTGATTAAGACCTTTTTTTCTGAAGTATCTCCACCATTGGCATCACTTTCTAAGCCTTGTTTTCCTCAGTTCCTGTGATGGGGGAGTTAAAATAGTACCTACCTTTAGGCTACCACATGAACTGGGCTTCATCCCTAAAGAGTATGTGACCGGCACCCCAAAGTTGGAAGAACACAAGTGTACAGCCACTACCAGAAGACCTGTTTGCTTATGAGAATCAACAGAGTCATTGCACATAGAGTGCTTGGTATTCAGGACACTCTCAGCAAAGGGATAACCTTCATTGTTCTAGGAAGGTTCACACTGTTCTTTTAAGAGCACTGGATAGGATAAGAGGCATAGTAAGCTTATAACAAACAATGTTTTAATGTGGTGCTAACAGGTGAGAAAGGATTGAAAATAGTCTTCTCCATAAATCATTGCTAGAGTCTATATTTAGAAGTCAGCTTGTTGGTGAGAAACCCAAGACCAAACTGTAAAAATGTATAATTACATCAATATTTCATGTGTTTGAAGGTGGTTTTCTATCTGCAGTCCTGCTTTCTGAAATGTCAGTTCTTTAGGATATAACTTTCACTAGAAGTAAAGAAATAAACTGAATAGGCCTCTGAAATAGTGATGTCAAAGGCCGTCCTGAAAGACATGGAATTGACTTTCTGAGTTCTTCCAGAATTTTAATGACTCTTAATAAACCTATAGTTCTTAAATAACCTGGTTATCTTGTTTATCCATCCATAGCAGATTGGAAGATAAAACTTGAAGGTGTGTGTGTGTGTGTGTGTGTGTAAAGCTGCTATTATGAGGTGTTGGTGGCATACACAATGGCGTAAGGGGAATAATCAGAAGCTTGACCTAGTGGGGCAAAAAAAAAAAAAAAGAAAATGAAAAAAAATCTCCATATTGATAATTATCTCTGAGACATGAGGAAAATATGTTCCATTTTTTATGTTAAAAGGAAAATTCACATTTAAAAGTCATTCCCATTTTATGATCACTTATTGACTAAAACATAGTCTAAATGAAAAAAAAAAAACTTTGGTAGAGGAGACAACATGATAGGGTGATAGGGTGAAAACATAGGACTTCGCCTTAGACTGGGTTCATTCCAGATTTGCTGCTTACGCTGAAGGGATGTGGGCAGGTTACTTAATCTTGTGAGTTTCAGCTGGCTTTCTTATGTATTAAGTATCAGATGTGATAGTTCCCACCATGCAGGGGTGCGTGCTGTGAGGCTGGGATGACCTCATGCATGTAATGTGAGGCCAGCAAGGCCTGGGAACTTGCTGCTCGATATCTTATTTACCTCCTTATCAATTTGGCAAAATTTATTTATCTAAAACACCCCATTCACACTGAGGTTTCACTACATTGCTTTTTCTCAGAATTTATAATGAACATCTCAGATGATCACTGGTCATTGAATTTAATTATCAACATTGAATGATCTAGCTACTGCAAAAAGCCTGCAGATGGGAATCTGTAGTTAAGTGCTAAGGTGGTCTGAGAATCTTAAAACTATTTGTTTTGTAGTCTTGTGAGGTTTCTGGAATGTTATGACTCTCTAGTATGAAGGAGGAAAGATAAAATTTATTTATTGCCAGTGCGAGCGAAGTTAAGAAGACTGATAACATTCTTGTGTTAAATGCACTTTTAATATAGTTTAGATAATGTTTCTGGGCTGTGTTACAATTTACTTTTTTTTTTCCTTTTCACTTACTCCTGGGTGGTTCTTGTCATTATTATATATCTTATTGATTCGGAGGATGTTCTAGGGACTTACACTATTGATTAGGCAGAGTGTTTCTATATTTTGTGATTTGCCAGTTTTTGCTCCTTATATCATCATTACCAGTAGAATCAAATTGAAAAGACCTACAGATCCTTTTCTATTACAGACTTTTTAGTCTTTTATGACACGTACTGGATGCAAGAATTTTATGAGAGCTGCCTCATTCCTTTAAATTTATCTAAAATATGCCATCTGCTTTGTAACCTCAAGTGATCTTATGGTTTATTAGATTTATTAAGCAAACATTTAATGTGTAAATATAATTTAATAAGATTCCCACAGCTTTCTAATTAGGCATTAATTTCTGCCACTAGAATTAAATCCATTAAAATGTATGTAGTTCTCTAAATCCTAGTAATATCTCTGAATGTTAACTGGTCAAATAGGAATTTGTATTTTAGTTCAATTTCAATTTTAGTATCTTTAAGTGTCTGTTGGATTCTGATATCAGATCACTACATGAAATGGATGATTCTTGATGTTTGGAGGATATTTTTTAAGCCAGGACTGATTCTGTTGCAAGGGACGGAGAACCCCAATTCAAACTAGCTTAAAAATAATTGATTAGCTAAGTAGCTTGGAAGAATACTGGGGCAAATCTCAGAACTGGAGGAAGAGAGGCAAGAAGAAGGGCCTTAATGTGTGGAACCAGACACTCAGTGATGGTGGAAACCCGTGTGTCTATTTTTACCCGTGTGTCTATTACATGTCTGTTCTGTTTTGGAAGGATTTTTCCCTATGGCAGGGGACATGGCCATTGCAGCCCAAGCTTAGCAACACCACTGGAAAAACAGCTTTGTTCTCTTCATATTCATCTGTCAGTTCCAGGGAAGATTCTGATTGGCCACGCCAACGAGATGGGGGTGATGCGATGGTCTGCTGGGCCTGGGTAGGTCAAGCTCAGTCAGCTCAGTCATTCACTCACTACTGTAAATTTGATGAATGTTACAGACTTTTGCAGGAAAACTTCTATGCACAAATGGTTCTGTTTATAATTTTTCCAGGGAGCTAGTTCAGGGTCTCTCCTTAGAAGTTTGGACTTCAAATTAAGGACCCCTGTGATAAAATGTTAGGGTAATGCAATTCATTGTTGAAATCAAATGTTGGCAAATTGGAACCAAATTCAAAATCAAATTTTCACTTCCAAAATACTAAATTCTTTCCATGAGAGAGAGAGAGAGAGCATCTTCAGTAGATCTCAAGGAGATACCTCCTTGTATTATGGGGAATGTAAAAATTTTATTATCTGGGGATCAACTTCCCAAGCTTAAAACATCTTGAAGCTTCCATGATAAAGCAGCTTCCGTGAATAGCGAACATAGCTGAGAACTTTTCTCACACTGGTTATTGGATTTGCCACGGAGAAGAAAAGAGGGATCCCAGGTTTTTAATAACTCCAGCTTTTCCATGGCAATCTGAAAGGGGTGTGAGTGACTGGAGGAGACAGACGAAATCTCCCGAATCTCCCGTCCCTGGAAAGAGATGGAGTCAGCCTGCGCTACAGCAATGCCCCTGAAACCGCCGACCTAGTGATCATGTCACATGTGATCAAGCAGATGCGTCAGTGCTGTTCACTGGCCAGTCCCCGTGCTGAAATGTTGAACTTGGTCTATAAGCCATGCTTTGGTTCCCCCTCCTTTCCCCTCCTCATCCTATGCCAGTTGCATCTGGGCCTTTGATTGATGTTTCCATTCCGCAGATGGGCCAAGCCTTATTTTTCTTAGGCCTTTGCCCACGTTGCAATTTATTCCTTGAATGTGTTGACTTTTTTTCCCCCCCTAGCTCCTATTTGTCCTGTATGCCTTGGTTTAATGATTATTTCTTCAGAAAGGCCTTCTGGAGCCTAGGTATAAGTGAACGTTATGTTTTTTTTTTAAGATTTTATTTATTTATTTGAGAGAAAGCAAGAGCACAAGTGGGGGGAGGGGCAGAGAGAGAGAGAGGGAGAAGCAGGCTCCCTGCCAAGCAAGGAGCCTGATGTGGGACTCAATCCCAGGACCCTGGGATCATGACCTGAGCCAAAGGCAGACGCTTAACAAGCTGAGCCGCCCAGGCGCCCCTCAGGACAAGTTGTGGGGATAAATTTGTTTGTTGAATGTCTTTCTCCCTTTTACCTACCTTATAAGCACCGTGCAGTCAGGTATCATGTCTGTTTTGTCCACTGGGTGCCTGACACAGTGCTTGGGACATAATTCTTAATAAACACTTTTTAAATAACCAGTGAAGAAACGGGAAGAGAATGGTGCTGTGAGGAAACGGTAGCGGAGTCAAACCGAGGTCCACTTGCAAACAGCAGATCCTGGGGAGCGGTGTGCCCACCGCCTGCGAGTGACGAGCTAAGCCGGCTGTGCCTAGGAGTCCACGCTAGCTGCATCGGTGGATTTGGCTTCATTCAGTTACCATTACTGAAATATTGGAAATTGCGTTGTACACTTTGGATGTTGTTTCACTAAAAACAGTTTAAAGGGACGCCTGGGTGGCTCAGTCTGTTAGGCGTCTGCCTTCAGCTCAGGTCAAGATCCCGGGGGTCCTGGGATGGAGCCCTGAATGGGACTCCCTGCTCAGTGGGGGGCCTGCTTCTCCCTCTCCCTCCCTTTGCCCCTCCCCCCGTTCATGTTCACTCTCTCTCCTCTGTCTCTCTCTCAAATAAATAAAATCTTAAAAATAATTTAAAGATCATTTACCTTCTTCTGGGAATACATACAAAAAGGGAGACCGTTGTCATTGGGATTATAATCCTGGATGCGAAATTTAGTAAACCTTTTTTAAATGAACTATTTTTTAAGCTAATATTTGCATTTTCTTTTCCATGAATAGGACCACATTGTGATGAGCTACATGTCTTTTTATCTCAGCTTTAAAAAAAAAAAAGCAACTTTCCTTTTGGTTCAGGTATAGTTAGAGCAGAGCTCCTTTACCTTTCCTCTGTTTTCTCTCTAAATACTTAAGTGATTTTAGTGTTTGTATCACCGGCGATGTGTGGATGTTTGACTTTTTTTTTTTTTTTAAGATTTTATTTATTTATTTGACAGAGAGAGAGACAGCGGGGGAGGGGGGAACACAAGCAGGGGGAGTGGGAGAGGAAGAAGCAGGCTCCCAGTGGAGGAGCCTGATGTGGGGCTCCATCCGAGGATTCCACGATCAGTGAGCCGAAGGCAGACGCTTAACGACTGAGCCACCCAGGCACCCGGATGTTTGACTTTTGAAGGAGCACATCTCCGTGTGAGCAGCATCTTTGGCATGAAGATAGGAGTCCCTGGACACAGCTGGGAAGTTGGGCTGTGCTTAAAGACACTAAGGACGGATGGGATCCCCAAATAAGAGAACTAAAGTCACCCCTTTGCTTTCCTTGATAATAGCATCCACATCTTATCATGGGATGCTGAGTTAATGATAATGGGAAATGATAATTTAGAAAGGTATTAAGGTGTGGCAATATAGGGAGATGTTTTCCTAATACCGGTCTTTGTAAAGTTTGCTCTTCGAACCGGATCTGTAATGTTCTTTTTCTTGGAGCTTTGCGTCACTTGCTCCTTCTCATCTTTTAGATTTCATTTTATACATCACATCCTTAGAGAGCCTTTCTGCGGTAGGCCAGTTTGCAAAGACCGGCTCATACTTGAGGAGTCACAAAAAAGAGAATTCTCTTTGAGCAATGCTAGTTTTCTTTTGTATTCGATAAATCCAGATATAAACAGTGCGAGGATACATGTGAGTTGAACAATACCATGGCCGGGGGCGGAACAGGTCCCTGGGACCTCCTGTATTTTTCAGAGGCCCACTCAAAGTTTCGTAGAATCAGGCGTGAAGGGCCCTTCGGGTAGGATGGATTTTTGCCTTTTAACCCTTTTCAGGCTAGTGTGAGAGTTGGGTGTATCCACCAAGGGGGGGTCGACCTTATTAAAAGAATTTCATTTGAACTGTGCCACTCAGAGAGGGAGGCTGGGATCGTAATTTCTTCCTGTGCCACTTCTACATTTTATTTACTGCTGTGACATCTGGCCTTCAGGGATTTCAGCGTGTTGGGCTTGACCATGGTTTTCTAGACCGTTCCTAACCATCCCCTTTTTTCTCTGCCACACTGCCATGTTTCTTTTCCTCATAATTCAAATAACACTTATTTAATTTGTTTACTTGTTTTTTGACAGTCTACGCCTCAAGATGTGAACTCCAGCAGGCCGGCAATCATACCCCATTTCTCAGGTGCTGTCTCCGTGCCTAGCCCAGCGCCTGACACCTAAATACCTTGCATTTCCGCCTCTCAGAGGGTCATACTTATGATGCTCTTGTGGTTGTAGGTATCACTGATTATTTAAAAAGTGTTTTTCTAAAAGTGTGCAAGCCAGACACTTTGAGTACATCACTGAGATTCCTGAGCAAGGCCTGGCCTTCAAGGTCTGGGGCCCGGGATCTGGGGGTAGGTAGACAGACATAATGGTACCATTACAAGCACCCTTAGCATTTGGAAAATAGGGCAGTTAAGAACAGCCTGTCAATGGTTGATTTTCTACTGTTATTTCTCCTCATTCCTGCAAATTTTAATACCTTTAATACCTTTAATACATTCTTCTAATTTGTTGTGATAATTTGGCCAATATTTTAAGCAATATATTCCCGTAGTTCAGAGAACAGGATCTGGATTGGATTGCCAGTGCTCCTGTCCCTACTCTGTGTCCTCTGAGCTATGTGATTTGTGGTGGGTCTTTTTTGTTTTTATTTTAATTCCAGTTAGTGAACATACAATGTTATATTAGTTTCAGGAGTACAATATACTGATCAACATTTCCATACATCACCCATTGCTCATCACAACTGTAATCCTTAACCCCCACCACCTGTTGTACCGCCACCCCCACCCCCTTCCCTTCTGGTAACCATCAGTTCTCTATAATTAAGAGTCTGTTTCTTGATTTGTCCCTCTCTTTTTCTTTTCCCTTTGTTTCTTTTGTTTCTTAAATTCCACATATGAGTGAAATCATATGGTATTTGTCTTTCTCTGAGTGACTTATTTCACTTAGCATTATATTCTCTAGCTCCATCCAGATCATGCAAATGGCAAGACTTCATTCTTTTTAAGGGCTGAGTAATATTCGTGTGTGTGTGTGTGTGTGTGTGTGTGTCTGTCTGTCTGTATCGCCTCTTCTTTATCCATTCATCAATTGATGGACACGTGGGCTGCTTCCATATCTTGGCTATTATAAATAATGCTGCAGTAAATATAGGGGTGCATGTATTGGTGGTTTCTTAATCTCTCTGCTTTCAGTTTCTTCATTTTAAAAGTGGAGCTAATAGGATGTATTTTACAAGGTTCTTGTAAAGATGAAATGTTTTAATGTTCAGTGTGTTCTGAGCGGTATCTAGAAGAGGGTAAGCATTCAATGTTACTCTACATAAGTAGATAAATCGGGGATAGAATTAAAGTTTATATTTGTTCTGTTTCTTTCCTATGTTATGTATCCGTTTGAAATTTTGAAAGGTAAACTAATATCTTTCTAAAATTGTTTTTAGGTGAAGTCAGTAGCTACCTTAGCTAATGATTCAGGTATTTTTCAAGTTGAGAGACATAACCCTGAGAAAGATGGGGCAGATTGTCTCCTAGGTACCTACACTTATGATTATCCACAGGAAGGGATTTTTAAAACATAAAAGTTCCTGAATGTATAATCAAAGTGATTGATATCTTTCAAAGTATTTACCCCTGGAGGCGGCCCACATTTCAACCCTGCTGCAGTTGCTCAATACATGTTAAAATCTCCTCTTCTGGACTCACCTTCAGAGCGAATTTACACTCTTTGCAAGGACATCTGCCTTTTTATTTTGTAGTTAAATCTTGTTGTAGGTTCAAGATGGTATTACTTAATTTTATCATTCACCTGATTTATTGGACTTGACACCAAATAATTTTGGTTCTTTAATCCACCCGTGGTGAATGAACACGTGTGGCCCTCTGAGGATGGCTGAGAGTGTGGCAGGTGCTTCCGTGATGTTTTCGAAGGTGGAGTTGTAAAAACATTCTGAACACAGGGCACCATCGTTGGAATATGGTGTTGCCTTGCAAGGTTATCATTTAGAGGAGAACCACACCTATCTGGATGTATAAGTTCTAGCAGTTATTATTGTTATAGCTAAAATTTAGACTCCTCACAGGGTTTGATTCTTTGTTTTTAAGATACTTAACTTTCAAACCAAAATTCATTTGAATGTGTGAATTCTATTAGTTAGAAACAAGGACAACACTCTAGCAGTGTCAATATTCAGTCTTTCTTGTTGTGGCTCCATTTTACCATCAAATATTTATCAATCTAATTACTCATATTTGAAATCTTCAATTCCATCATCAGTACTACCTTGGTAAATCCGTAAAATGCACACAGGGTGGCTTATATTAAAAACATATAAATGCATTCTATCATTGCTTTCCATCACAGCACATTCCTGAAAATAGTTCTATAAAGCAGATAATGTATTCCCAAAGGAACAATACTGGTGGAGATTGTGTTCTTAACCAATGACGGAAAATCAAACAAGTCAGAAATATAGCAATAATGCATTAAAAATGCAAAATTATAACAGCCAAGCCCTTTACAACAGTCTAAAATAAAGTTGTATACTAAGTCCTATAAAATATCCATAAATACACTGGACATATTGATTATAAAGAAGATATGAAGGGACTACCAAATTTTCCATATTGCAAAGAAAATCTCTGTTGATGTGTAAATCTGACTGAAAACTGACCAATAATAAATTATTATTCATTTAATTATAATGGTTTCAAAAATTGATTTGAATTTGGAAGGAGATGATTTGTAGGACCGATGTCTCTGAAACTGTCTAAAGAAATTTAAACATGCCTTTTTTCCCTTGATAGAATATTCCCACAAACAGGTAAATGTGCCAAAAAATAAAAAAAAAATGATACCACTGACTTGGGAGCCATATCTTAACCCATCTTAGTATGTTTTCAATACATTTGTTCATGACATTCTTCGATAGATTCAGTCAAGCGATATATACGGGATAGCTACCATGTGCCAGGCCTGCTTCTAGATCTTGGCTACTAGATGTTGGGGAGTTGGGCAGGAATCAGTAAAGGAGGCTGAGAAAGACTGGAAAGGAAAGCCAGGTGAGTGTGGTGTTCTACAAGTTAAGTGAGGAATATATTTCAAGGCAACTGGGCTGATTATTTATGTCAAGTAGTATGAGAACTAAAAACTGACCATGGAATTTGTCAGGGCGCAGAGGGTTGTTTGTGACCTTGACTGGATGGGTTCTAGGGGGAAGAGAATGGGAGATTGAAGAGAAGGGGAGGCTACACGTTGGAAGATAGGAGTTTAAGCAGCTCCTTTAAGGAGGTCTGCACCAAAGGGCTGGAGAGGAATGAGATGATAGGAGACGAGGGTCCGGGGGAAAATGGGGTCAAGAGCGTTTTATTTTTTTTTGTTCTTTTTCATAAAGTGGGAGAAATCACAGCATGTTTGCGTGTTCATGGTAGTGATCCATTAGAGGGACAATCTCCTCCTGTAAGAGCAAGAGGAGAGGAGCTGATCTGGGTGAGTAGTTGGTGGGGGGGGGGCGGTTTGGGATCCAGGGCACAAATGGCGTGTTGATCCAAGGAACACAAACAGCTCCATGCTCTCAGGAAAGAAGATAGAGTATGTGGCCATAGATGCCAAAAGGTGGGTAGATGTGCAGTGGGTATTAACGTTTAAAAAATAATTTTAGATGTTCAAAGGATTCAGTATTATTGCCTAGTAACACACCCAGATAATCAGCTGAAAGCAATATGTCACCCAACTTGATCCTCTGTTGACCATTGTTAGAATACTTTACTCTTAAAGCCTTAAAGACTTAAAAACACTTAATAGCAACTCTTCAAAAGGTGATTCAAAATTTCTTTCCTAGGGGCACCTGGGTGGCTCAGTCGGTTAAGCATCATCTGCCTTCGGCTCAGGTCATGATCCCAGGGTCCTGGGATTGAGTCCTCCTTTCGGGCCGTCTGCTGAGCAGGGAGCCTGCTTCTCCCTCTGCCTGCCACACCCCCTGCTTGTGCTCTCCCTCCCTCTCTCTCTCTGTCAAATAAATAAATAAAATCCTCTACCCACCCCCCCAACCCAAATCTCTTTCCTAGAGCCAGGTATGAGGTGGTTATGGAACAGTACTGTGACTGAGCTTGTTGACAAATATTTGAATGAATACATACGGACTGGGATCATCTAGTTGTGGCTGCTTGTTTGGGACCTTCGAATAACTGCACTGGAGATGTGAATAATGAGAAAAGATGGTGAATAGCTGTATGAGATCTGAATTATCTGGTCAGGCTACCAGTTGATCAGTTAGTTCTGCATGGATGGTTTGGTGATCCTCCTGTTCTCCACCCTCTAGTGATGGAAGATTATAAAGTACAGGGCATAAAATATAAGGCCTGTATCTTGAGAGACACTGCATGATGAATGTCCATGTGTTTATGTAAGAATATACATTATGTTTAAGAGGGAGGGAGATATTTAATATATATCTACGGTATGCTAAGCATGTGCCAAGCTCTGTAATGTTATTTAGTGTCAAAAGGACATTCACTGCCTTGAATTAAAATGAGAAATATAGATATAAATGCTACAGTTGCTTAGAACAGAAAAAAAAAATTGCAGACGGGAAGGGTTGTAGTTGGATGAAAACATGGAATTTGCACTGGGACTTTCAGCCAAGTCTTTGTCTTGGCACCTGAGATAAGAAAAGGATGTAACTACACCTAGCAAAATGCTTGGCACATAATAAGTGTTTAACAATGCCTGTTTGGTTACTTTTGCTATATTATGTGTGTGAATATTCAAATCTTTTGTTCAAATTTCTTGCAAGTGGCAAAGCAATAGAGAATAGGCGTAAATATCTATATGTGTGTAGGAAAGAATCCAGCTCTGCCGGCTTTTATTGAGTCTTTAATTATTGGAAATCTAGTGTAGGCCCAAACTGTCTATCGTCTGAAGGATTTATGAAATGTTTTAACAAAAGTGGCAGATTTCTGGAAATGACTGAACAACCAAAGAAGAGATAGTTGGCTTATTCATCTTGCTCTAAGTGGGAATATTTTCCCTGGAACTTGAAGGTTGCAATTGGGACAATCTATTCTTTTTTTTAAGATTTTTAAATTTATTTTAGAGAGAGGATTGGGGAGGGGCAGAGGGCGAGGGACAGAGAATCCCAGGCTGATTCCTCTCTGGGCACGGAGCCCCACGCAGGGCTAGATCTCATGACCCTGAGATCACCATCTGAGCCAAACCAAGAGTTGGACGGTCAACCAACTGTGCCACCCAGGTGCCCCGGGATTATCTATGCTCTAGAAAAAAAAATATTTGTCATGTTCCTCAAGAAAGAAAAGGGAATAATTAAATGATTGTGGAAAAGAGAGACTAGTTTTTCAGGTGACCTGAGGTTCTAGCACTAGGATTGGTAGTGACTCTATTTCGGCTTCCGATTATTACTCAATTGCCGACGGAAAAGTTCTTATTCACAGTCTTGAGGCAAGCCCTTTCTCTTTCTAAATCAGCAGCTTGCCTAAAGTGATGCCAGCTGTTTTGTTTAGAAACCTCCCTGTTTTTTAAACTGTAAAAATATGCTTCTATTTTCCAAAGTAGGAACACATTTTATTTGCTATTTGATTTGATTTTGCAGCATAATTTTGATAACTTTGTGGTAAAGTTTGAAAATTTTCTCTTAGATAATGGATGTGTAAGTGACTGCCAGGAGACTTTGTTCAGAGTCCAATTTCCTATAGCTCATCACTTATTTGTAGGAAAAGCTTTCAATTCAGTCCATTAATTGAAATTCTTGAATAAATTCCCCAAGAGTTTAACTCCACTGGACTGGAGGTTAGAGACTATTCTGCAATCATGCTGAAATTTTATCCACTGAAAAAAAATCAAGATCTGAATGTGAACTGAAACCAAAGGGAGACTCTACCATTAAGTAAAATAAGCCATCACCGCAAGAGCCTGCAGGTAGCTATGTGTGGAGCACAATATTCAGGCAGTCTTGGGAGAACCGATAATATTTAGGTAGCATATAATTCACAAAAGATAACATCTAAATGATACCCAGCTTAATTCACAGTACAGGGTACAATGGTGAGTGAGGTTTGATGGATCTGTAGAACTATCTGTGATTAAAGAACTCTGTTAAGGGATTAAAGCAAATGGCAAGTGGCAAGATGAATGATATTTGCATAGGCAAAAGCCTAATCAGATACGTTACCTGCAGCTGTTCATCTTGAAAGCCTGATAAAATAGTGGATTTTATCTAATCTTCAGTTCCAGTGACTCATTAGCAATTATTTGTTTCAGCACTGTAGTTTTTCAAAGATCATTCAGATACTTCTATGAACCATATATATTTAAAAGATTGGGCCCGGTTAACAGGCATATAGAAGAGATGCGATTGGCTTGATATTCTCTCTGCTCCCCCTCCCCCTCTTAATGTTACAGCTCAATTTAGACTCTGGTTAAGTCCTGCTGCTTTCATATCCTGTTTGGCTCATCCTAAAAAACGATCAACTGACAAAACCAATTACTGAAATTAAAAAATCAGCATTTAAGTCCTTGGGCACTGCTAGGGTTCTTTCACTTAGGGTAATACTGGAAATCATAGTATGTAGATGGTTCACAAAACTGAGGCTTAAAATAGCCTGGAAATTGCGGGTAGCAGGTGAAGCGCAGCCATTCCCTCTGAAACACAACCAGTCTTTCTTTTTGCTTCTTGACTCGGATCACATTCACTGACAGTCGCCAGTTAATTATCATATACTTGAAAAAAACATGCATTGGTTTATTGTGTAGTAAGAGGTTTTAATCTTAACTAACTGGCCTTCAAATATTCATCAAGGGGAGTAGCTCCAGTACTAAGCTCTGGTGTTAGTTTGGTTTAACCATATCTCAGGGTAGATTTGGAATCCTATTTTGTCCTTGAGGAAATCTGTTGACCTTGAGAATTAAGAAGAAAACTTTAGAGGATTTTTTTTTTTTTTTTTTTTTGGCTGCTAGTTCTTTTTTGGATAAAGGGAAAGAAAGAGCAGTACTGTTTCATAAGATTTTTAATGTTTGAGGTGTATAGATAGCAGATGTTTCTTCAGGCTGCATCAGTCTAGGTTTTTTTTTTTTTCTCAGAATGCAAAATAATAATAAATCTGGCACCACTTGAGACTATCTCAGGAAATGACAACTTCAGATATTTCCACATATTTTTTTTTTAAGATTTTATTTATTTATGTGACAGAGAGACAGCCAGCGAGAGAGGGAACACAAGCAGGGGAGTGGGAGAGGAAGAAGCAGGCTCATAGCGGAGGAGCCCGGTGTGGGACTCGATCCCAGAACGCCGGGATCATGCCCTGAGCCGAAGGCAGACACTTGACGACTGCGCCACCCAGGCGCCCCCAACATATTTCTTAACTTCTGGTTTTACATAGTGCCCCCTCCATCACTTGTAATTATTTAGATGCACGGTATTCCTGTGCCTTTGTCCTCCTTCTCAAGAAGCATTCTTCTGTAGGCTTCCACACTTTTAATGTGTTTTCTAGCCCGTCACCAGTGCCATTTTTCTGGGAAGCAAGCAGTCTCTTTAGGGCTCTTTTCCCTGAGGTGTTCCTCGGAGGGTCTTTCTTTCTCAGTTAGTGCTACAAACCCATCGCAGCTCCAGGCTCAAGAATAAGCCTCATCCTTCTATAGCCTTGCCAGACCAGAGATCCACTTCCGTGATCTTTGTCTCTTCGTGAGACTGGGGGCACCATGGGAGCTTCTCCTGTACATGCCGCTCCTTCCTGGAAGTTGCTCTTTTTTTTTTTTTTTTAAATATTTCATTTACTTGAGAGAGCAAGAGAGCAAGAGCTAGAGAGAGCACAGAGGGAAAGGGAGAAGCAGACTCCCTGCTGAGCAGGGAGCCCAATGTGGGGCTCGATCCCAGGACCCTGAGATCATGACCTGGGCTGAAGGTAGCCACTTAACTTCCTGAGTCATCCAGGTGCCTTGGAAATTGCTCTTTTTTTGCTTTATTTTCTGGATAGTTAGCTAATTCATTTGGCCTTATTTTTTTTCCAGAGTTTTGAGATGCATCCTTATCTACTAAATTAGGATGAAAAGAGAAACAAGGGATTGTCGAATGATCATGGTCAAAAGGACTCATGAATAAAATAAACAGAATGTGGAGTTGTAACTGTATTCTTTCCTTATTTAATGATACTATTAATAGACCATCTTTGAAAGGTCAATACCACAAACTTGTGGTTGCTCAAGCTAAAGAGTCGTCCTTGAGTTTTCTTTTTCCTTTAATACCCTTAGCTAGGCAACTGTGGTTTATTGTCCAAACTGGGGTAATGCTGAGAATAAAAGAGGCACTCACTATATGGGGCACTGGGACAGTAGAGAGTAATCACATTTGTTGCAGGTGAACTGGGAATGTACGATTACCCTATCCATGAGTAAATAAGCAAGATTTGTTAGCTTTACCTTCAAAACATACATTGAATGTATTCATCTGTCTTCTTCTCCACTGCTGTGATCTCTTCCAAACCGTCAGCATGTGTACTCTGTACTTTTGGAACAACTCTTAGTGCATCTGCTTTGATTCTTGTCTTCCCAAGATTCATTTTCCACACAGCAGCTAAAACACTCTTATATACAAATTAGATCACATTATTCCATTGTTCCAAAATCTTCCAAGGTTTCATGGTGTCCTTAGAAGAAAATTCACATGCTTCCCTGGCCTATAATGACTTACTTATCTCTTGTAGGCCATCCCACATCAGTATCCCTGGGCCTTCTGTATAGTTCTTCAAATGCAAAGCCCATGTCTGCCACAGGGACTTTGCATTTGCTCTTCTCTCTGCCTGAAAGCTTGCCCACTAGGTCTTACTTTTCTCTTTTTTTGTCATTCAGATCTCAGAAAAATGTCACCTCCCCTGAATACTCCAGCTCATTCTAATGCTGTTTTCACCCATTCTCCAGTCATTCCATCATGTTCTGTTTCTTTATAGCACTTCCCAATATCCAAAATTATCCTATTCTGTTTTTCAAAATTGTGGTAAATACATATAATGTAAAATTTACCGTGATAATCATTTTTGAGTCTGTAGTTTGGTGGCATTAAGTATATTTACATTATGTACAATCATCTCCAGAACGTTTCTCATCTTCCCAGACTGAAACTCCAAACCCATTCAACAATATCTCCCCTTTCCTCCCTTTCCCCAACACCTGGCACCACTATTCTTCTGTTTGTCTCTGTAAGTTTGACTACTTGAAGTACTTTCATGTAAGTGGAAAACATGAGGTAGCTGTCCTTTATGACTGGCTTATTTTACTTAGCATAATACCCTCAATGTTTATCTGTGTTGTAGAATATGTCAGAATTTCTTTTTAAGGCTCAATAATATTTTATTGTACGTACATATACCACATTTTGTTTATTTGTTCATTGATGAATACTTAAGTTGATTTCACTTTTTGGCTATTGCGAATAATACTTCTATGACCATGGGCATACAGATATCTGTTTGAAACCCTGCTTTCAAATCTTCTGGGTATATACTGAGAAGTGGGATTTCTGGATTATGTGGTAAATCTATGTTTAAGTTTTTCAGGGGCTGCCATGCTATTGTTCATTGTGGTAGCACCATTCCCACCAGCAGTGAATAGGGTTTAATTTCTCCATACGCTCACCCCCACTTATTTTCTGTGTGTCACTGTAATAAGAGTGAAATGGTATCACTGTAGTTTACTTTGCATTTGGCTAATGATCAGTGATGTTGAACATCTTTTCATGTGATTATTGTCCATTTGTGTATCTTTTTTGAAGAAATACTGTTCAAGGGACACCTGGGTGGCTCAGTTGGTTAAGCGTCCGACTCTGAATTTTGGCTCAGGTCATGATCTCAGGGTCATGAGAAAGAGCCCCTCATCGGGCTCCTTGCTGGGTGTGGAGCTTGCTTGAGATTCTCTCTTTCCCCATGCCCCTCCTCCATGCACAGTCTCTCTCAATCTCTCTCTCTAAAAAATAAAAATTATAAAATAGAAATATCTACTCAAGTCCTCTGTTCATTTTTAAAATCGGTTTGCTGTTGTTGTTGAGTTATGAAGGGTTCTTTATATATTTTGGATACTTCCCTTATCAGATAGATAGTCTGCAAATATTTTCTCCTATTCTGAGTTGATGCACAGAAGTTTTTTACTTCTTTGATGCACAAAATTTTTTAACTGGGAGGAAGTCCAAATTATTTTTTTGCTGTTGATTGTGCTTTTGATATTACATTTAATAAATACTTGCCAAATCCAGTGTTATGAAACTTTCTCCCTATATTTTCTTCTAAGAGTTTTATAGTTTTAGCTCTTTTTAGACCTTTGATTCATTTAAAATTGATTTTTGTATATGGTATATTATACCTGTTCTTTTATTTCTGTAATTCCAATAAAATATAAGCTCAATGAGCTCAGGCATCATGCCTGTTTCACTTTGCATTATATCCCCAGTCCTTCTACTAGGGTTTGGCACATGGTAAAATGTGGAGTGAATGAACAAACAAAAGGAGATATTCAAATGAAGTTTCTAAAGCAAATAAATATTTATTTCTCATAATCATAGAATCTTGTGCCAACATGAGAACTTATTTATTTTTATTTTTTTTATTTTTATTTTTTTAAAGATTTTATTTATTTATTTGACAGAGATAGAGACAGCCAGCGAGAGAGGGAACACAAGCAGGGGGAGTGGGAGAGGAAGAAGCAGACTCATAGCGGAGGAGCCTGATGTGGGGCTCGATCCCATAACGCCGGGATCACGCCCTGAGCCGAAGGCAGACGCTTAACTGCTGTGCCACCCAGGCGCCCCGAGAACTTATTTAATTTATATTAGTCACCTTCTAAGTGAGCTTTCTTCTAGCTCTTGTTTCTTTGACCGTTTAGCCTAGAAGTTATATTCCTGGAAGTGTGGTTTATCAGATTTAATGAGTCTCCATCGGCTACGAGGGAGGTGAAACCTAACGTAAATAGTGTGAGGTAATGTAACATAACAAACGTAACATTGAAAAGTCCTCTTTTTTTCTGAAGAAGCAATGGGGGCAAAGAGCTTCAGAGCAGATTTTTTCAAAGAATTTTTTTTTTTTAAAGATTTTACTTATTAGGGAGCATGAGCAGGGGAGAGGGGCAGAGGAGAGGGAGAAGCTGACTCCCTACTGAGCAGAGAGCCTGATGCGATGTGGGGCTCCATCCCAGGACCCCGAGATCATGACCTGAGCTGAAGGCAGACGCTTAACTGACTCAGTCACCCAGGGGCCCCAGAACAGATCTTCTTTTTAGATTCCTTAAGTTTCGTGTTAAAGACACTCTTTGTGGGGCGCCTGGGTGGCACAGCGGTTAAGCGTCTGCCTTCGGCTCAGGGCGTGATCCCGGCGTTACAGGATCGAGCCCCACATCAGGCTCTTCCGCTATGAGCCTGCTTCTTTCTCTCCCACTCCCCCTGCTTGTGTTCCCTCTCTCGCTGGCTGTCTCTATCTCTGTCGAATAAATAAATAAAATCTTTAAAAAAAAAACGCTCTTTGTCTAGTTTCTTTATTTTATCTGGGAAAATATAGTCTTATTTATTATTTTTTGCGTGTTATGTGAACAGTAATTGAGAAAATGGGCTTGAAAACTTGCTTCTCTTATTGATTAGAGGATAGAGGAGACTCTTCTCTTCACTATTCCTCCTCTTATCTCAAGAAAATCTGCTTAAACTCTTTGTGCAAGAATCTGCTGATAGAGATGGGGAGGTCTGATGAAAGGAAGACAAGTCCTAGTTTATTGATGATAGAGGTTGGAGGGCCTGAAGGGCAGGTCTAGGGATGGATAGACTGGAACAGTGGGTAACAGCCTCATCTCGTCTGGGGTGGGGTAATCCCTCTGGTGAGCTGTGGAGTGGGGCATGAGGGCCTGAATAGGTAGTGAAGAAACATCTGTCTTGGAGAAGCCTAATGTGAGAGAGGGGTCTGCCAAGGTCAACAAGACTTGGATTTTCTAGTTCATAGTGGGAATAGCAACTGATGAATTCCCTAAATTCATGAATCCTAAAGTTTGGCATTATGTGTGATGAGTATGGGGTCTTCTAGGGTGGCTCAAAGAGGTTTATTATTATTATTTTTTTTTTGAGGAAAGAAAGAGACTTATGTATTCTTCTAATTCAAATCACCAAAAGAGCTGAATTTTGAGTCTTCTTTCGAGCTCACGTGGCCTGGGGAAACAACTGCTATATCAAGAGAGCCCGAAATGCTTTAACTGATGTCAATGTGTCTTGTTATAACTTTTCTCTCTCACTGATTGTTTTTTTGAAAATATAAGTTTAATTTTTTAACAGTACCAATTATGAATTTAAAAAACAAAAATTCTCCAGGTGGGTTTTAGAGTGTCACTCAAGCTTCTATCATTCACAGAAGTGTCTGCCATCTTGATTACTTCTTTGTTCAGTCTTTACTTCTAGGCAGGAGTGCTTATGATGGTCTAAGCATGAGGCCGACTACTTAGGAAGGAACGTTTTAGCAGAAATAAATAAACCACTGGAGGGAGAACTTGCCTTTCACTATTCTCTTTTCCCCTTTTTGGGGAGCAGTATTTCTCCTCTCATAAAAATTATTGCAGACTCATGTCCAAACATTGCTCTCAGATTTTAGCAAACATTTTCAACTGTGTGTTGGTAAATATGCCGAGAGACCTTTCCCACTTCTTGTGACTATAACTGTGCCCCGCTCGGTTCAGCATCATTTGTATTACGTCTCTACCTTTGCACTGAACTATTATAATTAGAAAGAGCAAATGGCAAAATGCTAAGGATTGTCATAATTGCGTTCATTATTTAAACAAGTATTAGGTAAGCTATTAGGTATTTAAATATTAAGCATATAATTGGGGAGTGGTTTTGTGTTCTCAAAAAGCTTCCCTGTAAACTGGGATTTGAAAACTGTAGGAGGAAAAGGAATATAATAGGTGAAGAAAATATTAGAAACACGTAGTGCAGTTGCCAGATGATTTTGTCTCTTTGCATACCTAGCACAGATTTTGATGAAAGGTTGGCTTTTTGGAAAATGTACTGTGTACTCATACTTAAGCCATAAATCTCTTGAATTTGGAGTTCAGTTTAAAAACACCCTGGGAATACTGATGCATTTCCTTTTGAATGTATCTTTAGAAACACACACACTCAAGCACACATACAATGAGAAGAAAATATTCTCCAAGTAACAGCAGTGTGGGGAGAATTCAAATCAGCTGATAAAAAATAAAAGTCACGTAAATGCTAAGGCTATTAACATACTTTAAATGTTGTAGATATTTTAATGACAGGTAATGTGTTTAGACTCTCGTACACTAAAGAGGCTCCTTACACTAGTTTCCCCACTATCTGGCCATTGCTAATAAAAATAATATTTAAACATATAAGACCTATTTCTCTCTCATGCTGAAACTCTGGAAGACAAGCCCAAGTTTTTAATGGCAGAATACAGTTTTATTTGTAAATGGTGTACAAGTCTTTGTAGTCAAGTGTCGTTTGGGTTTGCAGCTATAAAAATACTCTTCAGGCTCAGATAAGCAAAAACTCAGCCATATTTAACTTTGCTTGCCTTGATGGTAGGGAGGAAAGGGAGTTATTAAAAGTTAGATATTAATTATCCAACTTATTTAGATTTTAGATATTAAAAGATAAAACCTGCTATATTTGGTATGTACCACAGAGAAATGTTTCATTGGATTTTGGGGCATGTCCTGTAAGCATTTTTCTACTTTTTGAAAATCATTTACAAATGAAAATTCTCACCTGATAACAAGAAGGTTTGAAGGAAGAAGAGGTCTCTGTTGTTGTGAAAGTTGTAGAACACAAGTCAGGGCATTTTCTGCCCCCCCCCCCCATGATGATTCAGATCAGACCCTATCCTTGTCCTATCAGATCAAAACAGGTTTATATCAGGCGAGATTGCTGCTTTGGTTTATAATCTTGATTAGCAAAATAAAAAGATAATTTAAAAAATAAATTCCCAGTGCTTGGAACTTAGAAGAAACTTAAAAAAAAAAGTTTATTGAGGCAACAGAATCTACTGGTTAAGAGCCTTGATTCTGGGGGCGCCTGGGTGGCACAGCGGTTAAGCGTCTGCCTTCGGCTCAGGGTGTGATCCCGGCGTTGTGGGATCGAGCCCCACATCAGGCTCCTCCGCTGTGAGCCTGCTTCTTCCTCTCCCACTCCCCCTGCTTGTGTTCCCTCTCTCGCTGGCTGTCTCTATCTCTGTCAAATAAATAAATAAAATCTTAAAAAAAAAAAAAAAAGAGCCTTGATTCTGGAACCAGATGGGGAGAGTTAAAATTTCAGCTCCACCACTTACTGTGTATGAGTTTGAGGGAGTTTCTTTTTTGGGTTTGGTTTCCTCATCTGTAAAGTGAGAATAATAGCACCTACTCTCAAAGGGTTATTGCAAAGATTACATGGGAAAAAAAATTACCATAGAACATGGTGGACCTGTAGTTACTGTTACGTGTTAACTGTTCTTTTTAGTGAGTGACCAAATGACACAAAGTATTCTTAGAGATGATGTTTTAAAAATTATAGTGGATATTCTTTAGAATTCAATTGAAATGTTCCACTGTGATGAGTTTATGACTAGTTATTATTTCTTACATGATGTATTACTGTCTTTGCTTGACTTCATAGCCGCAGCCAAAGACTGAGTCCGAAATCACTCTCCTTGGAAGTAATTTCTGTGGTTGGTAAGCTTCCTAAAGGCAGAGCTGTGTCTTGTTGGAGGCAGCCCCGGCACCCCAGGCTGGAACCGTATTTGGCAGACAGCAGTTCTCAGTAGCGATTGCATGAACGCGTACTGACTGTGTGCTATGCCCTGTACAAAGCAAAATAAACAAGACGCGGTGTTTGTACAGTTGAAAAAAAAACCCAGTTGCTTATTAATAAAGATGACAGGGAGCAACAGTGGAATAGGAAGTGCCTCAGGCCAAATGAGAAGAAAATTGGAATCTGCTCTTGGTTCTGTTCCTAACTTGCTAAAGGAAAAATCATTAAACCTTTCCTTAGACTCAGGTGTTTTTTTTTTTTCCCACCTGTGAAGGGAGAAAAGTAACCCAGGCTACCTATTTTACATGATTTTTTTAAATTATAAAATTAACATGACAATAGTTGTGAAGGTAACTTGAAAACTTAGAATGATTAAGAGTTAAAATGGTTGCAAAGATATTATTATAATTCTATAGATAGAAGTAATACTTAGGAGGAGGTTTTAATGCTAAGAAAAAATAGACCATTTGTCAAAGGCTGGGGAGGTTGCTTGTTCATGAACTGGTTGCATAGACTACTCGTGACGGCATTAACATGAAGTTAAGTTGAGATAGTCTTTCCTTTTCTGTAACCCTGTAAGTTTTTTAATATAAATGTGTTACGTATGAACGTATGGTTATACAAAGTGGGAATCCTTGTTTCATAAATTATGAAACTGAAGGCCAGGAAATTCAGAGATTTAATAGATCCACACTTAATAATGAATGGATTTTAGAATTTTGTAAAGTTTGTATATGTGGTAAATCAGAGAAGCCATAACATTCTCCCCCGTGTCTATTGTCCCTTCTTTTTTTTTTTTTTAAAGATTTTATTTATTTATTCGACAGAGATAGAGACAGCCAGAGAGAGAGGGAACACAAGCAGGGGGAGTGGGAGAGGAAGAAGCAGGCTCATAGCGGAAGAGCCTGATGTGGGACTCGATCCCAGAACGCCGGGATCACGCCCTGAGCCGAAGGCAGACGCTTAACCGCTGTGCCACCGAGGCGCCCCTCTATTGTCCCTTCTATTTGTCCTTCCTCTCTGTTCAGGGGGTAATGCAGTCTAGTGCATGATTATGTGGTAGAAAGAACTATAATTAGTAGGCAGAATTTTAAGATGGCGCACAAGATTGCTACCCTCTGGCATACATCTTTATATAATTCCATCTCTTTGAATGTGGGCCTGAACTGTGACCATATGGGGCTTTAAGAAAGGGAGATTATCACTGATGAGCCCAGCCTCATCAGGAGCATCTTTAAAAGGGTCTGCCCTCCGCTGGATAATGAGATTCAGAATGAATGGGAATTTGTTTTGTCGAAAGGGACAATCCACATTGCTAGCTCTGAAGATGGGGAGGCCCGCGTGATGAGGTGTGGCTGGCCTCTAGGAGCTGAAAGCAACTTCCAGCTGATAGTCCACAGAGAAGGAGGGACCACAGTCCTACAACTGCAAGGAACTGAATTCTGCCACAACCATTGTCTTGGAAGAGTAGCTGAGTTCCACATGAGAACGCTTCCTGGTTGACATCGTGAGTTTAGTCTGTGAGACGTGAGTTGTGAAACCAGTCTTTGTTCTCGGACTTCTGACCTGTAAACCTATGAGCTAATTAATTAGTCTTGTTTTAAGCTGCCAAATTTGTGGTAATTTGTGATACAGCGGTAGAAAAATAATAGGGAGATTAGGGATTGGCTTTGCCGTTAGTGTGGTACTTGAAATACTTTCTGTGAGCAGCTTCTGAAAAAAGTGAGTAGGTTGAACCAGATTAACTTGAATATCCTGAATTATTTTAGACAGAAATACTGATTTGAGATCGTGGATTCAGTCACAACGTGCTGTTAAATCTTTATCAAGTCACCTTGTTGACTCCAACCCCAAGACCTATCAGAAATATTAAATAACTTGAAAGTAATTGATAAAATATATTTTATAAACTTCTACATTTTAAATTCATGCTCTTTTTTCTTATGTCAGTTTACTACCCGCCCCGTGACAAGGATGATTGTGAGTGACAGTGATGAGAAATGCAGACTGAGTTCGCAGATTTGGGGATGTGTGTGTGTGTGTGTGTGTGTGTCTGATAAATGAGGCTTACCAAATTCAGATATATATGGGTGTACGAGACCAGCAATTTGCTGAGGCTTCTGTTGCAAACGTTTAGAAGGAAAGGAGCTTCCCAAACAGATGTTGGTGTATAGTTCCTAGAGAACTGTGGTTGGAGACAGGGGCATCTGCAGATGATGAAAGGGCATTGGGAATAGTCTGACTTCATGGGCTCCATATGACCCTACACAGAGAGAGTTATAGTTGGAACTTGAATTGCTTTCAAGAAAAAATTGTGAAATATGCGCATGAGCTGGGCTGCATGGATCTCCAAGGGCCAAAATGAACTAGAGTGGAAGATATTTGTGTTTTCCTCTCTTCCTTGTGGAGCATGGTATTGCTCTGGCAATATGAAGGCTCTAGGTACTCAGGGATATACCCAGAGGAACACTGACCAGCCACTGAAGGAGAAGACTGAAACCATTCATGGAGAGAGGAGATGCAGGAGAGCTAACAGACTATTTGCCTGTGGGGTAAGGAGTAGAGATAGTAAGTCTAGGGCATGTTGATTTTGAGGTTTCTGATATAGAAGGAGATGTTTTAAAATACGGACTGGGAAGTTAGAATGACCTTGGTATTGAAGACATAGATTTTGACAATCAGCATATTGGTTCCAGTCGAATTCATGAATGTGGATGAGATCACCTTGGGGGAGTTTATGGTATAAGAAAAAGCTCTGGGGACAGACAGGCAATACTGGATAATACTGATAAGTTGTCGGAGTTTGAAAGAGAATTGGAACCAAGTGATATTCTAGCAGCGAAGGGAGAAATGGGGTTTTAATCTTTATAAAATTTCTCCCATGCTTTGTAATACCTGTTGCGTAGCTTTAGAGGGATTTAATGATCCAGTCACTAAAACAAATTTCTTCTCGGAAATCAGCCACACTCAATGCTCATCCTCATTTCTTTACCAACAATATTACTTTCCTTTTAACAATCCAGAAAGAAGTTACCAAACATTTCCTCTTTTGTAATTAAATAATCATTACTTGCTAATTTAAGAAGGAACTTTAATTTTTAATTTACTCTTATATAAAAGATAGCTTATCCAATGACTTGGAGCCAGACAATCAGTGAATACTTCTTTGTCAATTAATGAAAACAGAACAGAGAATAAAAGCATCTCATTAAACCATGTTCATATATTTTGTAGCATCTGAAATCACTAGTGTCAAATTAATTGAAAGAAGTATCTTTAAACTGTTGGTTTTAGGGAGAGACCTAATCAAATCAGTCAGCAATAATTTTTCTAGGTTGGTAATTAATGAATTTAATAATTTATCCAGTGTTGAATAATTCCTTTTATGGCTGATGGATCCATAAATAATTATCTAGGATTTGAAGAATATGCATTATTTTCATTTATATTAAATATCTCAGACAGTTAATCACCTAATCTATGTACTGGAGGAATCTAAAATTCACTGAGGCTTTATTTCTATCAGAATTCCACTTCTGAGTTCTTTTCTCCTCTATACAGGCTTCTTGTCATTGTCCCCTGCCCCCTGACTTTGAGTCTGCCCTGAACAGCTATTTACATCCTGAAGGCCTTCAGAAAAATGGTCTTATATGAATACTAACCCATGGGGATACTTATGGAGATAAAAAATAAATTATATCTCTATCCCTTCTGCCTTGTGTGTTGTAGAACAGAACTGCTGGTTAATTCTCTAGAAAAAAAAGGGTGGAAGTTCTTGTTTGATTACCTTCTTTTAGGGGGTAGGAGAAATATTCTTTAAATAGGATACAAAATTGGGTGAAGGATTGGGAAGGTTCCTGGCTGATATCCACAGACGTACATGTGGTGTCTAACCCTAGCAAAAGAAGAACTGGAAGGGTCATGGGGAGAATATTAGATTTTACTGAGGAGGTTACCTGGAAAGCACTAAGGAAAGGTTAGGAAGCAGAAAAAGAAAACCATCACAACTGTCATGTCAGTAATAAGACTTGGCTGAAATCCAGGACAGAAAAGTGATTTTTGAAAAAGTGATACAGATTTTGCACTGGAAATATTAATTTATTTAAAAAAAATCAATTTCTATTTCCAATGCCTTAAATCTCACTGAGTTATCCTGCTAACAAAACCTAAAGATAATTTGGAGGCTTTCTCCTAAGAGACTTTAAACTTTAGAATTTTTCATTTTTCTTTTCCCATTCCTCCACGTAGATTTATTCGAATTTTCAGAATAATACAGGTTATACCAGACATGCTCAAATATATAGAAGTAGGAAAGTCTGATCTTAGCTAATTTTTAATGTAACAGCAACAGGCAAAATTCATTTTCCTTTTGAAGTAGACAGCTCAAATTAGCTGAATTTACCAAGTCAAACATTAGCGGTATCGTTACAAAGAGGTGGTACAATGTAGTCTTGAAGCATAGATTTCCAGTTTAATACGTCCTATGCCAGTTTATAGTTGGTACTGTTTGTCATCACTTAACCACTCTGAATTTTAGTTTGGCAATTGCAAAATAAAAGGACTATAATGAGGGTCACGTGAGAATGTTTTTGGAAATGTTTTGTAAACCATACAATTTTTTAAAAGATTTTATTTATTTATTTGACAGAGATAGACAGCCAGCGAGAGAGGGAACACAAGCAGGGGGAGTGGGAGAGGAAGAAGCAGGCTCATAGCAGAAGAGCCTGATGTGGGGCTCGATCCCATAACGCCGGGATCACGCCCTGAGCCGAAGGCAGACGCTTAACCGCTGTGCCACCCAGGCACCCCTGTAAACCGTAAAATTTAAGTTCACAGCCATACAATTAAAATGTTAGTTATCATTAGTATAATAATCAGAAAGCAATAGTTTCATTTATAGCTCATGCAGGTGTTCTTGATGTTTGGTCTGTACTTGCTCTGGAAGAACTTAATGGATTAATAATCCTGCAGAAGTAAAGACAAAAGCTCCTGTTGGTTATTGACGAACACACACATACGTATGTATGTGTGTGAATGTGTATACTTACAAACATACATGTGTGTCCAATTTATTAATTAGAGTAGGTAACCTGTTGCAACAAATAGACGTCAACGTAATGGTCAAATAATAGTGGCTAAGTTCAACGTTTTCATCTGGCTGGCAGCTCTGCTCCTTACAGTCAACTGGGAACACAGCTGAAATGGCCATGATAGCTATGAGAAGGGGGAGACTGTCTAACTCGGTCCACTGATTTCTACTCAAGCAAATGAGCTGGAATTTGCAAACACCGCTTCTACTCATACTTCATTGGCAAGAGCTTGGATATGTGGCTACATTTAAGAGCAAGGGAACCTGGGGTTTGATCATCTGTAGCTTGGGGTTCATATCCCATCTAGAACTTCATTGCTATCAGAAGAAAAACTGATTTTGATGGATAGCTATCCTGTTCACTATGATGGCATTGCTTTTTCTTTATTTCTCTTTTAATAGAATATCTAGAATGTTAAGTGCTTTGCATGTTAAATAAGATGCCATGGAAGTGGTGTATTTGTGTCTGGTATACAGTCAGTACTCAAATGATGTTGTTATTACTAACATTTCATTTAATAACAGTGAACAAGAATGTTGTATTCTTGGTGCAGTGCTTGGCATCTGAAAATACAACACGTGTCCATCTTTCATGTGTGACCAATTCCTGTAGTTGTTAAATATTTAGATATCCTCTAGAGAAAGGATTCTGGGTGTCCTCGATGTGAATATTGCATATATAAGCTTGCTGAATGCTCTTTGTTGTGAAAATGATGATTGGAGGATGTGGCTTCAGAAGCAAGAGAGAAATAGAATTTCTTATTTTCAGAGTGCTCAATATCTATGGATTTGTTCTGTAAAAGAAATGTGACATATATAATGTCTTACTGAAAATGCTTCCAAATTAACACATTGATCGCCATGAATTAAGAATTAGCTCATAAGACAGATGACACCCTAAACAAACTAGAATTTGAGGGGTTTAAAAAAATCCTTCCTTTTGAATGAGTCCTTCAGTTTCAGGATTAAGTACGGGAAATTGTGCAGGGCAAAAACGTGTGCTTACTGACATATGCCGGGAAGCCTCTCTGCCTCTGCCGTCTTGTTGGCTGGAGTGTTGTGGTGCCTGGTGGTCTATATTCTGCCTGGGCACAGAAGTCTAAAGCTCATCTTGGCGTTGCCAAACATTCTTCTCGTGTGTGTGTGTGTGTATGTGTGTGTGTGTGTGTTTTAACTCTGGAAAGTAAAGGGATAACAATACATAAATTTAAAGCACTACTGCATCCATCAATAGCTGTACATTTAATGGAAAACAGATATTACTACAAAGTGCTCTGCTGGCCAAGTCAATCAAATGAAAGCGAGTTTGCACCCCCTAACCAAGGCTCAGATTCAGCACACGTATTTTAATAAACCTATAATGTAGTCAAGACGGAGCTCTGACTTGCTTCAGCAGCATGCCCACGTGAGGAGGGCTGGTTCCTCTCCTGAGGAACAGTCCATGCACTGCCACTGCTCTGTGCAAGGATTCACTCTTGTCTGGAGAGCCAGAGCGTACGAAGATCCCTGCGCCCTTGAGCCCTCCTGACACTTCATAAGAGAAGAACACGGAAAATGTACCGTATACTTATGGTGTAATCAGAAAAGTATCCAGCAAGTTATAAAAAACAGGGAGGCGCTAACATCGATTTTGGAGCTAAATGGACCTAAAGTCAAATCCTGGCTGTGTCCCTTACTAACTGCAATACTGTGCAAGTTGCCTTTTCTCAACGTGAGCTTTCTCACGTGTGTAGTGATACCTAGCTCATAGGACTGATGTGAAGATTAAATGGAAGAAGACAAACTATGAAAGATGTCTAGTACACGGAAGGGAAAAATACTAGAGTAATAGCGAAATCTTTAGGCAGGAGTGTTTAAGGTAAGGCATTCGTAGTGATTATTTATTTATTTTTTCAGATTCCAGTCTCTGTCTTCTGTTTACTTCTGTCCACTGATCTGCAATGCTTGGTTTTGCTTTCTGTAACGCTATAAATGGGATGTCGCGCTTGCGGTATCGAAAGCAGTGTTTTGGGTTCATTTGTTTTAGCCCTTGCCCTATCCTCTGGGCTGTTCTGGTGGGAGGGATTTTAAGGATCTCGGTGTCTTCTGAGAAGAATAAGAACATGCCCCACATCAGCTCCCTAGGCAAAGAGCTGCCACCAGAAATCTTTGGGTGTCAATTTAACCCAGGGAAAGATCAGATTGTGGACTATATGCTTTTATGGTTGTTGCTTCTAGATGGTATCTTTTAAAGCCTGTTCTTCAATATTTGATGAGTTTTGTAGCATAATCTCTGTCTTTCTCTCATATGCACGCACACACACATTTTCTCATCCTTATGGAAAGAATTCTATCTTTTGAGGTTGGCTTTAAAAAAGTGGCCCATTGTACCAGCACTTAATCAGACAATAATCAGAGATCAAGAAAGTCTCTGCAGTCCACTGCTATTATTATACGTCATTCAATACACCTTGTAAACTCAAATTCCCTGATAATGTTCTAAAAATAAAGCGGCACAGGCAATAAATATCTTAAAAAGGAAGCTGACTTCTATCTTTGGAATTTCCTCTAGTTGCATGCTGACAGCTGGTCTCAGATGGCTCATGAAAGAATGAATGAATGAACAAATTAACATTACTCCCAAGACTAGCAAGCAAGTGTGTAAATGTCTACCTGAAATACTAGAAGGAAATCCACAGGTGTGCATGGGCCATGACAAACATGGTACTTATTACAAATAAAATTGTCTTTATTTTAAAATGTGGTAGCAAATCTTTACAATGTTAGGGAAGAATGCGATGGACTTGAACTTGGAAGCTGTAGCCATGTGCTTGGCCACTACTGTGGTGTTCTTATTATGGGAAAGAACCAAAATTCAAACATCCCAGGGTGACAGTTGAGTCATGAATGGTGATATATTATTAGTTTTCTTTTTTTCAAGTATAAGAAACAAGTACTTGGATTTAACATAAGTGAGGAACTTTTTTACGTGTACCTGGAGCTTAGGAACTGCTCCACACACGTTAGCTAGTGTGATCATACAGTTTAAGGCATTTCTTGTCTATTGTTCACATTCCCCTGAAAGTTGATCTTGCTATTATAATACAATTTGGGAGGGCTGCCTGGGTGGCTCAGTCAGTTAGGCGTCTGCCTTTGGCTTAGGTAATGATCCCAGGGGTCTGGGATCAAGCCCCGCATCAGGCTCCTTGCTCATCAGGGAGCCTTCTTCTCCCGCTCCCTCTGCTTGCGCTCTCTCTCCTTTCTCTCTCTGTCAAATAAATAAGATCTTTAAAAAAATACAATTTGGGTGAACTCCTAGGCCACATAGCTTCTGAAGGTTGCTATCTCCCCAGGAGGTAGTGTGTTCTTAATTTTGGTAATGTGCTAGGTGTGTACAGAATAGAGGATTAGGTGCTGTCCCTGTCCCCTTGATCATAGTAAGAGCATCAGATCAGTGATTTCCAGAAAATAAACGACACAAGCCATAAAAGAAATCTTTGTCTTGATTCTTTCCTGCACCTATGCCATTAGGGAATTTTTGTTATGGTTAGAGATAAACTAAAAAAGTTAGCAGGCTGCCATGGAGCAGTAAGACAATGGTCAGCCTGGAGAGTGGGAGCCCAGTACGGAGCCCAGACGCTATTTATTGGTGGTTTCCACAGATTGCATAACCTCATCCTCTCTGCGGAAATCGTGATACAGAATCACTCTGTTTCTTTTGTGATAGAGGTTTTCAAGCTGGCTTTGTTCATTTCCAGAGAGAACGTGCTTTGTGATGTCCCCACACAAGCAACTTTTAAAACATGAAGAAAAATGGTGGCATTTAGGCACATGCTGTCTGAGTAGCTCCCTTCTATTTGCATGGGTGTTGATGCTGGTAACACTGACACGTTCGATGCATAGGAATTCATCATTTCTATTTTTAAATGATTACTTACGATCATCAATATTTCTGATGGATGCCATCAGGCAGACCACAGCTTCATGTTTTCCAGTGATTCTTAACAATCGTGGAGTAGTACAAAACATCAGACATCCTCTATATGGAGTCAAAGATAACATTTAACTTGGTGAAGGAGAAATCCTCTCAATTAAATTCTTTGAATAATATTTGAAGTCTGGATTTTTCTATTCCATATTCTAACAGTACGCGAGCTCCTCTGATGATTTGACTGGCATGATATATGAGCCCCTTGCTTAACTATTGTAAGACCTATTCCAAGGAGGCAGGTGGAAGACAAGATAATTGCTCGTAGGGTGCCAGCCAGAAAAATAGCTTAGCTTCGATATTTTTCAGCTTTTCAAAAGAATGCAGAGGTGAGATTATAAAAAGAGAATTCCATCTCCTCTCTTTCTCCAGCAGCTCTATCCTACAACTCTGTCAGTGTTAAGATGCCTATGTGGTTGATTTTCCCGGGGAGCCGAGGATGTGCCTGAAGAGAGACCACAAGTCAGCTCATGTCAGGGTATTTGTAATTTATCATTTCTTGAAGGGTCCCTTGGTAGTTCTAGTGTCCTCCTGTCACTTGTACTTAATGTGGATGTTCATCCCAATGTTTTCTGTGTTACAAACAAATAAAAATATGATTTCGCTCACATGTGGAATGAAGGAAACAAAACCGATGAACGTAGTGGAGGGACAAAAGAAAGAGAGGCAGACCATAAGGGATTATTAACAATAGAGACAAACAGAGGGCTGCTGGAGGGGAGGAGAGTGGGGGATGGACTAGTTGGGTGATGGGGGTTAAGGTGAGCACTTGAGATGAGCACTGGGTGTTGTATGTAAGTGATGATCACTGAATTCTACTTAAAAAAAAAAAGATTTTATTTATTAATTTGACAGAGAGATAGCCAGCGAGAGAGGGAACACAGCAGGGGGAGTGGGAGAGGAAGAAGCAGGCTCCTAGCGGAGGAGCCTGATGTGGGGCTTGATCCCAGGACTCCGGGATCATGCCCTGAGCCAAAGGCAGATGCTTAACAACTAAGCCACCCAGGCGCCCCTGAATTCTACTGCTGAAACCAATATTACACTATATGTTAACTAACTGGAATTTAAATAAAAACTTGAAACAAAAAAACCCCAAATAAAAATATAGAGATCTGTTCTGAGTTGCATCAGTATTTGTATTTTCGAAGTGAGGGAGGTGAAGAAGCCTTATTATTTATAATTTTGTAGAAGCCAAGCGAAAAGGAAATACAGATTTGAGCCACAGTGGAATTGCAGAAAGGAATTTGTAGAATTGAGGATCCGATGCTAATAATCTTTCTATTCAGAAGAACCTGAACAGATCAAAAACTAAAAGCAAAGATTAAAAAGGAAAGTAATGGGGGCACCTGGCTGGCTCGGTCAGGGGAGCCTGCAACTCTTGATCTCTGGGTCTTGAGTTCCAGCTCCACATTGGGTATAGAGATCACTTAAAAATAAAATCTTTTGAAAAGGAAAGTAATCAGGGCACCTGGGTGGCTCAGTCAGTTAAGCAGCTGCTTTCAGCTCAGATCATGATCCCTGGGTCCTGGGATCGAGCTCCGCCCTGAGGCTCCCTGCTCAGTGGGGAGTCTGCTCCTTCCTCTCCTTCTACTGCTCCCCCTGCTTGTGCTCTCTCTCTCTCTCTTGTTCTCTCAAATAAATAAGTAAAATCTTTTAAAGAAAAAGGAAAGTAATCAAGAGACGTAGAGTCAAATCAAAATAAGTCACTCAATATATAAAAATGCAAAACTTTGAAGTCAAACGTTTTCTTTGCCTTCTCAATGATCCTTGGATATTTAGAAACCTATTTCACAGAAGTTCATGTTGATGTTCTAAGGAGAGTAGAATTGTGTCTGATACTTTACTGTTTTGTGTTGTTTTTTTCAACTGGGCTATTTCAGAAAAGGGTTATCAGCCTTTTATTTGTATAAGGAATTCTGTCTACTTGTAAGTTACTAATTCACGGTGTCCTTTCTCTGTGAAAAAATGATTATTCCTAGTCACACAGAAATGCCGAGGTTTATCTCAAGATTTTCCTACATGCATTGGCGCTGTCTGGATCACGCTGACATTAATAATCGTAACCTGCTGTTTTATGCTGTGGTGTGGTTCTGCGGACTGTTGGTGTGTTTGTAACCGACATAACAGGAGGAACCTTGTTTTTCTTTTATCGTTTTGTGGCTGATAAGGCTGAGCATAGGTGTAAATATTACTTTTGAGATGGGATATCAGAGTTCTAGCTCCACCCTCATTAATCGTGAACACACACAACACACAGAGCTTTTTCATCAGCGTAGATGACATTTCTTGGTTAATCAAATTGTGTGATTTTTAAACAATTAACTAGAGCTGACGACCTTCTGTAAACTAGAGGCCAACTAAGAATAAAGACAAAAAAGTTCATCATGTATTAGGTTCTGGGCCTGTGCCCAGGTACCATGACGCATTTTTACTCTTGAAAATTGACTTTGTGAGTCTAGGTATGATTTGAAGTTTTCAACTGCACATTTTTCAACATTGTTACAGTATTTTATTGGTAAGATTAGGCAAGAAAACAAAAGCCTCTTATGTTATAAGCGATTATTTCCTCCCAGAACTTTAGCTTGCAACAGGTTGCTGAATATTTAATTTTTGTGATTTGGAAAGTCCTATTGTTGTTTACTCCCCATGTAGACACTGTTGATGTTTTGACTACTGTATGGTTTTTCCTGGGAGCGAGGTGTGTGGCTCAGGTTTTTCTGGAAGTGAGGTGTATCATCTTAATGAGTTCTTTCTTACTAAAATACGTATGTTGTGTATGACATTCTGATTTCATGCGAAGCTTGTACTCATGAAAATAACTTGCAGAAAATGTTTGTACCATGACTGGTTTTTGGAACTAAACTCTTTGAAGAAAAACAAGGCTGTGTGATTTGCTAATCTCGAGGGAGTGCTTTAAGGAATAGCGTTAAAATCTAGCAAAAACAGCTATTTAAAGTAATATACAGCTTTTAGTTATGTATGTCCCAGACATTTTATCATTAGGTAAAATAGTAAAATTAATATTGATAATTTAGAGAAATACCGACAGTAGTTTTCTTTCTAGTTCATAAGATGGTGTAATTTCAAAACAATCACTGGGAGGATTGTCAGTGGTGTTCCTACACGTGGAAACCATGTGTACTCGAAAGTTATTTACCACCACTTTATTTTAGGTTTGCAGATTGATTTATATATGGTGAACTGATATGTATCTTAATATCATTTATTAGAGAATACAATTCAGTTAAAAAAGTAATTTTTCCCAAAGTTATATTTTATGTGAAACAAATGGAAAACTTAATGATTATATTGATCAGAAACATAGCTTTTATTTGGATAATATTTTAAGATTTTGCCATCTCTTTGTTGAATCCACTGGAGGCAAGTTTGAACTTTCTTCATGAAGTTCAACACATTTGGGTGATGTATGTTTTGATTTTCTTTTTAGTATTTTTGTTTGCCAAGCCAAGCCTGGGTTTCCTTTTAATGTCGTACTGGCAATATATTAATAAGAAAGCATAGGTAAGTTGTTATGTTGTCTGACAACTGTAGTTTTTTTAATTGAAATAAAAATCTTTTTGTCAGTATACAATGAAACATGACAAGATTGTCTCTGTGTGTCCTCAAAGCTCACAAAACAAAAGCATCTTTTCCCCTAGAAATTTAAAAATAATAGTGTTTATACCTGTTAGGTAAAATTTTTAGTATATTTTAGAAAGATCATGAACTTTATGCCCAGACTCAGGTTTAAAAATTCCAACTCTGACACTTGCTAGCTACTTGCCTTTAAGCAAGTTTTAAAAATTGACTCTGAGCCTCAGTTTCCCTATCTCTGAAATGGGCATGCCACACAAATTACACAGCTGCTATATTAATATATACAGCCGAGGGGCGCCTGGGTGGCACAGCAGTTAAGCGTCTGCCTTCGGCTCAGGGCGTGATCCCGGCGTTATGGGATTGAGCCCCACATCAGGCTCCTCTGCTATGAGCCTGCTTCTTCCTCTCCCACTCCCCCTGCTTGTGTTCCCTCTCTCGCTGGCTGTCTCTATCTCTGTCAAATAAATAAATAAAATCTTTAAAAATATATATATATACAGCCGAATCTACTAATCTATATTATGCAAAAGAGAAAGGGAACAGCAAATAATAGGTCTTATTATTGTTTTTCTTCGGAGTTGCTTTTCTGTTCTTGTCCTTAAACATTAGGGTCATCTGATCTATTTTCTTTGTGGGCCTAGCCACCTTTCTTAGGTGTGACAACCAAAAACCATTGGCCTTTGTGTTTGGATTCATTTTGGGGTATGTATATCATCAATGATGTTTAAGTTTTATTCAAGGTTTTTGATTACAAGAAATCTACATGTCACCTATCTCTATTAACCATAGACATTGATATATCAAAGCACCTATTCCCATTGGGATAATGAAGAATTGACTATGTGAATAGCATTCACTGGGCAAATAGAAAAATATCACGTGGCTAACCATTAAGATGACCACTTCGTTGCCTCTGTATCTGCCTTTCTATCAGGGGTGCCTTTTCTAGGGCTGCATATTGAATGGATTTCATTGCTAGAGAAAGAGCCCAAGTGTGCTGAGAAAAGGTTGACCCAAACAATACATGGAATACACATTTCTGTTTCCTCAGATAAACTTTAGCAGATAAGTGATTAAGAATTTAATGGTAAGATATGGCTCTTGGATTTATTCATCACATTGTAGATACATAAATAGCCCAGTTATTGTATCTATTGGCTACGTTGGCACTGGAAATGGCGAGACTATCTCATGTTAAGATTTGGGGAAAACCTTAATAGTAAGACATTATAACCAATTTTATCTTCTACAAAGCAGCTCTCACTTATAAGACCAAAATGACTAAATAATACTCAAGAAGAAACTAATCTTCTAATGGAAATAAGTAAATGTACTCTGAAATCACAAAGAACGTTTTTAAATTTTGCCATTTCAGGTTGAATTAATGGAAAACACTTGCATCACTAAAAAAGAGAATTATCGTGAAGTGATAAAGTGCTACAAGCATAAACCTAGAGACAGAGAAAACAGCCCTCATTACTGAGGTTTTTATGGAAACAAATACTTCCTTGTTGTGGCGTTGGTTTGGTTTTATAGATTTCGATCATTGTTTCATAAAGCATCTGGATGGTATGCAATAGGAACTTAATAGTACATATCTTGCAAAGTTATTGTCAGTTCTGTACCAGAAAATAAGCGCACCCCAATAAAAAAGTTCTATTCTAATTACTTTAGGAAGTTGATGTTTTTTCTTTCGAAACTTTCTAAAATCATTTTTATGTCATAGTAATTTAATTATTTGAAGTTTCCCATTTTGTGTTGTGCGGAGGCCATTAATAAAACATTTTCCTTCTTCTTCCTAACCGAGCCTCTTTTTGTAGCCTGTGCAAATTTCGTGTTTAAAATCCACCACGGACTCAAGTATGGTGGAGGAATAATGCCCTCTTCTCCCGAAGATGTGTGTGTCCTACTACTCAGAACCTGGGAATACGTTACCTTACAGGGCTGTCTTCGTTTGGGCTACTGGACAGAATATCATAGACTTGGGGGCTAATAAACAGCAGAAATTTATTTCTCACAGTTCTGGAGGCTGGAAGTCTGTGATCAGGGTTGGAATTTTTTGATTCTGGTGAAAGCCCTAGTCTAGTTTGCAAAAGCCTGTTTTCTCCTTATACCTGTACATGGCAGAAGGGATGAGAGAGTGTTTTCCGGGGCCTCTTTTATAAGAGCACTAGTGTGACCCATGAAGGCTCCACCCTCATGATCTAATTACCTCTCAAAGGCACCATCTCCTAATACCATCGTATTGGGGGTTAGGATTTCAATATAAGAATTTTGGGAACGCAAACATTTAGTCTATAGTGAGGGCAAAAAAGGCTTTGAAGATGTGAACGAAGGTCAGGACATTGAATGGGGGATTTTACGGGATTATATGGATGGGTCTAGTTTAATTGAACGGGTCCTTAAGAATGGACCTTTCTGGGCTGGCTCAGAGAGCTGAGACACAAGAGGGAGGAGGAAAGATGTCAAGTGTGGGAGGGACTGGACCAGCTGCTGCTGGCTTTGAAGGGGAGGAGGGAGGTCATGAACTAAGAAATTCAGTGGCCTTTACAAACTGGGAAAGGCCTTTAGCTGCTGGCCGGCGAGAAAATGGAGACCTTGGTTTTACAAGTATAAGGAACGGAATTTTGACAACAAGCAAGGAATGGATTTTCCCTTAGAGCTTCCAGAAAGGAATGTAGCCTGCCAGCACCTTGATTTTCGTATGATGAGCTACAGAACTGCAGGGAAATAAATTGTTTTTGTAAGCCACTATGTTCGTGGTAATCTTTTATGGCAGTAACAGAAAATTAATAGAGGTGCGTTCACCTCTCCACCTCACTCCAGTAGATCAAGACAAGGGGGCAGTGGAATAGGATTTTTTTTTTCTTTTCTAAAATGGATTAATAATACTTGCTCTAATATCTTGCTGGGTGATTTTGAGGACCATATATGAAAATCATTGCAAACACCAAGGGAAAATAGCCAGGTCCTTTAATAAGTCAGCATGGTTGAGCAGGGAACCTGTACCAGAAGGTTGTTTTCATCCTTATTGGCTCTTTGGCCTTGGGCAAATCATTGGAGTTCCAAGCCTTGGTTTCTTTACTTGTAAAGAGGTATGATGATAATCTCTAATACTATTCTCTGTTTAATACGGTTATACCTTATTAGATCTAACCTCAGGGTAGAAAGAGGCTGAATCGGCCTGGAAACTATACTGCTTAGTCCTTAACCAGCCAGCCCTTCACCACAATCGCAGCGGTATGAGAAACTTGCAGAGCAAGATACTTTGCTATAATCACTCTTGGTGCCATTATAAGTTTCAGCTTCAAATCCCTGGCGCTCGTAAGTTGGATTGGCCTGTGCATGGACTTCCAGAATCCTTCCTCTTTCTCATGTAAGGCCTAGACTAAAAACAATCCCATTCTATTCCTTGTCCCTTTTCCCCAAGTCCATACTGTGAACTTGACACTTGAGGTCTTACTCCTAAAATGGTAAGATGAGCAGGGAGAGATGAACCCAAGTGAAAAAGGCATCATATTTTTTCTCTGAGATTTAGAGCAGAGATGGCCTAATTGGCCCACTTGCAGATGTCCTCAGAGTAGGGTGGGGAGAGCTTCTCCCTGGCTAGACTGTCTGAGGATTGTCTTTCTATGCCTCCTGCATGGTAGCAAACACTTCAAAATAAGGCTTGAGAGTCCAGAGAGAAGTGTGTTTAAATTAAATAAATAAATTCGAAGTGTTAAAAGGATACCCCCTGTGCCGAAGAAAAGGCCTTTAATGTCTTGTTAGGTCACCTTGAAAACACCTCTCCTATTCCAATGTTTTTTTCTAGCTTGCTTACTTATTTATTTATTTATAAAGTTGACACATGATGTTACATTCGTGTCAGGTGTGTAACATAGTGATTCCCCAGGTTTATAAGTCACGGTATGTTTACCGCAAGTGTATCTACCATCTGTCACCATACAGTATTATTTTTAAATTACTTCTCTTCTATTAATTCTCCACATCCAGGTGTAAGAAACATGAGTTTCCACTATAGGGCAGAGCATATTATTAACCAACTTAGCCAGCATTCTAATATATTAGATTAGATCTTGAATATGAAGGTTCAGATCTAAGTAAAATGACTCACTAGGAGAGTTTCATGTTTTGTATTTCTTTTTTTCTGAGCTTCCTCTGGACTTCTTAGTGCCATGTCTTTCTCACTCTTACAATAAATAGCTTAATGTCCTCGTGCTTACTAGAATGTCAGTTCCCTATGAGCAAGGAGCTTTTTCACTTGTATACACTAATGTGTCTCCAAAAGCCAGAGAACAGTCTAATCTGACACCTCGTAGGTGCTCAAGAAATATTTGTCAAGTGAATATGAATGAATGAATGAATGAATGAATGAAGCCTTCTTACTTTTTTGGGCACCTTATAGTTTTCCCTATTCCAGTGATGTGACCAGTTTCCAGAATTAATTTCTTGTGCCGCATAATATGAGTAATCTCCTAATGGTAATCTAATGTAATTATATTAAAGGTTAAACTAAAAATGTAACATTTTTTTTTTCTCCCCCACATCTTGTGGCTTCCCTTTCACCCCACACCCCTCACTGAAGGATATATTTAATACTTGTAACATCCCTGGAGGCATCTGCCTATAGGAACTTGTATTTGATGGCTGCTCAGGACAGAGGACAGGAGACAAAAACCTGAAGCCCACCCAAAGTGGACAGTTTTAGAACCCAAACAGTTCCATCTTTGTGACAGAGTAAACCTGTAAAAACCTATTGTACAGAAAGATAAGGCAAGAAAATATACCTGTCATGATGTTGGATTTTAGGGGGGGGAAAATTGCCCCTGAGAATTTGTGAAAACAACATGGCTCTGGCTTGAGTTTGAAATTTGAATTCTTGCTGCTTGTGTGGTCCATAAGAAACCTCAAACTGGAAGCTGATTTCAACATGTTCTAGATTTCCTTTTCCCTGAGGGTATTGGTAGAAGCCAAGCTACATCTTCTCCAGGGGAAGTTTTCTTAAATCTGTGCCTCCAAGAAGTAAAAAAAAATTCAACAAAGGAAATGACCTTCAGGTTGAAACCAGGCCTGATGTGAGAGAACCAGTGGAAACAACAGACCGCAGAGTCAGACCCAGAGGCAGACAGACCTCCTACGGTGGCCCGTGATCCCCTGCTCCCTGATGCTCACAGCCTTGTGTGGTCTCCTGCTCCCCTTCTTACAAAGATCTTACGATCAGCTCAATAGAAAGACAGATTCCCTACAGAGGAAAAGATGCATATAGTTGCCTTTTGCATAGCAAGAATGGGAGCCAGAGGACAGTGTAGGAATACCTTAAATTATTAAAAGAGAACAACTATCTCACTCTAATTTTATATTCAGCAGACCAGTCTTTCAAGAATAAGCACAAAACAGAGATTTTTCAGACAATTAAAGAGAGAGCTTGCCATCAATATACCCTTCCCTAAAGGAAATGTTAAAGCATGTACTTAAGAGTGATTCCTTAAGAGATATCTGAATGTAAGAAGGAATGGTGACCGAAGAAAATTAGAAACTCGTGGTTACAGCTAAACTGATACCCACTGAATGAAGAAGTAACAATAATGATTAGTGTGCTCAAAGTGATAGAACTGAAATATTTGGCAACAGTATATAATTGAGGGTGGAGTATGATGAGTTCAAGTATCTTAAATTGTATTTTTTGAAAGGAGGGTAATGCTGATTAATATTAGACTTTACATTTTCAAGTATGCATAATAGACTTTCAAGGGTAGGACTCAAAAGGGACAGAATACATAAATTCCAAATTAGTAAAGTTAAAAAAAAAAAAGGAACAAGAAAGAAATTAATTTAAAATAGGGCAAGGGGGCACCTGGGTAGCTCAATTGGTTGAACAGATTTCGACTCAGGTCCTGATCTCAGAGTCCTAAATTAGAGTCCCTTGTTGGGCTCCATGTTCAGTGGGGAGTCTCAGATTCTCTCTCTCCTTCTCCCTTAGCCCTTCTCCCCTTCTGTAAAATACATAAATATTTTTAAAAATTAAGGCAAGAAAGGAAGACAAAAGCATGAGAGAAAAATAGAAAACACAGTATAATATAGTAGGAATGAGTTTAAATATAATCACAATTTAGAACCCCCCCCCCCACAGTTTTAAGAGAGAGAATCAACAGAGTCAAAATTTGTTTCCTTGGAAAGACTAACATAATTAGCAAATACCTAACAAGATAGGTCAAGTAAAATAGAGAAAAAACAAGAATAAAAAATTAAGAAAAAAAAGGGGGGGCACAATTGAGAAATTAACAAGATCAGAAAGATATTGTGAATAATTTAATGGTAATAAAATTGAAAACTCAGCCCAAAGTGGCACAAAAATTTTTAGAAAATTACTTTTCATCCAAACTCAAAAATAGGAAACCTGAACATTTTTGTATGCATTGAAGAAATTAAATCAGTTGGTAAAAATCTGTCCACAAATAAAACACCAGGTTCCCATGGCATCAGAAGTAAGTTCATCCCAAGACTGAAGGCACAAACAAGTCCAGTATTCCACCATAAACTTTTCCAGAGAACAGCGGTGGGAGGTACAGTACAATCTTGACATCAAAATCAGGAAAGGACAGTAGGAGAAAAGAAAATTGCAGACCTTTCTCAGGCATGTAAGTAGAAAAGCCCTAAACAAAGTGCTAGCGAATCTGTCTTGACAAGGGATTAGACACTCCTTCCCCCACCCCTTTTTAAGAAGATGTTCCTTTTTTTTTTTTTTTGGTTAATATTCAAGGCAGGCAGCACCTGTTCAGCTTGCCAGGGGATGCAGGAGTTAGTGTCTTTGACTTAGTTCTTGATTTGATTTTCTCTGGAAGGCCAAGCATGCGACCTCGGTGTTCTTGGGACATCCTGGCTAAAGGGTGTGTTCATTCCCAGGTAGTAAGGCAGGTATCAGAGCGGAGAAGCCGGCCCGAGGAAGTTACAGATTGCTGGTGGAGCTCTAGGAGAGTGGGTATGTCATGAGGGAAGTGAGTTGGTCAGGGAGTCTGTGGACCACAAACCCCAGGTCCCTGGAAGTTCTGGGACAATTGATTACTGCTAAACTACTACCAGTGACTGGTTAGACCATGTGGGGCTGCTGCTACTACTAGTTAATTATTGTATGCCACACCGATGCTTATATACACCAGATTAACTTTTAAGTTATGTTCAGACATTGTGCTTAGTTATTTTTATAGTATGATAATCTATACTTTTGTGAAAGTTAGAGGGAATATTGGTTCCTGCAATAGCATATTGCTGAACTGAAGAAGAACATTTTTTTCAGGAAAACATAATTTAAGGATTGTTTTCTAAGAGAGAATGTTTTACACTTCTGGGAAGTGAGCAAGCTAACCAGTATGTGGCTTGACTTGTGCTACTCGACTTCAAGTATCTGCCCAGCCCATACTTCCCCAAAAAAGGAGTTAGAAGAGGTGGATGGAGCAATAAAAAGAGGGAAGTTTTATTTCCAGTTTTTAAAAATAAAAGTCATAACATCAGGAGTGAAAATATGGACTTGAATGCAGAGAATCATTTTTCTGTATTTGTTAGAACTTTATTTTTTTTAGAAGATTTTATTTACTTATTTGACAGAGATAGAGACAGCCAGCGAGAGAGGGAACACAAGCAGAGGGAGTGGGAGAGGAAGAAGCAGGCTCATAGCAGAGGAGCCGGATGTGGGGCTCGATCCCATAACGCTGGGATCACGCCCTGAGCCGAAGGCAGACGCTTAACCGCTGTGCCACCCAGGCGCCCCTGTTAGAACTTTAGACATTGGAAGTATGTGTTGCATTCTTGGGTTTGTGTGGAAAGCGAACTACGTAGATAAATTACAAGCAGTAGTCAAGAGTTCTACATTTTACTTTTACATTTATATTTATGTATAATAGTTCTCTCTTAACTTTCAAAGGTTTTTGACAGATACTTATAATAAATTGATTTTAATTGTAATTCAACATGCACACAAATACACAATTGAAAAAATGTTTTGTGAAAAGATACTCATGATAAACTTTAATATTTCTATTTTTTTCTATTTTATTCCATTCTGTCATTCAACTAAAACAATGCAGATTGTAAACCACTAAATTGATTTTAGGGCACACTGATAGGTCACACCCTGCAGTTTGAAAAATACTATTTAAAATAAAATTAGGTTGCTAATACCTCTTTAGGTAACTCTTGATCTCTGTTACTGCAAATTATTTAGGTAGAGGCACTTGAAATCATTTTTTTCCCCAATCTTTCTGGTTTGCCATTGAAATGGTGTCAGCATGATAATTGTAACCTGCATAACACATAATCATCTTTGATAAGTTTAATTCTGCTGCTGAATGTTGGAATTAATGCCCACGGTAACTGAATGTGGAAATACCTATACTTACCATTGTAATAAGTTGACTAAATTGTATGTGGAAAATCAGATGGAAAGGAAGTTCCCTTCTATTGCAGGCATTTTTAAAATTCCAAATTATATGGGTTAAATACTAACTGCTCCTGTGATCTAGGAAAACCTATTACATGTATGAGATTAACTTGTTTCTTAATTATATTTAGAAGATTAAAAATACTATTTTAAAAATAAGATGCTATGTTGAAATCATAATGTTGCTGTATTTTTAAATTGCTACACCATTTTATAATTCTTTGGTTCTGACATCACCAATAAAAATAAATGCAGCTCCAGAAAACAATGAATTTTAAAATGCCATGAAATGTACCCAAGTGTTATATATTTAGAACACAGCTGTATAGAATAGAATGTTGTTTTATGTAAAGTAGCAGCTTTCACACTTCATGTATCTAGAAGAGCTTTATAAAACAAAGCATTAAGTGTGAACTCCATTTTTATTCAAAGTTTATGAGATTCCCAAAGCACCATTATATTGCCTTTGCAATTATACAGTGCAATTCACAGTAAAATACATCTTCCCTTTCTTTTTTAATAAGGTTCAGTGGGCTGAAACTTAAAGTGTCTTATACCTTGTATCCATTTCCTCAGGCCGAAGACATTGAGGTGAACTCTGATTTTGCATGGTCTGAGACTTTATTTTGTGCAATGTTGCTTTGTGGATAACACAAAGAGCAAGTCTTCACATTAAATCTGAGGCACCGTTGGTGAAAGGCAAAATATAAACCTTTTAATACCGTGTCCATATTTGAGTTTGTGCACAAGCAGACGCACTTTCTGTATTTGATCTGTAGTTGTTAACCATAGAATCTGTTACTGGCTATAGTTTTGCTTTTTGGATTTCTCATCTACTTGATTTTGTTGGCCAAAGACGTTCTTCAGCATCCTGCCTATAGTGCACGGGACCTGGCTGGCAGCCCTTGCCAGCCCCCAGAGGTGCACAGCTGTTATCATATCCACTGAGTTGAGCTCTCATGCGTTTCTCCTGTCCACACTGCTTGACCTCAATTCTCCTTTCTCTGCAGCTCTGTGTAATAGTCTCTTGTTTGTCATTTGTGAGGTCAAATCGTAGTAAATAATCCAGAACCCAAAAAAAAAGAACATATTGCTAATGGCTAATATTCAACATTTTCTATGTATTAAGCTCTGCTTATCGTAGATTACAAATACGATCTCCCTTCAGCCCTAGGAGATAGGTTCTAATATTATTCATTATTCCATTTTGCAGCAGAGCAAACTGACACCAAGGGCGTGGTTAAGTAACGCGCCCAGCCTCGCTCAGTTACTAAGCAATAGTCAAAATCTGAGTTAGAGAATCTCATGTTTTCCAAGTTGAGAAAGGCAGAGTCTCCCTCAATATTTTTCTAATAAATTGAGTTCCTGAAATCTATTTTGTTGGTATTATGGATGCTTTGCTTTATTTTAGGCTGAAATAATATTTTCAGTAAATAAGTACTTCAGATAGGATCATACTAAATAGCATAAGCTACAAATTTTTAGCTTATTTATTGATTTTTCTTTCAAAGTTGGTTAATTATCCGTTTGTTATATTTACATAACAATTTTATATAATCTGCATGTTTCTCTCTACAGTAGAGGGTGTTTTTTGTTTGTTTGTTTTTTGTTTTTTAAGATTTTATTTATTTATTTGACAGAGAGAGAGACAGCCAGCAAGAGAGGGAACACAAGCAGGGGGAGTGGGAGAGGAAGAAGCAGGCTCCCAGCAGAGGAGCCCGATGCGGGGCTTGATCCCAGGACTCTGGGATCACACCATGAGCCAAAGGCAGATGCTTAACGACTGAGCCTCTCAGGCAACCCAGTAGAGGGTGTTTTCAATTTCTTTCTTTTTTTTTTTTTTTTTAAAGATTTTATTTATTTATGTGACAGAGACAGCCAGCGAGAGAGGGAACACAGCAGGGGGAGTGGGAGAGGAAGAAGCAGGCTCATAGCGGAAGAGCCTGATGTGGGACTCGATCCCGGATCACCAGGATCACGCCCTGAGCCGAAGGCAGACGCTTTAACGACTGCGCTACCCAGGCGCCCCTATTTTCAATTTCTATATGTGTAAAGGTACTCTTTCAAACTCACAGTGAAAGGAAAACTAAGAATATTCTGAAAAATATACCAGCAGACTAAATATATGTTTTCAGAGAGGCATTTTATACTGACCGAAGAAGTAAAAATCTACTGAAAAAGTATTAATCTGGATTGTTGTAATTTACATGAAACTTGGAAAAAGGAAAAATTATTGCTTAGGGAAAGAGTACTGTTTGCTTTTCATATGCATTCATGATTTTGATTTGGATGACAAGAAATGAAATTAACTCTCATTTTGGAAGTCTTTATGGTACCATCAGTAATTGGTCTAACAGTCCCAGGAGATTAAATTTTGGATCTTTGCAATGATGTGGCTTACAGCTCAATTCAGAAATTTCTGTGCAATAAAAGTAAGCACTACCCTTTCAACATTTCTCCCCATAACTTTTTACTTCTTAAATGAGCCAGTGTTCATCTAGTATGCTCCGTGCTGCTTAGTATGACCCTATCTGAAATACTTGTTTACTAAAAATATTATTTCAGCCTAAAATAAAGCAAAGCATCCATAATACCAACAAAAAAGTTTCAGTAATTCAATTTTTTGAATGAATGGAGTAAACTTTCTCAGGAAACTTAAATTATCTTAACATTTTTAAATCTAGGGTGCCTGGGTGGCTCAGTTGGGTAGGCGTCTGCCTGTGGCTTGGGTCATGATCCCAGGGTGCTGGGATTGAGTCCCGGCATCAGTCTCCCTGCGCAGCGAGGAGTCTGCTTCTCCATGCTCCTTCTACCCTCCCCCCTGCTCGTTCACTCTCTCTCAAATAAGTAAATAAAATCTTTAAAAAAATTCAAGTCTATACTCCCCGTTTAGCAAACAATAAACATCATGAATGCTTGCATACAGTCTTCCTTTGTGACTAATACTTATACAAAATCTGCTTATTCTCTTAAATCCTACTTTGGCATTTATATGCTGAGTCAGACCCTGATGTTTTAGAACAATTAGAATTTAGGCAGAGAAGGTTTCATCATTTTAATGGAACCTACGGAACCGATTGAATATACTGAGGACCTACTAGGGTGTTGATTCAGTGCCAAGTGCTAGAAGGACTGATAGAATGTGTAGGTAGAGGACTATTTAAAATAAAATATGAATACACAAAAGTATCTAATCACTAATCGCTTAGAGCATACATGTTAAGGCAGTCTTCCCAAAATGCAAAGAAGGTAAAACAAGGAGATATTGGTAAATGTCAGAGACACCTATTGTAACTGAATCCAAGTTCGTGTGCCCGAGGCACAGCAAAGCCCATCACTGAGACATAAAAGTGTGCAAGGAAAGTTTGAGAAGCAGCCAGACGAGGACAGGAAAGGGCCAGCCTCAATTTTGCCCCCTCCCCAAGAAGGAGGGCCAGGGATTTTTAAAGCAAGAGAAAAAGGGTCTGAGTAAAGGGAAGAGGAGCTACTTGACTCAAAATCAGATAGAAGAAGTTACTAAATAAGGGAGGGTTAATTTCATTTTCTTGTGTTCAGAGAGGAGGTCAGTGGTCTCAGTTGGTTCTGGCTAACTTCTTGATGAAACCTTGAGTTTCTACAAAACAACGAAATAAACACGTGGTTGTCATGGTGTCAGGCAGGAATATTACAGAAACATGGTAGCAGACAGCACTCAGAACAAACAAGGTTTTGATAAGAGTTGCAGCTGCACTGTTCTGCCCGCTTGTCTTTTGTTACTGGTTTCACTGTGAAGATGTTAGCGCAATTTTTTAAATTGAAATTGGTGAACCCTGGCCTGCGGGTCATTTCTGGCCCCTGGCCCATTGTTGTGAATAAAGTTTTATTGGGGCTTGGCATCCTCATTAGTTCATACATTGTCTATGGCTGCTTTCATACTGCAAAGGCAGCATTAGTAGTTGCTAGAGAGACCATGGGGACCGTAAAGCCTAAAATATTTACTGTCTGATCCTTTATAGAAAATACTTGCTGACATTTAGCCTAAACTATAAGTGAAAATTATTCGTAAGTTCTTTTCAAGATACTGTATGTATACATATAAGTTGCTGTAATATCATTCAGCTTGAGTACTGTGGTTTGGAATGAAATTTTCCTAAAATGTCACAGTGAACAATTGTTATTTTATAATAATATATATGTTCAGGAGCTGTCCTTGGAAAAATCTTTTATTTATTACTCTAAATCAATTGTTTTAAGAATAGGTTGTGTACTTGACAGAAATGAATTTTTATTTTGTACGAAGCTTTAATTTTCATCAATTGGATATTTTGATCATGACAATAAAAATTGGAATGTTAACATAGTTTCTATTTACTGCATTTGATATTTTGTTAATGAGAGTTAGTACATAATTTTCCCATTTATAGAATATTGTAGTTGATAATAAATTGTAAGTTATCAATTAAATATTACTTTGACTTAGTGGCAGTGTATGACACCTGTGGGATATAAGTTTCATGTTACATGACAGCCATTCACCTTATAAAATGCATCTAGTGGTTGAAAGAGAAGTATTAGAATACTTGGTTTACCTTTTTGAAGGTTGGCATAGAATCATTCTGGACAGAATGTCAGCTTCTATATGTTTTAGTTTTATTTAATCCATTTAAACATTTTTTTTCTGGCCATGTATGATACAGTTCAAAGGTCTAAAGTGTATCTTACAGCTGAGTGGTAGCTTACATGTGCCTTTTAGTATAACCTGACTGATCTCATGTTTGCTTCTCTCCCTGTTTCTATCTCCTCATGGACAGGTGACGGGTATGCACAGTGCCTGACCCACCATGGTCACTGAGTAAATAAATTGTGTTGAATTGAAGTATCCCTGTAATGAGAAATTGCACATTAAAAAAATTCTCCTTGAATTCCAGAGTATTCTTACTGTTCCTACTCATACTGAAAATACAACAGAGGAAGTCTGTTTGCCACACTTGATCTCCAAAAGGAGGGACTGTGCTTGATTCCTCTTTTTATTGTCAGCACCTGGCACAGAGCGTGGAGTATATACTTGCCAAGCAAGGTTATTAGTAATATGACTGGTGTTCCTTATTGCACAAAAAAATAGGCATTTGTTTCTGGATCCCGATGAAGTCCTTTCACGTGAAGCAGGCGAGAGGAGGAGGAGTAAGGAGTAATCTGTATGCCTCGCTGAGTTGGAGGTCTGAATAGTCAAGGATTGCTGAATGGATGAACGGAAGACTGGTAATTAGACTCCTAGCTGTCAGGAAGCACGGAATTGAAATATTAGAACCATACTAAGAGCTGATTTAGCAAAAAAAGTATTTTTTTTCCTCTGGTATAATTTAACAACATAAGGATGCTATTAAGGTATGTTCCCTTGGAGAGAGTGAATTTTCAGACTTGAAAATGTTGGTATTTTAGAAATCCTGGAGAACTCTTCCAGACTGAGAGATGGGAAGGGATCCAAGTCTGTTTTTGAAGGATGCTTAGAGTAGTGGTAGGTTGGTGAAGGTTTAACAACTGCTCTGGAGAAGGTGACAAAAACTCTGATTTGTAGTGTTTTCCAGCTTCTGTGGTGTAAATACTCCCACCCTGGCAGATTTAAGCTACTGACTTGACATCATTGAAAATGGAGTTGGAAAGAAATACGCAAAATTGACTCTGAGGACCGCTAGCCGGCCCCAGCGCACAGCTCTTCAAAGTAACCGTAGCTCTTTGTTGTAGGGATTTACTGCAAGGTGACTGGAAATCATACACAGGTGTTTCATGTTATTAACTAATGAGTGTGAATGTGACCATTTGTTTTATACGCTTGGGTGAATATGAAATTGTGGAAAGTTTGTAACAAAGTTTCATTCTTTTTATCTTGGTGGGAGAGGCAATGGTAGTTTGTGAAATGTGTGTCTCAGAAAGGCGGGACAGCATGGTCCCAGGCATTTCCTTTGCTGTTCAGCAGTCATGACAAGTAAAAGCATTTCATAATTCTCTTTTCAAATGAATGGGCTATCCCAAAGGTACCAGGAAGAGATGGCTTTGGGAATTTTTGCTGTTACTGGAATGAGCTAGCACCATGTAATTGCCCTAGCCAATGCTGATTTGTTTTTGTGAATCTACACGTTTTCTGAGGATAATTCACATCTAACCAAATGATTCATTTTTAAATTTATTTTATTTTTTATTTTTAAAAAATTTATTCATATACTTGCGTGAGAGAGAGGGAGTGAGAGAACACAAGCAGGGGGAGAGGCAGACAGAGGGAGAAGCAGGCTCCCCATTGAGCAAGGAGTCCAATGTGGGACTCGATCCCAGGACCCTGGGATCATGACCTGAGTTGAAGGCAGACGTCCAACAGACTGAGCCACCCAGGCGTCCCTCATTTTTTTTTTTTTTTTTTAATGATTCATTTTTGCTATTCAGGCAGCAGCTTGGAAGGTCTGAGAAGTGTCTTTCTTTCGCAGGCAGCTGTTAACAGTGCTTCCCTGCAGCACTGTGTCAATCCCGTCTGCGTGCTAGGTACGCAGAATGTGCCTTCATCGTGCAATTTCTGTGTAAGAGTCTGACTTACTCTTTCTCTGTGTTGCTAACATGCCACTCAAAAAACTTAATAGCATATGGACATAATGTATATACATTTATTTTATGTTGGAAACTTGGTTATCATATCCTATTTTTGCTATATATGTTGACTTTTGTTTAAAGCTGTTTATGGGATTTAAGACATTCTTTCATTGCCTTCATAGAAAAAGGGTTTCGATTAATTTCTTCATGTTCTCCCACTTCCTTCTGAACTCAGTGTTGTTTAGCTTCTTTTCCCGTGATTCATCTGAAAATGGTTTCGTTCAGCACCCTCTCTGCTGTCCTCATTTTCTGCTTGTTGTCCATAAGACCTCATCCACACTCCTGCCTGTCTCAGGAAGGCGGGGGTGGGGTGTGGGGGGTGGTCTTTTACCTATCCCCGCTCACTACCACTGATTGAGTTAGGTACTAGGTACTTCTTCCCTGGGCGATTCCAATTGTCTGCTCGTATCTCTCTGTAACTTTATGTGTCTTCCCTCCGATCCACATATGGTGCAGCCAGCCAGAGTGAAGCAAGTAAAATGAAAATCTGATCACGGTAGGTGGCATCGGGCCGTCCTGGTAGGGCAATAATTTGATGCCCGTCTAAAAAAATTCTCTTTGTCTTCCAACATTTCTTTAGAGGGCTGCTGTGGACGGTGCCGAGGTTTGAAGGGGGCGGCTCGTGGCGGGCTCAGTAGGTCCCGCCCACTTCCCTGGAACGCACGTTAGCAGGGCTCCACGGATTTGTCCGCTGGAGGGTATGCTCTACCTCGTGAGACCTACTGAAGTCATCTTTCATAGAGCCTGTTCCTGAGAAGACTTTGTAAAATACACTTTTCACCATCATGATGCATTTCTAGTGATAGTCTCTTGGTAACATGAGTAACTGCATGGCTAGTCACCCTCTTAATGGGGTTCTGCCTACGGATATTCTGTCTGTTCTCATATTGATGTAGTTTTTGAATATAGGCGAGAGTTGGTGGGGGGAGGTCCGGAGCTGATGACCAAGAAAGAATTCTTGAGATGTCTTTGGTGCAAAATGGTGGTTTTATTAAAGCGCAGGGACAGGACCCGTGGGCACAAAGAGCTGCTGCTCCAGGGTTGTGAGGGGTGACTGATTATATACATGGGAGCTGGGGGAGGTAAGGAAAAGGGAGGTTGTCAAGAGAAGTTTTATATGCAAAAGAGGACCTACAAGATACTGAAGGCCTTGCCATTGTCGGGTTAATGTTATTTTCCCCTCTAGTAAGGCAATAACATTAAGACAGTTGGGAGCTTCCTGGAGGAATGTCACACATACTCCACCCGGGAGTAGGGGGGTGAGGGAGAGTTGCAGGGTATCAGCTTGTGCTTTGTCCTCAGTTAGCCTTCTGCTCCCTCACCAATATCTTTGGTAATATACTCCTTTTCTTTGGTCTGTGTATGTTCAATGTGTACACAGTACTGAGCTGTAATATTCACACATTTTAAGTGGGTGCTGTCCTTTACTATGAAATAAATCAATTAGGATAACAAGATTTATGTCTTAGGTTATGCAAAATCATTTAGCTCCCTATTTTACTAGTTTAGTGATTTGGACAATTTGTGTATTGAGTTTACACATCATATGGCTTGTTTATAATCTAGTGGGGGCAAAAGTAATAATGAATTTGATATGACAGCTTTATGATCAGAGCTTGAGCAGAAAATAAAGGGGTAATTGACAAGTGAAGATTAGGGAATTTGGAAAATGTAACCAGGAAAAAGTTGGCAGCTAAGTGGAAATTTTAATTTCCAGTATTCCGTGGATATTGTTACTGTCCTGTATCTGCTTTTACCAAAGCTATCTAATGCAGATATTGGAGAGAGAATTTCCTTGGTTGGAAGCAATTTCTTTGTTAAGGGGATCACCAAAAGAATTATTAAAAAAAAATCTGTTTCAGAGATCACTTTATCATAACACAGTGTTTTCTTTGAGGCAGGAATATGTGTGGTTGTGGGGTTTTTTTGGTTTTGTTTTCCCTGTAAAATTTTGAGGACTTACCCATCAAGGACTTCCGAAGCGGTTGTATTTGGGAACTTTCGGACTGAACAAGCAGTGGCACCATCTCCATTTTAACCTCTACTTAGACACATCCTGGTAGTCCCGGGAATCCAGAACTATGTTCCTCTTTTTTAGAAAAGAAATTAATTGAAGATTAGTTTCAGGTGTACAACATAGTATTTCTACAATTCTTTACATTACGCAGTGTTCACTAGGATAAGTGTAGTTACCTCACAATGTTGTGACAGTCTTACTGTTTTCCTATGCTGTACTTTTCATCCCGTGATTGTTTTCTCACTGGGAGTTTGTACCTCTTCACCCCTTCATCTGTCTCACCCTCCCCTCTGGCCACCACCAGTTTGTTTTTTGTGTTTAGGAGTCTGTTTCTGTTTGTTTTGTGTTTAGTTTCCACACGTACGTGGAAGCGCATGGCATTCGCCTTTCTCTGTCTCACTTATTTCAAAGAACTGTAATATTTCTGAGTGCAAGTAGACCAAGGTGGGACTAATAGGTTATTATTTATTTATTTTTAAAATATCTCATGTAGTAAAATGACAATTTCTTGACATTTGTGGCTTTGTGTACCTCAAGGAAAGCAAATAATTTATTATCTGGTTGAATTCAGTTTTTCGGTTAATCAGATATTGATAAAATATGCCAACTAACACTTTGGATAAATAAGTTTGAGAAGCCACATTGGAAGCTGAATTAATGACACTTAACAGTATTCTGTGATCAAATAAACCCAGCACCTAATTAAATTTATTCTTCATTATTTCTTATTGTTTCCTCTGCTTAGTTCAACATCGGTAGTAGTAATAAATTTGTATTACATAGGGCTCTGTAATTTATAAAATAATGTCCCCTACACCATCTAATTTAATCATCACAGTGATTCTGGGATGTAAGTTGAGCTGATATATTAAGAGAAAATTGAGGTTTAGACAGGTTATGGCTTGCCAAATATCATACAGCTTATCAATGGGGGATCTAAAATCCAGGCTTTCTGACACCTGGCCTTCCTTCGTTCTTTCCATCTCCCCCCCATCACTCTCTTATTTCTGTCTTAGAGATCTTGCTACCACTGGGATGCTAAACAGACATCAGAATTGATCAAAAGCTCTTGCTGAGAAAACATTTATCACCTATTAATAAATCACATTTGTTAATGCTACAATTCCTGATCTAATTATAGTTACTATTTTACTTTCCTAACTTCGAGATGATCTTAGTTTCTCTACATGCATTTTTTTCCTAAGAAATAAAAAAATCAAAGTATAATTTAAAATTCTTGCAAATTTTGCAAATACAATGTTGAAGTATTAACATTCTTTAATGAACAGAACAGTAATCTGTTAAATAACCACTGGAGCAAGACAAATCCCTCAATCCACACGGTGTTAGTTATTCATACACTGATCCTGACGAGTGTTTTTGCTGATTTAGTAAGGCATAAACAATTAGAATGAAGTGGACCAAATGACAATTATAGTTATACTACTTAAATCTGTGTAAGATTCTTTACGTTCATAAATTTTTCATTTCTGCAGCAACTTTTTATATTAGATGTGTTTGGTGTAGACAGTTAAAAAAATAAGAGCATTTTCCACTTCATTTAAAAATATTTCCGTCGGTTAGATAACAATACACCAAAATTCAGAAAGAATGTGTTTAAATGTGAACATCTGTTTTGTTTTTCCTTTAACACTTGATTTATATCCCATACTAAATTTGGTTCTGTATATCTTTTCCGGTAGTTGGTTTGAGATAGAAGATTGCCAAAGTTTTAGCCTTTATAGTGTTTTTTCCCTTTAATCTTTGTTTCTGATCAGTGGGCTGAGAGCTGCCTAATTGGATGGCAGTAAATCAGCACAGGAACTGACTTATCTCGACTCATTTTTCTAGCTCTGATCTATAACAAACATGGGAGCAGGTTGCATTTTGGGGTCAAATAGCATGAGAAACACACTTTAATCATTGGTTCCAGTCTTAGTTTGTAAAGAGCAAATTAGAGATGCGTTGCTTTCTGGATCCATTATTATGGTCATGGGCTACTTTGACCTTCGTATCCCTGTCTATCATCGGGCAGCTTATTTTGCTAGCTAGTTTTCTTCCTTTCCAATTTCACCATTCACCGTGTTTTCCCTCATTTTCTTTGGATCACAGTTCTTATTGTTAAGTTCACTGTCAGCTCTCAGATCCCTTGCTCTGGTTTTTCTCACTGCTGGCAGTTTGTATTCTTTCCTGCCCTTTGTTGACTCCACGTGAATACTGGTTCGGGAAGCGCCTTGCTGTTCGCTATACGTGTGCTGCGAATGATGAGGCTTCTCTCATACCGTTCTGGTAGCTAAAGTAATTTGATTGACTTGGGAAAGGGGAAAGAAAGAAGGAAAAATGTCATGTTAGATTCTTGCACATGTAGTATTTCTCAGTTTTGATAAACAGGAACATTTTAAATAGACCAGGTGAATATATGGTACCTATGTATTGTGTCGATGTTTTCTAATAAGAAGGCATGACAAAAGTCTAGAGAACGTCATTTTGAAAGCATAACAAACAAATAGTATCTTTCCTCATAAATATTTTTGTGGTTTTGAATATTTTATTTTTGGCTGAGAGTTTCAGAGTCCACGTTGCTTTGCTTTGAAAGGAGGGGATGGTTAGCTCCGTGTCCATGGTAAGTGCTCTGGACAGTGCACTTTGTGCCATTGTAGGACGAAATCCAGATTCGTCTTTTAGAAGTTATTCCTAGGAGAGCAAACTTTTTTTTTATTATTTGGTCAGATTCCAACCAAAGGTACATAGTATTTGATGAATAACTAATGCAGATAATTAACAGATTAAGAGAATGTGTGAGTCCAAGCATGAACAGAGAAGTTGGGAAGGAGGTTATCAGTGTAAAAAATGTTAGAAATGAACAGGGCAACTGGAGCATGAATGAAATCAATTTAATTTGTGGGAACTTATATTTCCTTAGAATTATATTCTTATTTCTTACTCCGTATGATTTAGACTGTGTCCATAGTCAGTAAAGAATATCTGTGCCTCTGATGTCTGCCAGATGGGCTAGTTTATCTCCGAAGAGACCCAGTGCTATAGGGGATGGATGCCTCAGTCTGTTCTTCCCCTACAAGGAGTATCGTCTCCGATATTCAGGGCCTTAAAATGCCAGCAACAGTGGGGCACCTGGGTGGCTCAGTTGGTTGAGCTTTGGACTCTTGGTTTCAGCTCAGGTCATGATCTCAGGGTCCTGGGATGACCCTCGGGTCGATACACCTTCTGTTGGACTCTGCACTCAGCCCAGACTGTGCTTAGATTCTTTCCCTCTGCCCCTCCCCTCACTTGTGCTCTTTCCCTCTCTCAATCTCTCTCTTTCTTTCATTCTCAAAAAATAAAAAAATAAATAAATCTTTAAAACAAATTCCAGGAACAGTGACTTTCAAAGGGCTCAAGGAACACAGATGGAAACCCCTTTCTGCCAAATGCAGGAAGAAGCAGAAATCAGCCTGACCATCCTAGGTCTCGTTCTATTCTCAAATGGTTTGGAAGCTTGAAGAGGACTGATTGTTTGCTTTCATTTTCCTTTGTACCTGAGAGAGATTTTAAGCCCAGCTGTCGAACTGCTATTTGGATAGTGGGCCTCAAAAGGATGAAAGATAAAGATAAAAGATTCCAGTTCTCATGGACTTTTCCAGAACCAGTTGGCCCCCAGGATGTCTGGCATCTATAGTAATGTCTGCTAGACTATTGATTTGCCAGCAGGAAGGAGGCAGACAGTGGAGCCAGATAAAAGGAGGATGAATTTGAGCTGAAAGTCACTCATTGCCTCCATGTTTATTAGCCCTTGGTCTGTTGACCTGTGCTGTGGTGGTACTTGCCAGAATTCAAGCTTTCTCCATCACGGGATATACACACAATTGGCCTTATTTTATCCCCATAATCTGTTGCCTGTTGCTACCTTTTGGTGGGCCCTTTCCCAGGCATAGATTCCTAGTATCCTCATGATCCATTTGTTCTCACCCCTTTACCTTAAATGTAGAGCTTTTGTTACTCTGAGTTATATTAAAATGATGGTTTTAAAGTTTTAAAATTCACAGATTATTGCTACTTAAACTAGTAATAAGAACTTAAACTAAAAAGTTTTGGCCAATTTAAAGAAGAATAAATACATTTGGAGGGAAGGAGATTTTTGGAATCTGAGTTTTCCTGTAAAAAAAACAACAAAAAAAACCCCCACAAAAAACCAAGAAGGAAGGAGGGAAGGAAGGAAGGAAGGAAGGAAGGAAGGAAGGAAGGAAGACCATGATTTCTTAATACTCACTCTCCTCATACCTGCTGTCCTCAGGAGGAAGGGAGGAAGGTATGTTACCGTAGCTCATACTGGTAGTGGATTGTCAAGTACCTCTGTATTTGAAAGTAGGCATTTCAAAGATGAGAAAGGTTTGGAAATGGTGTAGAACTGTTACAAGTCTCATGAGTAATTAATAGAAGATTTTTGAATGGAAGAGGATTACGTTTGCTTTAGAATGTTATAACAAGTTCTACTTGTTACTTTTTTGTGCTTTCTTTTGTTTATTCTATTATTCCTGTTAATACAGCGTAATTGTTTGTTTTTAATACAGCATTCAATCTGATGGCAGCAAAGCTTTTTAAAAATCTTAATTAAATGCCCTGCATGTGGTTTTAACCAATCTATAGAGATTTATAGATTTAATATAGGATGGAACTATCACATGCAATACACAACACAACATAGACCTTTCCATTGAAGAACTTAAATTCCTTGCAAGGTAGTTAATATGAGACATACTTCCAAAAATTGTTTGAGGCAAAACAGAATACCAACGAGTAAAATTTAAAGACATATGTAATTAATTCTTGAGATTCGGTTACCATAATAATTTTAATTAAGAGCAAATACTGTTACTCTTTCTGAAATAAGGCAGGATTTAAAACATACATTGAAATAGTAATAAAAATGGCCTTTTTTAGATTTATATTTTAGGAACAAGAGATATACTACTTGTTACTACTATCTTTATCCTTTATGGCTGACATCTCTCCTTTTTTCCCCCCTGAGCGTCTAATTTTTATTTTATAAAACCACGGAGATAGGTAGAAACGATGAAGTTTTAATGATGAGGACCTTAATAATAGGGAGGAAAGACGAGGTTCTGGCAGTTCCGCGTCTGGTTGTTCCAAGAGGTGGCCACCGCAGTAGGCTGTGCTCAGAACTGGGTTGGCTATAGCACAAGTAACCTTGGGAGGGTAGAGTATATGAAAGGCTACTCCACTAGAACGGGACACGTATTTATGTGGTTTAATACAGTTGATGAGATACAGAGCATATTGTCAAAATGTGTAGCAACAACAAAATAAAGGCTTATCATGGAGTTATTAGTGTTTTGATAAGTAAGATAAAATAATATAATCTAAGTACTTAAGAGTCCAGGCAGACATGTAGGCCGAACTAAAGAAACCATTCCACTAATTACAAGTTTTCCACCACCAGACTTGAACACAGGGCAAGACTCTATTCCAGCAGGGAATCTGACTGGATGAAGAGAAAGTCTCAAATCCGGAGGAATGCACACACTATGCCTGTTACTGAAAGACTTGAGTATAAAAACTAGAGCTAAATCCCAGAATTAGGGATACAAAAATTTGAGACACCTGAAGTGGCCTTGGAGCCAAGGAGAATTATGCTGATTCTGTTCAGCCCTAAGTTTTGGGCTAGATTTTTTCATAGTGTTCCTTCGAAAGATCAGGTTTGGCTTAAACACTGGGGGAGAGTTGAGCCTTCAAGTGCTCTTGGTGTGGGAAGAAAAGAGCTTGAGGACAGGGAGGACACCCCTCTGCCCTAGGAATTCTCTTCTACTATGGAACAGATGTCACTCTTAGAGAATTTCTATCATGATCATTATTTAAAATATGTTTATATATGGTATTAAGAGTACATGGGGAAATGAAATGCCTCTTGGACGTTCTTTATTACTCCATGATTTTAAGAATAAACATTTTAATAATTAAAGGAATGCTATGTCATTTGCTCTTCTGGATTCTTAGATTTTAAGCAATGTTGGAATCTTCTTTCAGAACTTAAGGCAATTTTTCATTCATCTTTAACATGAAGTAGGATAGTCTTTGAGCAATATCTCTTGGGTCCTGTGAGAAATCTTGATTAAACCATAAAGCTTTACTTAATCTTTAGTGTGGTAAGAAAACACAATGTTATTAAGAATACTTGAATTTGATATTATGATGTACCACATGGTTTGGGTCTCTAACTGATTTTCTACTCTTTATTAAGGGGAAGAATAAGTTAAAAAATACATATGATTCTGATAACACCCTTCAGATTCTATCTTGAGATTTTCTAAACTTAAATTAAGACTGAAGTTGTCTACTTGACCAGAAAGGCCATTTTACTAATGCACATTGGTGGGAAATATATTTTTTTTTGGCAGCAATAAGCTCTGATTACTTCTGGGTGAATGGCTTCTCCAGCTACTCTGTACATAAGGCCTTTCAATAAGGGAAATCCCTTTTACCTATTTCTATGAAGTTAGGAAGCTATAGTTTCAGAAGTCCACTTTCATTGCTTGTCTCATTTTAATAATTGGGAAATAATTACTGGGAAATCTGGACAGCCACATGCAAAAGAATGAAGTTGGCCCACTATCTTACACCAGATACAAAAATTAAAATGGACCAAAGCCCCGAATGTCAGAGTTAAAATCATAAAACTCCTAGAAGAAAACAGGACAGGCAGTAGGCTGTCTGACACAGGTCGTGGTGATGATTTTTTGAATCTGACATCAAATACAAAGGCAAAAAGAAACAAGCGGAGTACATCCAAGTAAAAAACCTGCACGGCCAAGAAAATTATCAACAAAATAAAAAGGCAACCTACTGAGTGAGAGGAAATATTTGCAACCCATGTCTAATAAGGGGTTAATATCCAAAACATGTAAAGAATTTAATAACTTAATAGCTAACAAAAAACCAATCTAATTAAACCATGGGAAAAAGATCTGAATAGTTATTTTTTCAAAGAAGACATACAGATGACCAACAGATACATTAGAAGATACTCAACATCACTAATCATCAGGGAAATACAAATCAGAACTACAGTGAACTACCATCTCCTACCTGTTAAAATGCCTAGTATTTAAAAAACAAGAAATAGCAAGTGTTGGTAAGGATGTGGAAAACAGGGACGTTTGTACATTTTTGTTGGGAATGTATATTGGTGGTATGGGAAACAGTTTGGAATTTCCTAAAAAAATAATAAAAATAAAAATAAAAATAGAGTTGCCATATAGCAATTCCACTTCTGGGTATTTACCCAAAGAAAATGAAAACACTAATTTGGAAAGATATATGCACCTCCATGTTCATTGCTGTACTATTTATAAGGTAAGGAAACAACGTGAGCATCTATTGATGGAAAAATGGATAAAGAAGTTGTGGTATACACGTAGAGTGGAATGTTATTCAGCCATAAAAGGAATGCAATCTCACCTTTGCAGCACCACAGATGGATCTTGAGGGCAGTATTGCTAAATGAAATAAATCAGGCAGAGAAAGACAAGTACCATGTGATCTCTCTTATATGTGGAATCTAAACAAAACAAAAGACAAACAAAAAAACCCCAAGCTCAGGGGCGCCTGAGTGGCACAGCGGTTAAGCGTCTGCCTTCGGCTCAGGCCGTGATCCCGGCGATCTGGGATCGAGCCCCACATCAGGCTCCTCTGCTGGGAGCCTGCTTCTTCCTCTCCCACTCCCCCTGCTTGTGTTCCCTCTCTCGCTGGCTGTCTCTATCTCTGTCAAATAAATAAATAAATAAAATCTTAAAAAAAAAACCAAAAAACCCAAGCTCATAGAACAGATAGGTGATTGCCAGAGGCTGGGGGTGGAGGGTGGGGAAAAATGGGTGAAGAGTGTCAAAAGGTTAATACACACACACACACACACACACACACACACACATTTTTTTTTCCATAAATCCACTTGGAGTACATGTCTCCTTTTAACAATTATTTCATGGAGCCCAGCAGTCCACGTGGAGGCTAGGTACAGTATAGTGGAAAGACCATGAATTTTGGAGGCAATAGATAGGAGTTTGAATCCTTGCCCCCTCCCCTTTTTAATCAAACCTCTTACCAGCTCTTTGATCTTGGACAGTTTACCTAATACAGCTGTTTCCTGACCTGCAAAAGGTGGCTAAGACCCCTTCCTCAGAGGATTGTTATAGGTATGAAATAAGCAAACAATTAACATAATGCCTGCGTGTTTTATAATTTCACTTAAAGCTTCGTCCTTTGTCAGCTCCAGTTTCTGATTTAAGCAATGGAGACAACGCCCACCTCATCTGATTGTTTTGAGGATCAGTCATAAACATTTGGAATAATAAGGTCCTAGGGATATATAGGGTTCATTGTTCTTTCCAGCTGTCAACTGATATCTTAAAACTGTTTTGAGATTCCCTCATCCCATGGCCAGTTAAAGTGATCTGAAAGGTCACTTGAGAGGGAAAACAATTGTTGAGGTAATTTCTGTGAAATTCTTACATGTCTGTCTTTAGTCTAAATGCGGTTTGACCTCTAACCCCTCTGGTCTTATGGTACAGCACTCCTCTTCCTCTAACCGTGGTCTCTTTGCTGGCACCTACTTTTGTTCCTGTAAATATTGGGGTGTTTGCTAGGGTTGCTCTACGCAAGTACCCAAAATGGATGCCTTAACAGAAACTTATTCTCTCACAATTCTAGTCTCTAGAAATCTAAAATCGAGATGTTTGCGCCATCATGCTCTCTCCGAAGGCTCTGGAGGAGAATGCTTCCTTGCCTTTTATAGCTCCTAGCAGTCCTTGGTGTTCCTTGGCTGGAGGTTGCGTTATTCCAGTGACGTGGCCATCTTCTCTCGGTCTTTTTTCATAGTTTTCCTTTCGTGTGTGTCCGTCTCTGGGTTGAAGTTTCCCTTTATAAGGACGCCATTCATATTGGGTTAGGGCCTATCTTAATGATCTAATTCTACATTGATCACCTCTGTAAAGATGCTATTTGCAAATAAAGTCACATTCTGAGTTACTGGGGGTTAGAATCTCAACATACCTTTTTTTCAGTGGGAGGGACCCAGCTCAACCCATAAAAATGAGTATTCCCATAATTTCTGATTTCAGCCTCTTTGGGGACCTCTCTTTCTGTGTCCATTCATGAGTTTAATGACAACTGTGGCGTAATGGAGTGAACGAACATGGTCTTTGAATCAGACCATTTTACATTGATTCTGGCTATTTGCCTTTCTGGTGAGTTTAGCAATGTAAGTACCATATTTACAGGGGTGTGTTGAGTGGCATTTTCCTATTCAGGGTTCTTCCCGGGGAAATGCAGGGCCCAGAGCGGTGTAACATAGACCAAATCCCCCAAGGAGTTTGCCTTCAGCATTCTTAGTTAACCAAGTTAGTATGAACACTCAGAAACAACCCTGAAGTATAAAAAAGGAATGAGAAAAAAATCACGTGGAGGAATGTTTCTAAAAGTATGGTCCACAGACCAGCAGCATTTGCATCACGTGGGAGATTTTTGGAAATGCAAATCCTTGGCCCCCACCTCACACTACTGAATAAGAATCTTTAGGGTTGGTGTTCAGGTAACCATCTTAAGATGCTCTCCAGTGATTCTTATACACTTTGTAGGTTAAGTGCTGAACTCGATTTGATATGTACAGGATGCTGTGGATATTGGCCATGGTGACGTTGGAAGGGTTTATGGGTTGACTGCACAAGTGTCTATTCATCTCAAGACTGTTTAAGCAACGGGTGGTAGTGCTACCCCTCCCCTTTAACTTTCCTTTGAGTTCTTAGCAGCATTCCTAGGCCATACTAATGGCAAAGATGGCATTGATACTGAGGCAATGTAACATTAATTTCATCTGAGTTACTTTTAAAAGTCCTATTCTAAGCTCCATTTGGCAACTGATCTTTCTCAACATTGCTTAATGCCCTGCTCTCAACCATCAAGATTCTGCTTTACAGCTGCTTGTCCAGAGTGAGTAAGAACCTAGTGAAAGGCATTTCTCTTTTTTAAGGAAATGTGTTCTGCACCATCCTCTTATTATCCTCTTCAAGGGGATGTGTGCAACATAAATTATAAATTATAGTGACTTACTAGGAAGGAAGAACCTATTCTAATGTCCTTAGTCAGCAGTGTCCATGAAGTGCTCTGTCAGTGGGAAAATATTTGTTATTTTGGACGGATTCAGAATAAAAGAGAACTAGTACAAGATGCCTAGAGTTTAACATGTCAAATGAATTTGTAGGTCATTACAATCCAATGTACCAAATTGCATTTTGTATCTGTACCTTGTAGTTCTAGTTCTGCATTTTCCTTGCATTTGAGCTACTGACCTCTCAAATCAGATGTGGGGTTTAGAATTTCCTTTGTGGGTCACTTGTGGCAAGGACAGAAACTGCTACACTGTTTTTGAAAAGATGCAGACATTTTCCCAGGCAGATTTTGCAGAAGGGCAACGCAATGGTGAGCAGTCCGGTCAGCAGTCCGGGTGTAGGGGAGGTGGCCCGGTGAGAGGTTTGGGAGTCATCTAATTTCTTCCTGGGAAATTTTTTGACTATCATGTATAAATAGCTTACCCTAACTCATTTTAATAATCGAGACTTAAAATACATTCGTGGTGGAAAAGATGGGTAAGAGGAATATGCATTTCCTTCCTGGGAAGCTGGTGCTTTCTTGCATAGCACTTGCAAGTGATAAAATGAAGTGAATGTCCTGGCATTTCATTTCTTCTCTTCCTTTGTCTGTGTCTGGAGGTTTCTCTTATCCACAGATGAAATGAGCAAATGGATGAAAATACACATTCATGTATGCAGAGATGTTTCTATTTCCTTATCCACAATGTATTGGGCATCTGTTGTATAACTGGATCCGGGTTCAGAGATCATTTTGTTCAATCAGGTAGAGGAGCCCATCAAATTGTCCAGGGTCCAATAATTCATATTGTCAATGTATTTACCCCCGGCCAATTAATAATTGGATGACCATTAGTAATTATTGCTCCAGTTTATGAAGTAGTTTTTCTAAAGTTTTGGTGCACACAGAATTTGGTGTGCAGGCTCTCTTGGGGATTGTGTTAGAAGTACTGATGGGGTGTCCCTACCTCTGGTTACTCTCGCTCCATGAGACTGCAGTGGGGCCCAGGCATATGCTGAGGGCAGCGCAGGTAATTCTGACGTTGATCGAAGCTCACGAACCTCTAACTGCAAGTGCCTAGACTTGTGGCGTGAGCGGATCAAGAATCATATGGTTTTGTAAAAATCAGCAACTGGCCTGGAAATTTGACCTGGACCTCCACTGAGAGCAATTTAGTGATAGCTTTGGCCGTCGGAGACCTCACCAGGCTCACGGGTCAGAGGGATTCTGTCGGCAGTGTTTTTCCATTCTAGTATGCTTAAGGACAGGAGCTCTTGATTCTCCGTTATGGGTTTAAATGAAACTCATCCTGCACAGATGGGCCATGGTTTGTAAGCACAGATGGAGAAGGAACAGTAAGTTCACTGGCAGAGCCCACACATGGGAAATAGCAAGAGAGAAAAAGACAAAGGCTGGGGGTGGAGGCACTAAATAAAATTAACATTGACCTGGTCATTATGGAAAATGCTCCATTCTCTCAAGTTGCTCGGGAAGGGTATACATGACAAGTCTTTTAGAAGCTCACCCGGAGTTACCTCATTTATTGCCATAAAATTACACAATAAATAATTTTCAGGCACTCATTAAAAATAGCTAACAATGCAGCAGAATTGAAATAACAAGAAACCTCAGGGACAAACTGGATGTTTTTCCTGAAGAGCAGAAGGAACAAAGTTAACAAGAACGGAAACAGTTGACTAACTTTCTGTTCTCATCAGTAAAGGTCTCAAGTTAGTGCAGCCATGAGACTTCTAAAGGAAGGAATTACTGTTTCTGGTGGCACCCTTGTTTTCAGTGTTTGATATTTACTTTGGTTTTGATAATGTGGGTTTTTTAGTTTTGAGCTAAAAAATATGAGGACACAAAGCATAAAATATAATCTCTGTGTAGGGATATATAGATATGTAGAATACAAAGAGATTATGTTCTCTATTTGTATACTTTCCACCTGCCATGTAGCCTCCATACGATTTTTATCTAAGTCCTACCCCATCCCCAACATGCGTATTGGAGTTCCAGTAATCAGCGACAGACATTTGTTTAGCAAACGCTCTGGAGAGCATGACAGCGAGGCTGCACGGTGAACACGGAGGCACAAAAGGCCCCCGAAGTCTAACGGACCCCGGCTCCATGAATGCGCACTGGGGAAGGACACGACCAGTGCCCCTGTTTGTACTTCCGGTGAGGCAGCTTCCCTCCCTGAGAATATCCTGGGAGTGGCTGACCTTCTGACCTAATCTGTAGGCTTGGGGAACTATCATTTCTATGGCATCTGGAGAATGTAACTCCTTTAATTAACATCTTCTTGCCTTACTCAGATTGTTTGGAAAAAAATCACTCATTTACTTAGAGTATGCAGTGTTTTTTCATTGCTTTTAGGATAAAGGACAAACTTCCAACCCCAATAGGGTCTTGTGGCAGCAGTTCTTACGTGAGGGCAGTTTTGTCCTCAAGGGGACATGTGGCAAAGTCTGGAGACATTTTTGGTTATTGTGGTGGTCGTGATGGGGAGAGGTGCTTCTGCTCTCTAGTGGGCTGAGGACACAGATGCGGCTAAAGTCCTACAGTATGCAGGACAGGTCCCCACAACCAAAGAACTACTGACTCCAAATGTCAGTGGCACTAAGGTTCGGAAACCTTGACTGAGGGCGTCCAGCCCCTGCCTGCATCACCAGCATCCTCCCATTGCTCTCTCTACTCCGGGCATACTGGTTTCCTTTCAGTTCTTTGAGTAGCCTCTGTTGCTTTTTTGTTTTTAGAGACCTTGTATTTGTGTTTTTCTGTACGTGGACCTTCTTCCCAGTTACTTGCCTAGTAGGATTTAATTCTGAAACCTTCAGAACTCAGCTAATGGCGCTCCTTAAAGAAGCCTCCCATACTTCCCCCACTGGGGTAGGTTCCCTTATGCTCTTAGAACACCACGTATTCCTGTGACTTGATCCTTACTAACATTCTAATTAAATACTTTGTTGTGTAACTGGTTATTCACGTCTTATCTCCCCCATCAGAATAGAGTCTTCAGGAGGGCAGGATCCCCAGTGACTAGCATAGTGCTTTATCCTTGACAGTCCATCAATAAGTCTGTCTTGAATGAATGAGTCATCCAATAAGAAAATGTACCTGACAGTTATTTACGAAGGATTAAACCCATTGCTATTTTTGACACTATAGGTGACCTGTTTCCTCTAAATCCTCTAGGACTTTTTATTTAAACCAATATCTGGTATTAATCATATATAGTTTTGTGTAATAGTTACAGGCTGAGTAGGATATATTGGCTTTTTATATGTGGTTGTTTTGATACAGTGAGTGCAAAGTCACTCTCTTTTATCACCGTCCCTTGCTTTCCATTTTCTGCCCTCCCCAATTACAGCTGACTTTCAATCTCTACTTTATTTTTGCATTGTCTGATTTTTAAAAAATTAATGACTAGTACTTTATATTCAGAAAGATGATTACAATTTTAAAATTCTATTGGAATTGGACTAGATTCTAAGATTTTATCATCCAGTTCCCCAAACTATAATTTTATAGGAGTTTAATAATATTAATATAACAGATGCATACTATTGACTATGGGGAAATTGGTGGGAAATTTAATTGAAGATTAACTATGCAATTTGGAGTTGAGAATAAGGGATTATATTGTGATCCAAACATCCTGCTTGGCTCACTGTCTAATATATACCCAGTCAAATATAGTTAGCATAATTAGGCAGCCTACACAAAGCAGAGGTGTTCATCCTCTAGATTTTTCAAATGGAAAACAGACTAAAGATCTTTATTAGATTGATCAATCTATTTATTACCTGAAACAAATTTGAATGAACATTATAGCTAAAGAGAATAATAAGAAATTTGAATGATAGGTCATTCTCTATGAATTTATGGAGTTGAGTCTGGCCCTTTCTGATGTAGGCAAGTCTAGTAAACATTTGACTCTTGCTCATGTCTTTTGACTGCCAAGTGATACCTATCTTCATCCTGCCCTTACTCAGGGTGTGGGCTTTACAAAGGGCATTGAGTTCATTCTTACATAGCTTGGTAATTAAAAAATGTGTGGTCTGTTTTTAGCTGCCCTTGAGTCAAAATGCAACAAATCACTGCTCATAATGTCATGTACCCATTATATACCTTTGTGTGTTAACTGGATGTGAAGATCTGTAAGTATAAGGACTTTGACTTACATGTCTTTGTTCCTAACCTCTTTCTATTTCAAGCTATTCAGTTGATTCTTCTTAAATGAATGTATCAGGTCTTACCCTATGAATTTGTTGATACTCAACTGTTTCTGACCTACAAAAATGACCTTTCATATGGTTCATTTTAATATAAATGAATGAATGAAATTTGAATTTATTTTTCCATAGTAATAATGTTCTAATTAATAGTGAAACCAATTAGAAATAGTACTGTTTGTTTAGGTACACATGGTTCAAAAAGATTTTTATAGGTTACCCAGAAAATCTAGTAATTGGTTTTTTTTGTTTTTGTTTTTTAAAGATTTTATTTATTTATTTGACAGAGAGAGACAGCCAGCGAGAGAGGGAACACAAGCAGGGGGAGAGGAAGAAGCAGGCTCACCACAGCAGAGGAACCTGATGTAGGGCTCGATCCCATAACGCAGGGATCACGCCCTGAGCCGAAGGCAGACGCTTAACCGCTGTGCCACCCAGGCGCCCCAGAAAATCTAGTAATTGTTGAAGCTATTGATTTTGTAGGAAAATGCAGGTCAACTGCAAAATTCAACTTAGACATGAACATTGGGTACATGATGTCTTCATAAATTGGTGATCTAAATTATGGGACCTGTAAGAATTTTCTTCATTTTCTGACAGGATCATTGATAGAAAATACTTTGTTAGTTGTTTGGCTTAGGACTAGCAATTAGGGATGGGTAGAGAATTAGGTGATGATGTTGGTGTGGTTTGAATCTCTGTCCTCTTTTTGAGACATTGACTCATTAATAGAAACCTTTGTCACTAGGGAGCAGAGTCTTTGGGATCTTATAAAATGTACGAAAAAATGTGCAGGATTGTAAAAAGCAAACTTCTTTCCTAGGAGCTGATACGTTGTGGATTAGTTGTCTGCAATGAATGAAGGTCATTTTTAGTCATTGTTTATTTCCTGATCTTAGTGCTTTGGGAATTTTGTAGCTCATGGACTTTTAGATCTCCAGACACACAGGGATATTTGTGTTTTCATGAAAATTCTCGTGATGTGAGTGGGCATCTGGTTGGGGTTCCATAATGAGATAAAGGAAGGGTGATGTTTCTGCCGAAGGGTAGTGTGACTCACCATAATTTCAGCCTTCGAAGAGCTGGGGTAACGGCTTAGCTCAGTCCTGCTCCATGCATAGGCTGAATAACGTTCCAGGTGCCAGTGTGACAGGGGGCTATAGGAGTGGCCCAGATGTATATTTTCTTGCAGGGAAGAAACTTATTTGGGGAGGAAGAAGAGAGACAGATCTGGCTAAGTTTTTGTTGATTCTTTCATTCCCTTGAGGAAATAATAATAATGATAATAGTCATAATGTTAATAATAAATCCATGAAGAAAGGGGAACCATTGTTGAGGGGGAGGATATTCTCAGGGGTGAATGTAGCGTCCTTTTCTGATTTTACTTTTTAGATAAATAGGGGAATGTGGGAACCTGCCCATATTCTTGTTTCTGTTGTCGGTTAATATACAGCGAGGGGAACTGATAACACTCCTGACGCGTGGCTCCAAGCGGATTTGCTGTTGCCTTGTTAAGAAAGAGACCTCAAGACTCTTCATTAATGCATCAAGAAGTCTTTTTTTTTTTTTTTTTTTAAGATTTTATTTATTTGACAGAGAGAGACACAGCGAGAGAGAGGGAACACAAGCAGGGGCAGAGGGAGAGGGAGAAGCAGGCTTCCCGCTGAGCAGGGAGCCTGATGCGGGGCTCGATCCCAGGACTCTGGAATCATGACCGGAGCCGAAGGCAGACGCTTAACGGCTGTGCCACCCGGGCGCCCCTGCATCAAGAAGTCTTATTTGAGAGTTTGTTGTAAGAAAACAGCATTATTTGTATGGAACCTAAACAATTCCAAAAAATCAGCCAATGAGTGGTACGATTGCGCATGCTCATTAGGCCAGGGTTCTTGACGCTCTCGACTATATTGGTCAGACTAGAAATAAGACTAAAATTATTATTATTACAGGCATCATTATTAAAATAAGCATGCTTTTCACTATTTATAATCCTCTTAGACGTATTTGACTTGCAAAATAGTTCTCAGAACTATTGTCATCGATATTGGCAAAGTTTGATGAAATCTCAATGTACACGTTTCATCAATGCCAGTTTGTTTTGCAGGATCCGTGGAGAAATTTGGGGTTGAGTGAAATCGAGAAGGGTCATATCACTGAATGAAGTTTTGTCCTATATCCTCTCTCAGGTGTGTTTTCCCCTCATCACAGCTGTATCTGTCTGCTTTGTACGTTCAACGTTATTTGTTAAATCTACCCACAGAGATGTTTGTGATTCATCATTCACCACTGATCTCTTGGCCTAACACTCGCTTTGCACGTCCGGCTTGCTGCTAGAGCAACAAACACTGCTCTTTAAGCGCAGTTTCCAGCCAGCTTCTCAATGTTATTTACCTTGTGAACCGTATTTGCCCAATCAGATAATAGAAAGCAAGAAAGGCCTAAGTAAAATCTTTGCTAATGTTAAGAAGAATTCATTTTCTGTTTCCTAATAATATCCGTCATACCACATCAGCTATATTTTTTTTATCAGATGAGAAATTAGCCCAGAAAATTCATCCTGAACATTAGAATGCATGCAAAAGTAAATAAGATTAACGATAAAGTAGGCCACCATAAATATTTGATTTGTGTTCCGACTGCTACAAAATACATACGTATCAGCAGAAGTGACGCCATTCTGGAACATGGCGATCTTTGTGCTTTTGTTGAAAGAGAACGTTCTAGTATAAGTGAGTACTACACTTGCATTCTCCAAAGCCTCAGGTATATATGCACAGGCAGCGTGCATTCTGTATAATTACTGTGCATTTGTCTGCTCTCAGGACTTTCTCGGTAGTCAGAGTCTTGGCTCTTCTGCACTGGGCCCAGCCCTTCTCTTCACCGTCTGCAACATCTCTCTTGGCAGGTAAGACCCCTTCTGGAAAGCAAGAACAACCTAGATTTTGTAGTTCAGGACGCCTTTGCCCTGGAGCTAAATAGACTTAACTCTACTTCTCCTAAGTAACTGGGGATGATAATAGTACCTACTGCATAGGGTCATTCAGAGCACTGGATGTGCACTGAGACTAAGGCCACAGCTCCCCAATGCCTTGTACCTGCATCACTGAGGGTAAAGAGGCAGCCTCAGAAGCCATCCCTCCTACCTCTAACACTCAGAGCTTCACCTTCACCGTCTGCCTTGAATGCACTGGGACAAAGTTTATGATCTTAATATTAAGTTATCTGGGACAAGAACTTTGGCTCCCAGCTGACACTCCCTCCCACCCCACATCTTCCCTACTTGAATTATTTCAGCCTTTGTACATCCTCTCTTGTCCCCTTATGATACCCCTCCCCGACTCCTAGAACTCTTCCTGTGCTTTACAAACTTCATGCACTATCATCAGGAAAATCCGCAATAGTTACAGGCTTTTCTCTGAAGATGCCTTTTACTTTCTTCTTCTGACATCTGGCTCTGCTTGAGGTTGCTGCTTTCCCTGCAGACCTAGCAGGAGGTGGCTCTTTGCCTCCTCTGCTTCTTCTTCATACTCCTAGGCCTGAGGGCGGGATAGCGTCTTCCTTGTTCCTCATTGCCATTTCCAGACCGTGCTTCTGCCCTCCTCCTAAGCTTCTTTAAACTACTCTTACTCATTTCTCTTGCCTACCGACCACTGGGTCTTCGGTCTTCACTTCTCAGCAGTTTCATCTTGCCGCCCTCACTTTGTCCCAGGCTCTTCCTTCTGAATTCCTTCTGAATTCTCCACTGAAATATTCGCATAGATGATTCCTCTGATAGCCCTGCCTCTCAGCTCCTAGGAGTCTCCTTCTCCATGACCTTAGCTTCCAATCTGGGCCAACCACTTCCTTGCTCGTACCTGAGACCTTGTCTTTATCGATAATTGCAATACTTCCTTAATTCCCAGTTTTAGGCATCCTGCTCTGACTCAGTGGGAGGTAAATGTAGTTCGGAAAGCAGTGCCCTGTGTTAATTCTGAGGTCATTTTTTTCATACATTGCTGTGATACTGCTGCTATGTTCATTTGACTCTCTAGAAACTTCTCTGGAGTACTGCATGGTGTGTTTGTGTGTGTGTGTGTGTGTGTGTGTGAATGCACAGGTGCAAGAGGAAGGTGGGAGAAGAGGGAGAGAAAGACCCCTATCCTGTGGAGGTTCGTCTATGTGGCCGTGATCACAGCTGGAGCCTATTTTCCTCGCCTGGGCTCATTGTTGATTCCAGAGACACCTTGACTAGACTGAACTAACGAGCTGATGTAGAAGTACAGGGCTGCTGGCATTTCCTCTTGCCTTTATAGTCCACATTTTTGGGTTTTGGCTTTTCTTTTTCTTCTTTTTTTGGGGCATGGAGTGGGTGAGGGGGAAGAACAGTTTATCCTTTCAATTCAGGATTTCTGCCATATTGTCTGATACTTAGCCACCTTCTCATAGGAATTTAAGTTCTTCAAGAAGCAGCAAACCATAGTTTACTGGAGTTGGCAACTTTGCAAGCAGAAGGCCTGCTCATTGGTAGCTGTATGACCTTAGGTGAGTTGCTAACTTCTCAGAAATAAAAATGTCCTTATCCGTAAGTTGGTTATGGTAATATTCTCCTAACTAGATTAATATTCATGTTAAAAGATACCATACAAGTGAAACTGGCCAGCACATGAGGCGCATGCTAGGTCTTCCATATTTGTTGGTGCTGTCCTTCCTGTCTTCTTAGCTGACTACGATAGTGCTGCCATTGGGTGTTTCCCTCACAGATTGTAAGTTCTAACTGAATGGTTTGAGATGACTGGTCTGATTTCACTTGGAATAACAATATAAAAGAATTGTTTAAAACCAACTAGTGGACGTTAAAATGTTCCTAACCTAATTTCTAATGAAAAACATGGACAATATTTTCCATTTTTAATGTTTAACATATTATTCAGTCTTTTAAAATACCCATTTTTATAAATGTTCTAATGTGTATATATAGAAATGAAATACACAGGTTTTAAAAGTGAAACTAATTATGCATGGTACCACGTTATCATAGCACAGATGATGGATGGCAGAGATTTCTGTGTGAGATAGGAAGGTGCGGTGAATGGAAGCAAACAGGAACTAGGAAGTAGTTTGGTCTAAAGTTTGTCCTTTGGGGTCGTTGTACTGGCTGTTATGGCAGATGTCCCTTTTCCTGCTTAATAAACAAAATTGATTTTGCTCACATTTGTTCTTGGCTCCTAACTCACAACAGGTGGTCAGTGAGCCTGTAGTTGAAGCTGCGACTGCTGGTTGTCAGGAGCTTTGAAAACCTTCTGTTGTGATTAAAGCAATAGTTTAGAAAAAACTCAGGAAAATTAACTGAGTGTACACAATTTGTGTAAACTTACTTGCAAGCAGACATGGATTTTAGTGACTCACACCATGCTTTTCTTTTATGCTGTGTTGACGTGTTTGGCTGTAGAGAACGCTAGTATTAGCCACACAGTAAGCGTTCAGTAGCTGGCAGTTGAGAATTATTTCAGAAATATCTCTGCTTTGAGGCTTAGGTGGAAGAGGTCTTTTTCTAAGACCTGCTGCCTCTCTCTTCTGGCAGGCAGAGAGATAAGGTTCAGAGGTTAAAGACAGGGAGAAAGAGTGAGGGACTCACTGGTAACAGCGGATGAACTGTCTTCCTGTCCCTTCCTGGTCTAGTTCTTCATGGATAGGCAAGGTCCCTGAGCCCGGCCCAGCTTGCCACAGTAGAAAGCCAGATTAAATCCACAAAAAAGTAGGAATATTTGCCTTTGCATACATTCCTTAAGACCTTGATGTGGTTTATAGATTAGCAGAGAAATATTTGGGGAATTTTCTCTCTTTCGAAAATAAAAACATGAGGGATGTTATTTCCCACCATTTATGATATGGCCTAATGGAATTTGGGCCCAAACAGTCAGGTAACAGAGCCTGCCTCTGTAGCAGAAGAGCTAGAAAGTAAGGATCTAGACTGGAGGTTCAAAGTCGTTCAGCACAGAAAATGACTGATTTGGCTAACATGGAGACGGGGGTTCTTAGCCTGCTGCACCGTAGAACTGAGCTGGTCTGTTCTCTGGGGCACTTGTGATGGAGAAGCATTGAAGCATGGCTGTTTTGCACACGAATTCTACAGACAGGTATCTGCATTGACATTTCTGCTTTACCATTTTCACCTTTAATGAATGCACACATTAATACCTGTGTGAGAGACTTCAGTTTCTTCGTCTCTCAAATGGGAAGAGTATCTTTGAACTGGGGCTGGCATATGGCACAGTACCGCATTTCAAGTTCTTTTTTTGAAGTTTCTTTTTTTGAGTGGGGGAGGTAAAATTTTCTCTTTATAAAGTAGGCCAACATAGATGTTCTATGCAAGAAAAACATCATTAGACTGGGGATTCATATATGAAAGCACTATACAAATATAAATCTTAACCAGTCATAACACTAGCAAAAAGAAGCTATGTTTTCTTGCATTGCTCGTGGCAGTGAATTTCACTTTTTAAGAAATTTAAAATTTATATCACTTCTCTTGAGGATAACTTCTCTCCAGTAGGTTTTTTCATCCCTACTCTGTTGTCTTATGAGCAACACTCTAGTTTATTAATTTGTTTAGTGTAAGCATTATCCTCTTAGTTTCTGTCCTGTGTCTAGGGCCATGCGAAAAGGCTATATGCTGCATGTTAATTCTTTATCTTCAAATCACACAAAATGTAATTCAGAATAGTAACTTACATGCAAGTCCGTGGTCCAGCCTGGAAAATTTTCATTTACATATTTTAAATTAGTCTGCTTTCAGTTCAATGATTTAGTCTAATTTTATAGTTATAAATATGTGGAGCATGTTGTTTAGCTAAATTTAAAAATTAGGAATAATTACTGTAGAAATAGTACTTTTATATATGCCATTCTGTGAACCACGGGAGAGCTATTATTCAGAAGGAGAGAATTCCCCTGAAAAAATGTAAGTCTTTGAGTTACTGGTTTTTAAAGGAAAAGACCCCCAAATTATTATGAAATCAGATAAGTTAGGAGTATAATTTCAAGCTGTGTTCTGATTTATCCCATGCTGTTTGATATTGCCACATAAGTGATACCAGCATGGTCAAGCGTTTAAATGCAAATTTATAATTCTAAATGTTTTTCTTTGTTGGAGGCATTTTGTTTAGCTTGAAATCCCCAAAAGACTTACCACGATTTTGAGTATTTTCTGAAATGGAAACCCTTTGATAAAAATAGAAGATGCAGAGAATAAGCTGAATAACGGCATTATTCAGCAAATTCCAAACCTAGACCATCTCCTAGGCTCTGTGAACCAAAACAAAGTTGGGCAAAATGACCACTGTCTGCCAGCTGATAGAGAAATCAGAGCTGTTCGTGAGGCCAACGAGGAAGCGTGCAACAGGAAAGGTCAAGTTGAGTGGGAGCTAGAAGACAGACAGAATCAGATCAATAAGCCGATCAACCTGTTCTAGTGACAAGGGATGTTTCCAGGCTTTGCCAAGAGTCTGGAAATCTACATTTGCAAGAAGGAAGCAAATCTGTGATGGGTTCACCTCAGTGCAAATGGTGCAGATTGTGGGGAGGCCTAGGAGGGAGGCTTACACGTTCCTTTCTGCTTTGTGTACCTTCTTGGGTGGGCTACACCCACCTGCTCAGGTGAACCTTCCTGAAACAAGTGAGCAGTGGAAATCACATAAATAGAACACCTAAGCAAGTATTTGACCAGTGATTTATCAGAGGGTTAGAGAAAAGCAACAGACTAATTTTAATCTTTTTTATGGTTAGTGTTTAGGTTTAAAAAGGATGATGTGAATGGGTCTTCCAGTGATTATATTGTTAGAATTTTTTTTTACCCCCTTGTAATGTAAATTATTGTGATCCTCCTTGATTGGGCTCTTGCATGGCCTGAAATATATATGATATAAAAAACGAGGTAGAGTTTTTTTTTTTTTTTTTTTTTTTTTTTTACACATTACCAGTTAATTTAGAGTCTTGGGTAAATTACTTATTTATCGTGGGTTCCTCTGCAGTCCACGTAGTACGTGCTCAATATTTTTTTATTAGAGTTTTTCTTTAGATTAAAAATTCTAGCTTGCATTGTAATTGAGATGGAGTAACCAATTTTTAAAAATTAGAGCTATAAAATGAAATTTGAATTGGTTACAATTTTTCTCATAAAGACATTTTTCATTATTAGACGCCTTTAAAATGCAACGCTTATTATGCTCTACTAAGTGTGATACAAAGCAAGTTAAAACTTTTTTTTTGCGCAATAGCAATAACAAAACAACAGCAATAAAATGTTCTGGTTAAATTTTATCTGCTCTCCTTGAATATGGATGATAAATTGTATGGAGAAACTCTTTCCTATAAGTAAAAATAGTCTACAGTAATGTTTTTTGGATCTATGTCATACTGAGAGAATACTGTCAAATATTAGTTTATCAGGTTTGTAAAAATGGGAATGGTTTCTCACATGGGACATTAATTCCATCTACCTGCAAAGAACAGTCACAGAAGTTGTGGTCTAATCAAGCCATAGGCACCTCGAAGACCGTCACAGAATCATTTCAGAAGAAGTTACATATGGGGGGCGCCTGGGGGGTGCAGTCATTAAGCGTCTGCCTTCAGCTCGGGGTGTGATCCCGGAGTTCTGGGATCGAGCCCCATATCAGGCTTCTCCACTAGGAGTCTGCTTCTTCCTCTCCTGCTCCCCCTGCTTGTGTTCTCTCTCTCACTGGCTGTCTCTCTCTCTGTCAAATAAATAAATAAAATCTTTAAAAAAAAAAAATAAGGAAGTTACATATGGTGAGATCCATATCTCTTTCTAGGTGATGACTCCTCTAACTCTCCATGACTGTTCACCTTCTATCAACAGAATCCAGTCAGGTTCCTTCGGCCGTGGGTTTTGGCAGCTTGTATTTCTGCTAGTATATACTGAGTCTGCACAAAAAACAAAGGAGAATGAACCCTGAGATCATGGAGCTGGTCACTGACTTCCTAGTATAGCCAAGGATGATTATACCAGATGACGGTGTGGGGAGAGGAGGAGGGAGGGATCTGCATGATATGGAGAATGTCTCCACGTTAAAGACAGGCAAGAGCAATAGGAACAGAGTCTCTTCAAGCTGTTGAGGTAAGACAGGAAATCTTTTAATTACATCAGGCATAAAAAGATACTTTAGAAAAAATCAACGCTTCTGACTTTTCACAATCTTAACAGATGTCTATTTAACTCTTCTGTAAACCTTCCAATAAGATAACTGAGGTTGGTCACCCTTTGGCAATAAATATGATAACACACAGTGAAGAAAAAAATTGATAAATGTTGGTGGGAAGTTTTGGGGAGAGACTTGTGGTTTTTCCTACTCTGATTTTTTATCTTTTCCTTTTTTCTCTCCTGTTGGGGAGCAGGTCAAGTTCAGATTGTAAGGCGTGGAGGTAGGAGTAAAGCTGTCTATCTTAGGTAAATTGAGGAAGTACAGAGGTACAAAATGCTGTCGCCTCCTTTTGGTGCTGTTTTCTAGTGAATCTGAAACTTTGTTGCTGCTTTAAGAAATTGGGAGGACTTTCCAGATACGCTTCAGCACGTTTTCAGTTATAGATTTGTGGTTTCTAACTCATGGTCCCTAAGTCTTGGTTTTGTAAGTCTTACACTGAGTGGTCGGTGCTCGAAGGACATGGTAACATCCTTATTTGTCCTCTGGTTTTACCTAATTTTCCAATGAAGTGATTAAGCCTGTAAAACATACCATATCCCAGAATTACTAAATTTAGATCTGAACTCAATAGCTAATTGATTTCATGTAGGCAAAATATTTAGAGGTATGAAACATTTTCTGTCCCTTTTGTAGTAAAAATGAAGTCAAATGCTTTGAATCACTAACAGAGGTTCGCCTCTCGTTCATCCATAGCGGGTCACCTACTCCTCCCCTCCCCTCTGCATTCTTCCCTCTCTTACTAGCTAGTCCTGCCAGATGTCAGTTTCTTGTTATTTCATCAGTTTCGCTGTTGGGAAACAGGCCCCATATACCATGTATGAAGCATTAATTTCTATCTTTCCTAGCTTTGTTCTCGTCACCAAGGCTCATTAATTCCCTCCTCCACCCCTTCTGTCTCCGTCCCTGTTTCTCTTTCTCTCCCCACTTTACGGAAACACCCGCCCACAAAATTACTTAGAAAGTGGATGCTTCAGTACAGAGGATTTCAAGGATTAGGTATATTTGACAGTATAATCCTGGGTTGATGGAGTGAACAGTGTGTTTCAAGTCTGAGACGGGTGGTGTTTGTTTCCTCGTTCGGTGATTGGAACTCTGGGAATGGGAGCTTTGTGCTGGTGTATACCCCTGTCTCCCCAGCACCGTTCCTGGCACGTGGAAGACACTCAGTACAGAGCTGTAGTAGGTGATGAGCTGATTAGTCAACTACTTGTCCGTCTTGCTTCACAAAGGGAGTTAAAGTTATGCTGCAAGGGTTGAACCTATTTAGCCAGCAGCAGAAAATACATGTGGTTTGAACCCTAGAAATGTTTTCACCCAGAAAACAGTTGAATGTGATCCCATTATTTTGTGTATGCAGCTCAATGAGAATTACTTGCACAGGCCCTTAAATGAGGATTGAATGAATTAATACATCTAAAGCACTTTACATGTACATAGTACATGTACTGGTCCATAGTAAGACTCAGTAAATACTAGCTATTCTTGCTATTATGCTTATTAAGAGAGAATGAGTAAGAATGATGGTTGCCTGATAAGAATGTTTCTCAGTTCTTCCTAGAGCAAATATTCCTTATCTCCTAGGGTTGTGTTTGCTTTGCTAGAAAAAAGCATTAAGATACATTGCCATCAGGATGCCTATTTTAAGATATAAGACTGATCGTGGCAGAGGCCTTCTTAAAACCCTGCAAAGACCTGCCATTGCCTTCAAAATGAACTTTGAAGTCTTTAGCATGACATATAAGTCTCCTTGTGACTTGATCTTTTAATCTAACCCAATTTCATCGGCTTTTCCTGAACCGCGCTCCTTTGCCACAGTTTGTACTGTGTCCCAGTTCTGTGCTCCTACAATATTCTGACATTATCTGTATCCCAGTACTTATTCTGCTGAACCGTGTAGGTCGGCTTCCCTGTTCGTGTCGACAATTAGACCTTTTTTTGTTTGCCATTGCCTAGCACAGGAATCGCTTTCTCTCATTGAATAAATGCTTTAGGCTTTGTGGGCCGTACTCTCTCTGTCCTAACTACTCAGTTTTATCATTGTAGCACAAAAGCAGCCGTAGACAGTATGCAAGTGAACGAATGTGACTGTGTCCCAACAAAAACTCTATGGATTTTGATTTGAATTTCTAAAATTTGAATTTCATATAATTTTCGCGTATCATGAAATAGTATTCTTTTCACTTTTCCTCCCATTTAAAAATGTAAAAATTATTCTTGCTTTGTGGGTCCCACAATAACAGGCAGCAAGAAAATTTGACCTGTGTGATATTTGCTGATCCCTGGTCTAGCCAAATGCCTGGCACAGAAATGGAGCTTAGCCAGTACAGTTGAGTAAATGAGTGAGTAAAGGGGTATATTGTCATTGAAGTCATTTTCAAAGGAAACGCAAGGAGAAAATTTACACGACCAACTGTTGCCTCTATTATAGAGCTGAACTCCTTAGTGTGGCATAGAAGAAACTTTGCAATCTGGTTTGTAGGTAGCGAATCACTGTCCTCTTGGTTCCCTGACTGCCCCTCATGCCCTCTCCCCAGTACCATCTATCTATGCTGCAACTCATTAATACTACTAATTGACATTCTCTGGAATGCCCATTCCTACCTCTAGGCCATGTATCTTGTGTCTTTATAGGGAATGTGCTTTGCTGTTGTTTGTTTGTTTTAATTTTCTGCTTATGGAGCTATGATTTGTCCTTTAAGATTCAGCTCTTCTCCAGATAGAAAAGAAGGGATGGGGACTTTGGTGAGGGCATCATCCCTCTGTGTTTCTACATGGCTTTTATATATCACGAGGGTAGCACTTTTCACATTGTAGTTTAATTCTTATCTTTGTGTATGTTGCTTTTTCCAACATGTTCTGAAGTCATATGCCTTATGCCAGCCTAGAACTTGGCATTGGTGGTCATTTATTAACAACTTAATAAAATGAAACCTTTTCATATAAACGTAAATTCCCAATATCCTGCTGAGACTGGCATTAGTTTAATCGACAATGATGAGACTAACTTTGAATAATTATTGTGAGGTAACCTCAGTGTTCAACATTGAAATGAATACAGTTAAAATTGAATAAAATTGTAGGTGTTATCAAGAAATTTAAAAAAATTAAATTGGAAACTTAACTGAAAGCATTATATATGGTATACAACATCAATTTTATAACCTCATTTCAAGTTTAGTTGAATTGAAATCTCTAGATGTATTTAAAAACACTGTCTTTAAGCCTTTGCTCATTTCAAGTTTAGTTGAATTGAAATCTCTAGATGTATTTAAAAACACTGTCTTTAAGCCTTTGCTTGGTTTTGTGTGAGTAGGTGGTGCTGTCATTTAACCATGTATGTGTATTGCTCTTGTTTTCTGGAAAGACAAAGGACAGTGATAGTACTGGAGATTTAATGGTGAGATGTAATGGATTTTGGTTAATGATTATGTTATTTCAGCAATAAAAATTTTCAAAACTTTACTTTGGTGGAACTTAGCTGGATGAAATGAGAGACACTGTGTAACGTACATTAATTGCCGTGTCAGATACGCTGTTATTATAAATTCTCTCAAATGGTTTATATATGCTCAATCCTTACTTACTATGGGAATACTCAGTGCCTTATATCATATATCTCCTTAGTTCCCTGGGGAAATTTCCTCCATTCTCCCAAACTATAAGATTTCCAATTGAGATCAGTCTTCTGGGTATATTTCACCATAAATATCTTGGGAAATCTCTCTAGGAATTGAAGGCACATCATCATGTGCAATGAATAACAAGCTTTTCTATTGTTGAGCATTTATTTTCATTCATTCTGATAATTATAACAGATAGTGAGTTTCAATGGCAGTTTAGGTTGTCATTATACACAGAGTGTCTAAATGCTGGCTGTTGATCTATCTCTCTTTCTTTCTTTCTTTCTTTCTTTCTTTCTTTCTTTCTTTCTTTCTTCTTCCTTCTCCTCCTCCCTCTCTTCTCTGGCCACACTAGCCTCCTTGCTGCCCATCAGTACATGTAGTTTACTCTCCTACCTTTGGGAATTTGTGGCTCCTTAGCCTGGATCACTTCTCCTCCTCCTCCTCCTCCTCCTCCTTCTTCTTCTTCGAGGGTTGCATACCAAAGATTGGAAATCAGCATGTGTTCAATTGGTACTAGTGTTTATAAAACATATGCCATGTCGATGTGAAAAACAAGAGCAACCATGCTCAGGTGAACTTACCTGTTGTGTAACTTGTAGAAAGTCATCATATGGGGGGAAAAGTTATCTTGCAGTTCTGGGACAAAACCATGATGGACAATGTTAACAGAATACACTCCAGAATAGGGACGTTTTATCCTAAGGCCTCATCCTTGGGCCTTTGGTTATCTGCCTTAATTTTGAGCTAGAATGTATTTCCTTACAAATTCTCTTGAATGCACACACCTTAGTGATAGGAATTGTGTCCTATATCTTTGTGTATTTAGCAGTGCCCGGTACAGTGTCTTGTGTATAACAAGAACACATACATTTCCTGAATTAAATTATATTTCTAAACAGTTCAGACAGTACACATAAAAAAAGAGTGATCTCTAAAATGCTCTCCTAGAATAACTTCTCCAAATGTGTGCTATTTCTATAAACATTAAATAATTAAATGATGGTCTCAGCATTCATTCACTGAGAACCTAGTATCTTATTTTTTACCCGATAATTCACTTAACTTTCAAAACAATGGTACGAGGTTGGTATTAATGCTTGTCCCCCACCCCCACCCCGCCAGGAAGCTGAGGCTCAGGGAAATTAACTTGAATTTATGTGTAAGATAATAATAATATTTTCTTTATAGAGTTTGTGAGGATTAACTGGGTTGATTCTAGACCGAATGTCGTGGTGCATGGTAAGCCTTACGTAATTTAGTACTATTACGGTCATGTACATAAAAAGTTGTGGAGTTGGGATTACATCACTGATCTGTGGTTTCATTTCATAGTCCATGCCCTTTGCATCCCAGTGTTCCAACTCCATGGGCAAAATATTTGGTGCAATCATTATCCTTCTTATTACGAACTCCAGAAGGGCAAAGGATGAGCCTTTTTCTTTTGTATCATCTACTGGTACCCTGTACACACAGTAATAGATGTTGACAGCTTGACTGGCTTGGCAGTGATACTGTTTCTGGTTTTGCTTCCCATATGAATGATTGGTAGGTTGTGGGATTCTGGGTAGAACTCAGAGGAAGGTTGGTATAGTGCGCCTCACACTTTATATTTTAAAAGTTCTTCCCCCCCAGTAATAGACTACCTGCGTCTTGATTTTAAATTTTGTTTCCCCTGTGCCTGTGTAAAGAGGGGGCTGAGAACAGTCAGTGTGCAGGCAGAGTTAACATTTTCCAATTAGATTTGCCAGTATTTCTCGGTTTAATTCTGAAGTCATTTCTGGTGGTCATGCCCTGGGATTTTCAAAGTAAGTCTTTTTCACTTGAGAGGTAAAAATTTCTTGGTGTTTTTGGAGGTAAGAGAATTAAAAAAAAAATCATTGAGTCTCAAAGCCCTGGAGAGCTTTCCTGAAAGGGAATTTGAGTAAAAAATGAGCTGTCGGTGTCCTTGAGGTTCCTTGCTAGTCACGTAATGATGCATCGTTTGTCAAATAGAGTTGTCTATCTTTCCTTGAAGATCCTGCTGTTGGTGATGTTTCTCCATGCTGTGCATGAAGAACCCAATAACAAAATCAGGAGCAGGAATTCTGGGTGGCAAAGATACAGATGAAGAGAAGGGCCATATGCACCCCAAGGTTCATAGCAGCATTGTCCACAATAGCTAAACTCTGGAAGGAGTTGAGATGCCCTTCAACAGACGAATGAATAAAGAAGATGTGGTCCATATATACAATGGAATATTACTGAGCCATCAGAAAGAATGATCACCCGACGTTCGCAGCAACATGGACGGGACTGGAGGAGATTACGCTAAGTGAAATAAGTCAAGCAGAGAAAGACAATTATCATATGGTTTCACTCATTTGTGGAACATAAGGAATAGCAGGGAGATCTGTAGGAAAAGGAAGGGAAGAACGAAGGGGGGGGTAAACAGAAGGGGGAATGAACCACGAGAGGGAAGGGGGTGGGGGACTGGGATAGGCTGGTGGTGGGTATTAAGGAGGGCACGTATTGCATGGAGCACTGGATGTTATACACAAACAATGAATCATGAAACACTGCATCAAAAACTAATGATGTACTGTATGGTGACTAACATAACATAATAAAAAATTGAAACAAAAAGTTCTGGGTGAGGGTGTCTTGTATGACTCAGTTTTTCTTTTCCCTGTAGTTTTTTTTTTTTATTATTGTGGTAAAATATGCATAACCTAAAATTTACCATTTTAGCCATTTTTAAGTGTATAGTTCAGTGGCATTACGAGCATTCACATTGTTGTGCAACCATCACCATCATCCATCTCCAGAACGCTGCCATCCTCCCAGACTGAAACTGTGTCCATTACACAGAAACTGCCCACTCTCTCCTTTCAGCCCCTGGCAACCACCATTCTGCCTTCTGTCTCTACGAATTTGTCTGCCTGTGTTTCAGTTTCATAACTCCATAATTTATTGGTTTAAATTGAGGCCTACTATCTTCTGTTTTTCCTTGTTGTGGTTATTATCTGATTATTGGGATTGACGTTCCACTGCTAGATCTATGCGGGGATGTGAACTTCATGTAATTCTCTTGCAATCAATATTCTGTTTTCCTTCTCTATATAGTAACCCCTTAAATTTCACGATCACGTCATGAGGGCAAGAACTGTATCTATTCTGTTTACCACTATATAACCGGTGTCCAGTACATGGTCTGTAGAAAAACAAATGTGTAGGATAAGCAAATGCTACTGATCTTTATTATTGAAAAAAAATTATTTAGTTAACAAATCGTTTAAATACCTTTTACCGAGATTTTCTTCTATGTAGGAGACCAGTTAAAACAGCAACTCCTACTCTTTTGTGATTATCTCTCTAAAAATAAGCTATGGTGGTCTTATCCAAAGGACTAGGGGCTTCTGCCCCTCCAAGTCATTTATTTATTCTTCAATTTATTCATTTGAGTACCTGGTCTGTTTTATGTGCTGGCTGTGCAATGGCGCACAAAATGGCCGTGATCCTTGAACTCATGGAGAGAGTCCTAGTAGAGAGCACAGGCCGTAAAAAGTGAACACACAAATGATATATTAATTGTAAATTTTGTGAAGGACAAAAGATGGGATGCTATCAGAAAGACTGATGATGGGTGGACAACTTTAAATTGAAGGAAGTGGAGAGATGATAACTATTTTCATGCTTGTGAAGAGCTGTGTTCTCGTGTAGGACAGAAGGGGGCTTGTTTGAAAGACTTAAAGAGGTGGTAGGGTAGACATTCTTAGGGTAAAGATTTTGGCTAATTATGGAAGAATTTGCCACTAGAGCTCTTCAAAGTTGAAATGCGTGGCCTTTTTCAGGCTATCTTATCATGGAGCTAGTTAGGCATAGATTTGTGGAGATAGCGCCCTCAACATTGGCAGGTTGGTTTGGTTTCCAAACCTAGCTGGCCATCAGAATCATCAATTCAGTGCTTGGCATGTAGTGGTTATGCTTAATAAATGCTGTTGAATCTGACTTTGCTTTGCTCTTTGGTATATTAATTATGGCAGCCAAGATGAAAAGAACCTGAAAACTGAAAATGATTTTAAATTATTTCCAGCTCACAAACAAAATTAATTGCTCAGTGGCATTGGTTAACATACTGTCTGATTAGGTCTGAATGCTGCCAAGTGTGGTCCACTAATGTGCTAAGTGTACAGAGTAACCTTGAGGATATAGCTTCCTGATGACTTGTCTTTCAGCGTCTAACCTGCAATCAAGATTTGTGATGCCAGCAGGCTCTTTCAACTTAAGATCTGTTTATAGAACTCCGTGGAATAATATGTGTTTTAAAGATGTGGGTGCTGTAGTAGCTCACTAAGGTATCAGTCAACAATCAGATAGATATCAAGTATTCAAGGACCATCTACTGTGTTCCAGGCACTATGGATGAAAAGCGGACCTAAGGTTGGTAATTTTCACTCTGCATATTGCAACCGATGAGACCAAATGGGTAGGCTTTGTGAGGCAGAACCTGTTGCCATTATATCCGTTATTTCTGTAAAAATGTAATGGCATTCAATTATGCTATATTGGAAGGCGACTTTACATGATCGCTTAACGTACAGCTAATTTATCATATTTACGTATTGAATCTCCCATCGTGTGTTCCTGTGGATGGTCGAGATTTGAAGACTGAATAATGGAGTAGAATAGTAGTTATTAGAGGAAACGACCTAGCTTCGACACATCCCACTAAAAAGCCATTTCATTATTCTTGCAGTTCAGTAAGTGATCCCGTACAACGTACAGTGAGGGCATTACTCACACTGTGGTATTGGGCTAGTCACAAGCGTGATTTTAGTAGCGTTAAGTCCCCCTGTGTGATGATGACATGCATGATGTTGAATATCTGGGTGTAGTGTTTGCCTGAAAAATTCAATACTGGAATTTTAGACTTACTATGAATTCAAGTCTTCAATGGTATCCATCAACAAGAGGAAGTCTCCTTTCCTTTTCCTTGTTGGGGGCTTCCTACTGCACTTACATTTGAAATACGTTAACCGGGAAAATCGTCTTCTATTTGAACCTGTGTTAGTTCAGAACTGCTAACATGCTCTGGTTAGAGATTTGTGGGTGGGTGGTGGCAGGCATTGATTTCTCTTGTGCCGCCCTTACTATAAATACCACATATTTGTAAGCTACAAAGCTTGAATTTATCTTCCCAATTTCCATGTAGTAAAATTCTACCTCATTTATGGTCTCATAACCCAATCCTTCTCAAGCAGCCTACACACTGAATTTACTGATCTTTTGTCCATAAACTGCAACTGCTCAATAATGGGCTAAATTTGGATGACAGCATCTGCAGATAATCTAAATGTTCCCCTTGGGAACCTGCATGATTTTAAATACGGGACCACGAATGCCTCTTGGGCAAGGAACTGATTTCCAGCATTTTAACAAGGAGGGTGTGTAAGTGTGCGTTGAGGTTCTGAACTCTATTGTTAACTGGGCAGATTTCGGGGCGATGTTTGTCTGCAGCATGAGGGCGCTAACATTATTTACTACGAACTGCGTTTCCCTCCAGTATTTAGATTTAAGTGATTTTTTTCTAACCTTGCAATAATCGGGAAAAGAGGATTTTTTTTTTCCTTTGCAGTGCATTTTACTGTGGAATATTTAGCAGTATTAGAGTATCAAAAACATACTGATTTTGTTATTGGTAAGGTTAAATTTCAAGTATTGTATTTAAGATTGAATTATTTCCCATTAAATTTCCAAATACTGGTTTCCATAGAATAAACTTAGGAATAAGACCAAGTCTGCGATGAAATAATTTGAATACAGTTTCACTCTTGTAGAGATTTTTCTACTTTTGCTCTTTGAGAAAATTCAGTAAGAACACAGGCAGTGGAAGTTTGAAGGCACTAATCACAATGGAAAAGATCTTTCTGACCACGAGCATCTTTGTGCCTCCACAAAACATGTACAGAGGTTGAAACAGCCACAACGATGACACTGTTATAAACCAGTGTGTTTTGTTGGAAATGCTGAGCTACGAGAAGGAGGATGTGTGTGACTCTCACTAGTTTCAATATGGTACATTCACCTAAAGGAAAATAAAAGTAAGAAAAATAAGACTTTTATTACAGAAAGAATGTTTTGTTTCTATATCTGTCTTAGGAGAAGTGCAGATTTATCAACTTTTAATAGTGTGACAGATAATTCACATTGATGCTTCTCCATGCACTGATGTGTACCAGGTGGTTTGGATTCTTATCACTGCTAAATCACTTTTATTTAATGTCTGTGGATATCACTAAAAAAATTTGCCCTTAGAAATTCTAGATTTCGACAGATTCTCATTGCAGTGTTGAATGTGCCCTATGAAATGACTTAGACGCACTAGAAAATGAGACACCAATGGATGATTTATTTAGCATAAATGTCCTGAGAGCTCAACCAAGTATTTTACAAATGTGATAGTTGGTTCTAGCTCTGTTTTATAGATGAGGCAAACTGAGGTTTAAAGAGCTTAGTGGAGTTGCCAGGGTTTTAACTCTGGTCGGTCTAATGCAAGCCCAGGAGCTCATTGGCTATCTTATGCTATAGTTTTAATGTTTTTGTGTAGATGTTTTGAATGCTGGAGAAATGGAGTAGGAGAATATAAAAATTGGTGGAAAATGGGTGTTTCTTAGCCACATCTAAGTATGTTATAATGAGGCAACTTCAATTGGCTAGTTTCCTTTATGCTTTAATGACACTGGAAAAGCTCTTTTGGGGCACTTTTCGAAGTACATTGAATTATTTTTGCATATACCACTCTGTCACTAAGGCATTCCCCCAGTGGAATTTCTGGAGAAGAAAATGGAAGATGAGTTTACTCTCTATGGTCAGAGAAGTTATTATCATAGGAAAACTATGGACTAGGAGTCCAGATCAAAGAACTTGTTTTTTTTTTTTACCTTGTACATGTTGCAAAATTTTCAGAATATTGGTTTCCTAAATGGTTATTCAAGGAATATAATTCTCTAATTACTTTCTAGGGGTGATAAATGGATAGAAGGCTACAATGTATCACTTCTGATGGCTTAGTCATTGGAAATAATAACAGACTTGCTCATGATTATATTTTTTAATATCTGGAATGGTTAAATGAATGTGTCTGAATTGCCCCATAGCTAATGCTTAGTCTCTTTTTGACTTTTCTTTGGGAACCTTTCATGATGATGATGTTATCCCCCAAATCAGAAGTATTATCTGCCATGTTACTGCTTGTGTCAGCCCTAAAGGGGTCGGGGCTGTGTACGTTTATATACCTAGAAGCTGGTGGTTCCTGAAACATAGGAGGCCCTCAAGAAATGCCAATTAAATAAATAAATGAGGTTTATTGAGGTTTCTCCTTTGCTTTTTGATACTCCTATTAGAAGACAGACTACCAGGGGACATGATGATTTCATGATTAAGAGAACCTGCATCATCTTTTGGTCTTATGATGTCCCTGAAATTTATTTAATTGATTATTAAAATAATTCATTACTTTGCAACATATTACAAAGATCTAAGTTTATGTATTCAATATGATTATTCTATGTAGGACTAGACACTGAAATTCCCCTGGATTTGCCTTTTTTTTTTTTTTTACACTGATTCTATGTGCTACCAGATTTCTCCTCATGTAATATGTACTTGGAGGGGAGATTTTCATTGAGAAGTATGGTTAATGGCAGAAATTTATTGGTTAGTCATTTAAGAAGATCCAAGTGTGATTGCAACAGTGGTCCTTTCTATCAATTTCTGTCATTTGATCTTTCCGTATTCGACCCCACAATTTTCTTTCAAAGGTCACTTCTCTCATCATATGCAATATGGGGCCTAAAATGTTGGCAATAAAGTGGATAGTGTCAGGCATTTTTTTCAAAAGGCCGAATGACTGCAACCATTTTTTTGTGTGTGTAATCCTGATACATCCAGACAGACAGCAGTGCCAGAAAGCCAGGTAGGAATATTCATATATGTTGACAATTTTGCCAGTTTTGCTAATTCCTTAGTGATTATAAGCATACTTAAACCGTGTTCATCCTAGAGCTCACCTTTCATACCAGCATGTTTTTAAGAGTATGATATTTTTTAAGATGAATTCTAGGCATATCATTTTTGGATCAGATTTAGATGTTAATAGGGTGTGATAGTGTATGAAAATACTTTTATTTTAACAAGGGTTGGCAGTATCATATTTAAAAAAGCAGGTACTAGCATGTGCTTGGCCATTTAAAATTTGTATTTTGTCGGTTATTGCTTTTTCTTTCTCATTCTCGAGAAGCATTATTGTGTCATGATCTTAATTTAAAAGTAGAAATTATGAGAAATATTTAACATTTAACCATTTATCCATTTCCAGAACTGTGGTATCTTTGCTGTCGTCCTTTGTCTTAAAGGGCTTGATCAAAAGAAAAAGAAAGTAATCTAGAAGAACGATATTTTACATGATAGTGCATTGAAATCTGTAAACATCTGCTCATGGTATCCTCAAAATTAATTTGATTTATTTATAATTTATTCCTATACAAAAAGTTATGAGGATTTCTAAAAGTACTCTTAGTAACCAGTAGGAAAAGCATGGGGTCTGTTTATTTGAGATCATCTTTCTTTATAAAATCACAGGATGGGGCTCTAGAAATCATTAGACCACTCTCTCATTCAAAGCAGAAATGATCTCATAATATCCCTGATAATTTTATGTATTTATTTAGTGAACAAATGTTAATTGATTACCTATTATAAGCCAGATACTCATCCAGTCATTGTGAACAGAGCAGTGAGCCAAGTAAGTAAATACCCTGCCTCACAGAGCTTTCCTCCTAGTGGGAAGATACGGACCATAAACAAAATCAAACCACTGTAATAATAGGAAGGGATAAATGCTAATGGAAGAAGCAGGGTCCGGGGAGGTGGTGATCTTACACAAGGTGATCAAGGAAAGATATCTTTGACATGATGACATTCGTGCAGAGTCCTGTATGTTCCTATAGGAATAGGCTATGTGGCTGTATGTATAAAGAACATTACAATTATAGGGCTCAGCATGTGCAAGGGCCGCAGGGGCGTGATGTGTTTAGCAAGGGGTGAGCGTGGCTAGAGCACAGGGAGCAAATGGAGAGAATGGTGAGAGAGGTGGCCAGGTGACAGATCACGTATGACAGAGTTCCCAGAGTTTCCTTCAATGTCTACCTTGCTTCATGGGCAAGACCTACTTCTCAACACCCCATAGGAACATATATTGTCTACGTAGTCCGCAAATCCAGCTTATGAGGTAAGGAATATTAAGTCTATAGTTGACAGTGTAAGTAATTTGTTTGAGTCCAAAGCACACAAGCTAGAATCTCTCTCTCCCTCCCTCCCTCCCTCCTTGTAAGCAGAAATTTGCAAGGCTTATGGGTCACTACTGAAGAAATTTGCAAGGTTTATGGGGGTTGGGATATGCTGGCCACCAAATTCGGGGACTTTCATTTAAATGTCAGTGTCTGAGCTTGTAATTGCTATTGAAAATTTGCTTGGTAAAGTATGGTGCGTAACAGAAGTGACTCCATCTATCTGAGGACGATTTCACTATCACTTGCTAGCTGTAGCCTTTGTTAGATTTCAGTCAGTAGCAAAGCAAACATAAAATGCTGAAATCTTATTCAATTTCAGTTTCTATCCCTTGAAATATATTTTCTTTCTAATTTTAGGTGCTTAAATTAGAACAGGATGGTTATTTTATTTATTTTTTATTTTTTTTAAAGATTTTATTTATTTATTTGACAGAGAGAGAGACAGCCAGCGAGAGAGGGAACACAAGCAGGGGGAGTGGGAGAGGAAGAAGCAGCCTCACAGCAGAGGAGCCTGATGTGGGGCTCGATCCCACAACGCCGGGATCACGCCCTGAGCCGAAGGCAGACGCTTAATTGCTGTGCCACCCAGGCGCCCCATGATGGTTATTTTAGAAATTGTTTGTAGCCCAGTATTGTTCAGAACTTTAGATAATACCAGATAGTCACGTAATTCATAAGATCTCTTTGGTTTAAAGTATAACAATTTTCCTTTTCAAAAAAAATTTTTTAAATTTTTTACCAGCAGAGGGCATGCTTCACAATTCTGTTTGCCTTTGTCAACAAAAAGCACAGATGAATTAGAAAGATTTTTTTTTTAGGTTTTCAAAAATAAACTTTCAAATTATCTGTACATCATTTCCAAAACAAAACATCATGAAATGGAAGGGGGTTTAGGATCTAGTCAATACAGGTTAGATTTTATACTGTTCAAAGTCATCCAACGGAGATTAAAAGTTGTTTTTTTAAATCAAGAAAAGAAAACAAATATAATAATCGTTGCTGTGAGACTTACCAATACTTAAAGAGGGAACACACATTTATTTTGCTGAATAGAGCTATATATGAAAATGATGAAATGCAAAGTTTAATAAATAGATGATTTGGGGGTAGATCATTAGACCTTTCTTTGCAGTAGTTTCTTTTTCAGATAGAGTTTTTCATTGGCAGATATGCATATTAGTAAGAGCACTAAACTCGATTTGGGCTGCTCATGTTTTGCACAGTTTAGGATGAATGATCTGTCTACACCTCACTTTCCGTATCTGTAAGGTGCATGTAGTTATGTCTGCCTGGATTATTTGTATGGGTTACTGGAAAGAAGGGATGGAGAAAGAGAACCTGCATTGTAGGCCAGCTCCATGACCTTAGACAAGTCATTGACCATCTCTGGACCTCGATGATCTAGTTTGGAGTAGACTATCTATAATCTAGATGATATGTGGTCCCTGAAAGAACTTTTATGCTAAAGTTTCATGTTAAAATGACTAGTAAACAAGGTACTCTATAAATGCAACTGAATAATAAAGCATGCATTTCCCTGTATTTTAAAATTAAATTGTATGTGAATTTCCAGGAACATACTTGTGTTCTGAAGCCACAATAATCAGTATTTAAGGTCTGAAAGAGAGAAAGACGTAAGATGTACGCAAGACGTACGTGGAGACAAAACGAATCACACGAAGACCCTTAAGAGGTAGCCAGTATGACTGACCATCAAGGAAATGCAACACTTCTTCCCAAGCACCTTCCTTCCCAGAGACAAAGCAACCCTCGAGTGATAAGTGCATGACTTGTGAATGGATTCACTTATTCACTAACTGAACAGTTTCTTGTTCATCCTGCTTATTCTAAAGACAATTTACACGCTCTCACATTTCCGACCAAATTTAGAGACATTGCTCGGCTTTTTCTCTGCTCATGTCTGAGCAGAGATGAGATGCTTCTTTCTTTTTTTACAATACAGCAGTTTTCAGCTCAAGTAATTATTTGCTTTTTGAATACCTTTGTGTTTCCCCCCCTTCCAGCTGTTGCTTAGTAATCTCAGAAAGACCTGCCTTCCTTCACCCTTTTCTGGCTCTCCTTATATTTCATTTAGATGAATTGAAAAGAAGCTGTCTGTGGATTACAAGTCTAAGAGCAGTGCTGGTGATCCACTTGTGACAGGGATAAGGGAAACCCAGCTTTGAAGTGAAAATAGATATAACAAAGACTCCATTTCTAGAAGCCTTGACAGGGCCTTGAAGTCCCCTTCAGAATTGACATACAAGTCTCCTCTTTCTTCTCACTTTCTTTAATTAAGTATGGCTGCTCTTAAGTGTGGGTATTCAAGATGAAATGATAATTTTTATTACTTGCTTTTCAGAAAAGCTATGTTGAGGTATAGTCGATATGTAAGAAACCATACATATTTGTACAATTTGATGTGTTTGGACAGATGCAGACACCCATGATACCATCATCACAGTCAAGGCAATGGGAGCATAACCTCGCCAAGTTGCTTTGCATTTTGCATTTCTGCTTAGTTCACTGATGATGAGATGGTTTAATTCACTGTTACCCATTTATAATATATAGTATTTTAGATACCTGTAAATCAAATATGATTTTGTAGACTGATTTCTGGATCTATGATTAGGACATTTCTTACCTATGGGGGAACATGTAGAAATCAACTTTAAGACTATAACATATAGTTGATCAGGAATTTTCTTCTTTCTTTCTTTCTTTCTTTCTTTCTTTCTTTCTTTCTCTCTCTCTCTCTCTCTTTCTTTCTTTTTCTTTCTTTTTTCTTTCTTTCTTTCTCTCTCTCTCTCTCTTTCTTTCTCTCTCTCTTTCTTTCGCCCACTTCCTATAGAAAGATTACAAATGAGGAATCTGCAAGTTTATACTGGAGACTGGTTCTGGTTCTGTTGAAATCCAGCAAGTTACACATAGAGATATATTTATGTTTTTTTATTTAAATGTATTTATTATATATCTACCATGCAGTAGGCATTGCTCTAGGTACTTAGTGTATATAAGTGAATAAGGCAGATCAAAACTTTGGACCCTCGTGGAGTCTAAATTCTGGTAGTCAGGGGTGGGGCAAGGAAAAGACAATGGACATGATGAATAAACAGATTATATAGTATAATAGTTAAAAGTGCAGTAGTAAAAAGAAATACAGAATAGGGTGTGGAGGAGTGGGAGTGCGAGGCTGGGGGGATTTCAATTTTAAATAGGTTTTCAGGGTTAGCCTCGATCAGAAGCTGAGATTTGAGCAAAACTGAAAGAAGGCAAAGGAGGATGTCATATGGGTGTATCTAGGCAAGAACATTCTAGGCAGAGGAGTTCATGGAAAAGTCCAGAGGGAGAGGCATGCCAGGTAGATTGGAGCAACAGCGAGGGGGCCAGTGGCTGGCCTACAGTGAGGGAATGGAAGAGTAGTGCGAGGGGAAGTCAGAGATAAGGGCATAGGTTACGAGTGGGCTCATAAGCCATTGCTGGGACTTGGATTTTACTGTGAATGAGATGGAAACCACTTGAGAGTATTGAATAGAGGAATGGCATTATTTGATTGACATTTTTAAAGCCTGCTTCCGGCTGCTCTGTTGAAAATAGAATATTGGTGGATAAAAATAGAAGCTGAGGGACCTGTTAGGGGACTAGCTCAATAATTCAGGTGAGACATAATGTGGTGAGAGGGGAATGGAGTCAAGGATCTATGCAAGGAAGTGATTGTAATAATTTGCCATGGAATTTTGAGTATGGAGGGTGGACAGATGTCAGAAGGATGAAGGACAGTGAAAATTAGTAGGATCAATGCTCTGCAAGTTCCCAGGAGATTTAAGCATTGTTAGAGTGAATTGAGTAGAAGTAATGTGCTTGAAGATAGAAAGTGGTCAGGAAATGGGATTCTTGACATTTTGGGGAACTTGTAGGTAGTAAAAAGTGAGAAATGGGTCTTGGGAGTGAGTGGCTAGGGTAGGGTGTGGGGCATGATTATTGGTAGAGAGAAATTTGGCAAGAAGCCAAATTTGAAGACCTTTCTATGTATGAATTGAAATAGCCAAAAATTAACATAGGAGTTGTGTTTTAGGAAGTCGTAGTGAACTAGGAGTTAAAATTGTCAAGCAGTGAGTGGGAATGACTCAATATCAGTAGAAGGCATCAACAATGATTACATCTGATGAGATTCCAGCTAGAAATTTTATGGAGTTATGGAGGAAAGAAGGGGGATGGAATGAGTAGGATGTTATGTAATACAATGAGAATGTCACCGGAGAAGGAAGCCTCAATGAGAAGCAAGGGGGACATCTACCCCACTTGTAGGCTCAGTTGTGTAAAGGTTGTGAGAGAAAGCCAACACTTGAGATGTGAGGGAAGCAAGGTGCTCAAGGAGGAGCCAGGATTTCTGGAAGGGAGAGAAGGTGAATATTACAAGAGGAAAGAAGAAATTGAGACATGTCTTTTAGGATAAAAATATATGCCTCTCAGAAAACCTCCCCCACCTCCCCCCTCTTTTTAATCCCAGGTCATCAAATCTACAATTATTTACCGAATACCTGCAATACGTAAAGTACTATATTCTATGGTCCATGCAAAAGGCAGTGAAACATAAGCCATTGTAAGACAATTATGGTGACCTGTGCCACCATATTATTACCAGCCCCTGAAGGTTTTTTCTTTTTTTTTTTTCCGTTGTCTGGATGAAGGGGGCTAGTAATGTTGTTCTTTGGAACAGGGAGAGGTTGGAGGATTGAGAGTACTCTGGGGTGGCGGTAAAGCCATCTGGCTCTTATTTTTCTGGTAACACTGTTCTGTTTATACCACTATGGGATCTTTTGATTGCAAGTTTCATTCATATTAAAACCTCTTTACAACATCCACACTTAAGAGCAGCTAATTATATCTCCCCATAGTTTCTTCTGGTGTTTGCCTAGTTTTTAATTTGTTGTAAACACATGTATTTTTGTTTTACTTTTTATATATAGTGTGAAACACTAGATATCGTGCTGCCTAGGGGATTAAAGAGGTCAGTCCTGTACATTTACAGGGAGGGAACAGGGAGAAAAGCTAATTCAAGGGAGCAATAGAACCTCAGAGGTCTTACAGGCCAGTATTTATACTATGATGTTCTTTCCCCTGTCTTTTATAATTTCTATAGAATACTCATAAATTGTAGTGATATCAGTGGGCAGAGGCAAGAGAGCAGTGGAATACAATGATGTTGATTCTCAGGCTTTTTATTTATATAAGCATTTTTTATTATCAGTTGTGATAGCATGATTTATAAGATCTATTTGGTCTTCATCCACAATTTTAAAAAATACTCCAGAGCCATAAAGGTGAAATGGGTGTCTTGTTATTAATGAAGATGGCTTTTGGACCCCACTCAAGGGCAGGCGCTGGTTGCCAGGAAGACCAACCATGTGATTTGAGGGTTGGAACTTTAAGTCCCACCCTCTGTCCTCTGGGGACAGGATAAGGGCTGGAGGCTGAATCAGCCAATCGCCAGTGATTTAGTCAATCATGACTCCATAATGAAGCCTCCGTAAAAACCCAAGAAACCAGCTTTTTGGTCCCTTTTTTGGGGGAAGGGTTTCCATGCTTAAGGAATCAAAGCCCTTCCATGTGCCACTGGACTAGTCCCCAGGCTCCATGAGGACAGAAGCTCCTTTGTTCAGGATCTCATCCTATGTATCTCTTCATTTGGACATTGATTTGTATCCTTGGTCATACCCTTTAATATGCTGGCAAACCTTAGAAAGTGTTTCCCCGGAGTTCTGTAAGCCACTTAAGCAAACTCATCAAACCTAAGGAGGAGATCACTGCACCCCCCAATCCTCAGTCAGCCAGTCAGAAGCCTAGTTAATAGCCTGGGGCTTGTGACTGGTGTCTGAAGTCGAGGGGCAGGGGGCAATCTTATAGTATGGAACCCCTAACCTGTGGAATGTGAGGCTATCTCTAGGTGGACAGTATCAGTACTGAGTTGAATTACCCAACACCTTGCTGGTGTCTGAGAATTGCTGGGTATTTTGTGTGTGGGGGAGTGGGGGATCCCTCTCCTCCCTCCATTAAAATTAGGTATAGGAATCCTAAAAGACCAAGTACTCCAGAAATCCCTCCCGTAAAGGTAATCGTTATTTTGGGGTTTTGTCATTATAGATTCATTCTTCCTGATTTTGACCTTTATACAGTTTGAATCATAGAGAATGGATCTCTTTGGGTCTGTTTCCTTTGTTTAACATGATGCTTGTGAGAGTCACCATTATTAATGAGAGGGGATAGTTTGTTTTCATTGCTGCATAGCATTCCATGATATGAATATACCATAATTTATTCTGTCTTGGAAGAATATTTAGATTGTTTCAGTTTTGGGCTATTCCATATCATACTGTTTTGAACATCTTTGTACATATTTTGGGTACACATCTTGATGGAGTTGCTGGGTGATAGGTTATGTGTATATTCAATTTTGTAAATACTACCAAATGGTTTTACAAAGCGGTTGTACCAATTTTAACTTCCTCCTATAAAGCATGAGAGTTCCATGTGCTCCACATTCTTGCCAACACTTGATATGGAATCTGGTTCACAACTACCATGGCCTTATCAAGGTATTGACTTTTTACTGTGTACTGGAGATTATAGTAAGTGGTGCAGGGAATGAAAGAGAAAATGGATGATATAGTTTCTGTCTTCAAGCTTCCCCTAATGTAGCTGGACAGCTAATACCTATGAAGAAACCAAAGGATAATACATAGACAGTTTATAAATAAAATGCTGAATTATAGGATTAAGCTAGTAAGAGCTATATTTATTAGTTTTTTGTGATTTCATTTTAGTTCATAGATTTCATTTTCTTTTTAAAAAGTATAAGCAACAGGAAATGACAGTGATCTTTGTGGAAAAATAAATAACTTGGTTCATCCAAACATTTGATTAAATTTATTTTGGTGCGTCTAAAAAATATTAATTTTTTGTTTGTAAGATATTTTCTTTATAAATACATGAGATCTTCTGAGAAAGTTCTCCTATATTGGTGAATAGGTGTAAGAAGAATTTATGTTGGCCAAGATGCTACCTCTTTCCATAATCTCACAGGTTTGGGAACGGCCTTCCCACCATTTCTGCAATGTGTCCCCCAGGCTGCCTCTCTACTTTTCTGGTGAGCAAAGCTATACTTGTGCACAGTTTTTCTTTGTATTTTGTAAAATCCTTTGTGTCAGGCGCTGTGCTAAACGTTGACATAAATTAGCTCCTTTAATCGTCTCAATAGTTCTGGGATATAGGTTTTAGTAGTAGCCTCATTATAGAGATAAGGAAACAGGTGCAGGGTGGTTAAGTAACTTGTTGAGAGTTTCAAAGGATTCTGTATGGAGTTCTCTTGATTAGCATTGAACTGGCACATGAAAAGCCAGGTGAATGATAGATTTACCTTTAGTGGACGATCGAATGGTCTGATCTTCACTTTCATGGAACCACATCTGCATACTGTCTCCACGCTTCACCTGCTTACGCGACCCTATGCAACACAGTTAAGCTCTCTATCCTTTAGCTTCTTTAGCAAATTCAGACACTAAATCTGATGAATCTTCTTAGTGGATTTTATGAGGTTAAATTTGGGTGCTATAAAATCACAGCCATTATTTACGACAAATTCAGCTAATTGCATTTGTGTTGAGGCTATTGAATACATTGTGTGGGAATATCTGGGAGGATTTCTTTCTTTCTTTTTCCTTTTTTTAAAGATTTTATTTATTTATTTGACACAGAGGGAGACAGCCAGCGAAAGAGGGGACACAAGCAGGGGTAGCAGGAGAGGAAGAAGCAGGCTCCCAGCGGAGGAGCCTGATGTGGGGCTCGATCCCAAAACGCTGGGACCACGCCCTGAGCTGAAGGCAGACGCTTAACGACTGAGCCACCCAGGTGCCCCTCTTGAGAGGAGAATCTTTAGGTCACGTTTGAGGAAGGGAACGTGCTTTGGTTCAATAGCATTTTGAATTTTTCGTTCGGTTAAATTGGAGGACAAAACCCCCTGAGATTAAATAGAATTGGTTCCTCTCATATTAATATCTTCTTACGGCAAGAGTATTTTTCAGTCTTAAATAAAATCTCTAGAATAAGAAGTAAGGGAGTCTAATATTTGAAACTCGGTCTTGCTCACCCAGCTGAGTAAAAACCCAGCTTCCTTGGCATGATGCCCTGGTATCAGTACAGAGCAGGTCAGCATTTGAGTGCTCCAACTAGGAGAAAATTCTCAGGCTATGAGAAGGTGCCTGTGGTGTGGAAGGTGAATCTCACACGGCTGGAGGTGAGATGTTTGACAGGATTAGAGAACATGACTTGCATCTTCCCCCGTGTTGGTAGAATGAGCTCTTGAGGAGAGATGTGCATTTCCAGCCCTTCCTCATTTTTCTTCAATTACACCCTCTAGGTGCTGCTTCTGTTTTTGTTTTGTTTTTCTCTAAACCACACTGCCATCTGCACGGTACAGTAGGAGGTAGTATGTCGTGGTTAAGAGAGTACTATGTGTTTGCCATTAATGTATGAATTTTTTGTTAAAGAGGAAAAAAGATACCTGCCTGTGTCGTAAAAAGCATGGTGTGCATTTTTATATCTAGGTTCAATCTTGTTTATAACTGAGATATAATGGGCATAGGACATGTCTTAGTTTCAGGTGTACAACATCATGATTCAGGATTTGTATATGTTGCAAAATGATCTCAACAGTAGGTCTACTTAATAGCCATCACCACACTTAATTACAATTTTTTTTTCTTGTGATGAGAACTTTTAAGATTTACTCTTTGCAGTTTTCAAATACGCAACATGGGATAAGGTTAACTCTAGGCACCATGCTTCACATTATATCTTCAGGACTCTTTTTATAACTGGGAGTTTGTACCTTTTATTATTTTTTTATTTTTTATTTTATTTATTTATTTTTTAAGATTTTATTTATTTATTCGACAGAGATAGAGACAGCCAGCGAGAGAGGGAACACAAGCAGGGGGAGTGGGAGAGGAAGAAGCAGGCTCACAGCAGAAGAGCCCGATGCGGGGCTTGATCCCATAACGCCGGGATCACGCCCTGAGTCGAAGGCAGACGCCTAAGCACTGTACCACCCAGGCGCCCCAGGAGTTTGTACCTTTTAGAGCACTGTCTTTTTAAAGATGTCAGTAAGGAAAGCAGACAAGGCAAGTAAACAAGCAAAAGGTGTGTTTTTAAATGAAACTTTCTGGAAATATCTTAAAAATGTTATGCTAAATTATATTTATTTAAAAATCTGTGGATCTGAAATCTTACCATGTCAGTCAAAACCTCAGAATTCCCCTCATACTGCTATTTGGAGGGACAGGAATTGGCAATTATACTTCCAAAGAAAATTTCCACTCCCCTTCTACTTGTGCTGTTTTATCCATTAAATTCCTTCATTAAATTCCTTTTAATTTTTTAAATCTTTACGACAGCAAACCTATGATTTTCTTTGCCTTTCCAACTTAGAATTTATATCTGACCTGGGATTACCTATAGATTGTGACTGATGGGGTTGGTCTAAGTACTCTCCTTAAAAGAGGTGCTTAAAGATCAAATTCTGCCCTTCTTTGTAACCAAAATGAACACTCTGTAATATTCCAGAACAGTTTTATACTCTCAATAAAGATTAAGGGGCACCTGGGTGGCTCAGTCAGTTAAGCGTTGGACTCTTGATTTGGGCTGAGGTCATGGTCTCAGGGTCCTGAGATCCAGCCTTGCACAGAGCTCTGGGCTCAGCCAGGGGGAGTCTGCTTCCGATTCTCTTCCTTTGCCTCTGCCCTAACCACTCCCCCACCCCTTGCTTGTGCATGCACAGACACACACTCTCTCTCTCTCTCTCTCAAAAATAAATAAATAAATAAATAAATAAATAAATAAATAAATAAATAAATAAAATTTTCTTTTGTTAAATGTGAACAGCTTTTAGTCAGAATGTTCCTTTGCAAGAAAAACCATGCTTGAGCAGAACTAGTATGTTCACTTTTTTTAAAGATGCTTAAGTCATTTGAATGCTTTCTCCCTCCCTCATGTTGATCTGCTCTCACCTTCCCCTGGACCGTGATTAAAGATTTCTCCGTGGTGCCCTGCTTCCACCTCAGCCTTCCCACAGTGAAGTCACCACCCAATGGCTAGAATGATCTTACAGAAATGTAAATTCAATCACACCATTCCCCTTTTCACACTTCTCATAATAAAATCTAACTTCTGTCACTTGGCCTTCAAGAGCCTCCCTGCCTCTTTTCTGTTATTCTCCTGGATGCTTCTTCAATTCCAGCTTACTGCCTTCTTCTTCTTCCTTGAACATATCGAGTTCATTTCTAACTGCAGGCCTTTGTCCTTAGTGTTCCCTTAATGTGGGATGATTTCCTCTGGATAACCATTCAGATTTCTGCTCAAGTAACACTTTTCCAGAGACTCCTTCTCTGGTCACAACCTTGTAACGCTTATCACCACCTGCCATATTATGTATTTACTTATGGGTTGTTTCTTTCCACTGGAATAAAACCTCTAGAGAATGTGGATTTTGTTATGTCCACGGATGTATTTTCAGAACTTAGAAGAGAGTCTAGTTTATAGTAGACAACTGATATTTGATGAAGGAATGAATGAATTATTGAATAAATTATTTTGGCACATGTGGAGACCTATCAGTGTAATTTACAGTTATCTGATCGATGTTATGTCATGGTTTGAATTCAGAATATTAAGTTTCTCTTGTTAAGGCAATGGGAATAGAGACATAGACTGTGAAGATTGCCTGAAACTTGAGACCCTTCCTTCTCCAAAGCAGAGCCTGAGACAAGGCTTTCATACAGGTAGTTCATTTGGGGAAGTGACCCCAGGACACAGAAGTGGAGCATTTGGAAGAAAGAGAGGGAAGGAGTAATAGTCTATTCGAGGTGCATTTTGGAGCTGTTTACTGCTCTGGGCAACTATGACTCAATCCCACTGGGCAGACTTTGAGGAGTGGTATAATTACACCCGAGACACAGAAGAGCGGGATATTTATGCATTAGCTTCTCTGTGGTCGAGGGTTGTACCTGCTGTTAACATCCGCCTACTCCACGTTTGCGTGTGCGCTGGAATGGCTGAGTGGTTCTGTCGTGTCCCACGTGGCTGCAGTGGAAACCCTGGCAGAAAGCTGAACTGGGGGGTTGTTCAGTGCCACCTGCTCACAGCTGGTTGCTGAAGTGCCAGATGGAATAAAACGGGAGGGAGGAGGACGGTAGCTGGATCACGAGAGGTTTCTGATATGGTGAGCTTCACTGTTTGCTCTGAGTCATCTTCATCTGGATAAGATTGGTTCTCCAAACTCTTTATGGGCAGAGGTGAGACATTTTTCTTTTTTTGTTACTTCCAAAACCCGTTCACAGCTTGCAGCAGACATTGAATAAGTACCTCTTTACTTTTTGACTGCCTTATTAACATTAGCCCATATTTATTTACTTTAGATCCTACCTATGTATTATAAAAAGAAACAAAATACAGGCTAGTGTGCATCTGTTATCTATGAGAAAAAAACCAATCAACTCATGGATTAATCAAATGTTCTTTTGTGTGGGGGCGGCGAGGGGAAGAGCAGAATCAGGGCATGATTCCTATACTGTAAAATTCACCATTTCAAGTGTACAGTTTAATGATGTTTGTATATTTGAGGAGTTGTGTAACTCTCACCACAGTCTAGTTGAGGACATTTCTATCACCCCAGAAGAAATCCCACACTTCTCAGCAGCCACCCTCTTTTCCTCTCGTCTACCCCAAGCCCTAGACAACCACTCATCTACTTTGTTTATACTGATGTGTACCTATTCTGGATCTTTCGGATAAATGGAATCGTATAATATATAATCACATGTACTCTTAAATCTTGGACATATCCGTTGACATCCAACATGTATTTCCTGAGTACTTGCTGTGAGCCAGGCACTATGCTAGGCAGACCTGGTCCCAGGCTCTATTAGAAGAGACAGAAACAGATCAGACAAACGTAAAAAACACATAAGATAATTACTGAGGTAAATGCAGCGATGAAGGCATAGAATACAAATAGAGAAAACTGATGGCGGAGAAGATGCTTAGAATTCGAGTTCGTGAGAGCAACCTCTCTAAGCAGGTGCATTTATGCTGACCTTGAAGTAACTAGCCATGTGAAGATGGAAGAAGGGTGTGCTATTAAGAGAGAACAGTATATGCAAAGGCTCTGATATGGGAAAGAACTTGGCTTATTGGAGGAACTGAAGATAGACCCTTGTGGCTATAACATAATGAACACAAGGATAGGGACACAAGATTATTCAAGTCCAGGTGGGGTGGTGATGGGGAGGGTGATATGATGCAGGCCTTGGGAATCATTGTAAGAGGTTGGATTTTATTCTCAGTGGGTGGGAAGCCTTGCGAGTATCACAAAGGGGCGTGAAGTGAGCTGGTTGATGTTTAATAGGGTCACCCTTGCTATGTGGCTGATGGCAGAGACACGAGACAGAGACCAGTTAGGAGGCTGTTCCAGTGGACTAGGCTAGCCAGGCTGATGGCCTGGAAAGGGCTGATTTCAATAGAGATGCAGAGAAGTAAGTATGTTCAAGATATATTGTAGAACATTAGAGAAAGAGGTGGCTCAGGCCCAAGCCCTAACCAGATATTTAGAATTGAGAGAGAAGGAGAAAGGGAGACTGAGAAGAATCTCCAGGCAAGCAGAGAGAAAGCTGGAACTATAAAGATACGGAAACCAAGAAAGTTGGAGCAGGCAACTGTTAAAAGGTACGAGGATGTCAAAAAAGATGAGGACAAAGAAGAACGCGTTAAGTTTGGCAAGCTCAAGGTTATCAGTGACTTTGGCCAGAACACTATTGGTGGAAAGATGGACGGACATTCGGTTGGACTGGACTGAAAGGGGAATGTGCATGCAAAGATGGAGGTAGTTTGTATAGACTTTAGTTGGTGCAGAGAAGCAAGTGGAGGGGTAAGTGACTTAGGCGAGGTGCTTTGTCCCCTCCAGTTGGAATGTATTGAAACACTTGAATGTTAGAATTACTCAGGAGAGAGATAGAGAGAAACTGGGAGACTGAAGTTTTGGGAGAGAGGTATGTGGAAGGCAAGAGGGGATTCTGAGCATTGCTGGAGACATTGGTCTTTAATAAAAATAGTGGAATTTCCTCCATTGTAATCAGAGGAAAGAGGGAAAAGCAGGCACAAACAGGTTTGTCTGTTTGAGGTTGTGATGACCACAGAGTTCCACCAGAGTTTGGTGGCTTTCTTTTCTCAGCGGAGATGTGTAGACTCTGAAGAATGATGAGAATGTTGACCTTAAAGTGAGGGAGTGAAGGGTGCATGGTGCAGGTGAACTTACCTGGGCGAGGGGACAAAGCACAGAGGGGAGTCTAGCTTATTGGCCTAGAGTGTTAGATACAAAATCGTGGGCCATCAGCTTGTAGAGAGTGGGATCTGGTTGTGAGAAATTTGCAGTATCAGAAGTCTAAACTTCACTCTATAGATAGTAGAGAGCTGTCTGCAGGGTTTCATAGGAGAGGGAGTGATGTGAGGGAAGTGGTATTTAAGAAATGTGAATCTTTCACTGCCTTCAGTGGAGATAGGTGGGGAACAGAAGGGAGGACTTAAGAGGCAAATAAACATCCTGTTAACACAGACACTTTAGTGTCTGTTAGTTAAGATCTATTTCAGTATCTGTATCTAACAGTGACCATTTGCAGAATGTCTTCAGTTTACAAATGGGGAAACTGAGGGTCAGGGGAACTAGAAAGAAAAACCTTGATCTATGAGACTTTCATTAGTCTGAGCAAATGGGCCTCTACTCTGTGCTCTCACGTCCAATGGTAGGAATATTTGAATGGCAACAATGAGGGGGTGTAGCTTCTGACAGATACCTTGAATTCTTTTACATATGTGTGTGGATTCAGGTTAATCCATCACTTAACACTTATTAGAAACACTCATAAAAAAAAAAAAGAAAGAAAAGAGAAGAGAAGAAACACTTGCAATGACCAATGTATGAGGCAGAAAGACATTTTAACAAAGAAGGTTCCAAAATAAAGCCCTGAATTGCATTTGTTTGGGCAGATAAGACTAACACAGACATAGAAATTAGAAAATTATGGAAAAGCACATATACTTGAGAGCATTGTAGTACTTCACAAGTTTTAAGGGCTTTAATCCTGAAAATGGAGACACTGATACAAATTGGAATGATTAATATGGATGAGTGGGATGCTGAAAAGAAAATTACTAAGAGAAGCATTGATTTGTAATAGAAATTGGAGATTTAGGGTTGGAAGAGGGCCTTCCGGATATGGTAAGTCTACCAGTTTAAGGAACAGAAATGGTAGTGGAATATTGAATATGCAGAGAGGCCTAATGAAAAGAGCACAGATTTAGTTAAAACCTCAGTACTACCACTTTGCAGCTGTGTGATCTGGGACAGGAAATGGAACCCTCCCAGGATTCAGCTTCCTCATCTCCGTAACAGGGATAATAAGTTTTCATGAAGGTTTGACATTGGGTAGGCACTGGGCTTGACATTCATTGTGTAGGAGCTATTTATGGAACAATGTATATAGAGAGATTCATCATTCAGTCTATTCTCTCCATGAATATATGAATGTGCTAGACACTGTTTTGGGTTCTGGGGATATAGCAGTTTATAAGACCCCCAAGTTTCCATTTTCACGGAGCTTCTATTCTTGTGACGGGGTGTGTATTGGAAAAAAAGAAAGAGCAGTTGAGTGAAGCAGAAAAAGGTGGTTGAGGAGGTAGTGAGGTGTGATGATTGAGGTCAGAGGAAGCAAGTCATATAGGGCTTTAGTGAGGAAGCCACAGGGGGTGTTCTGAAGATACTTGGTTAGACTTCATGAAATGGGAAAGCAGATATTTTGAGGGGATCTGTGACATAGTTTGACGTATGTTAGGGGCTCACTTTGGCTTCTGTGTAGGAGCAGACTACAGCGTGACGAGGGCAAAAGTGTAGAGGTTCCTATAAGAAGTCCAAGTGAGAGGCAAAGGGGCCTTTGGGTTAGGTAGTGGTGGAAGCTGTGAGATCTGGTTGGATATTAGATCTATTTCCAACAAAGGGTTGAAAGGATTTGCTGATAAATTGAATCTGGATTGTGAGAAAAAGAGAGTAATCAAGGAAGATTTCTTCTGAAGGGAGTCTCCATTTTCTAAGATTAGGGAGATGGGGGTAGTAGCAGCTATGGGAGGAATAATCAAGAATTCAGGACATATTAACTTTGAGATTTTTTAGTCTTACAAATGGAACGAACTAATAGACGTTAGCTGTGTGTCTAGATTTCAGAGAATAGGAAGGACCTGAAAATAAAAATTTGAGAGAAAGTTGCATTTAGATAATTTTTAAAGCCATATGACTGGTGGAAATAAACTTGGGAATTAGCATAGAGAGAGAAGAGGTCTGAGGATGAAGTCCAGGGTTACATGAATGCTTAGAGGTCAAGGTGATGAGAAGGAATCAGCAAAGAAGACTGAGAAGTGATGGAGGAGGCTTGAAAGAGTAGGCTTTTGGAGGCCAAAATGAAGGGGGAAGTGTTTCGAAAAGCAGGATGTGACCAGTAAAGTCAATTTTTTTTGCTGAATAGATGAGGAAAAGAAGCCCTGAGAAATGATAGTTGGGTTTGACAATGTTCAGGTTATTAGTGACATTGACAAGAGCCATTCTAGGGAGACTAGCAGGGAATGAAACCAAATTAAAATAGGTTCAAGAGAGAATGCAACAGGAAATCCAGATAGCAACCATAAACAATTCTTTTGGCAAGTTTTGCTGTAAAAGGGAACCAAGAAATAAAATAAAAAAGATCAACAGAGGTTTTTGGGTTTTCTTTAAGATGGGAGATAAAGTTTTTATTTATGCTAATGGAAGGGAGCCAATAGAGAGGGAAATTGATGCAATTGACCTGTAGAATTCATGTTAGGAGTTGTGAGAAATGTTCAGGAAGTGGATAATACAGGACCTTAAAAGCCAGTGAATAACCTTAGACTGTACACGGTTGGCAGCACGAAGCCTTTGTAGGTATTTGAATAGAGAGATGACATAAAAACCTATATATGTGCCCACAGTTAAATTCACTGAACTGATTTATAAGCATCATTATCTCTGATAACCCTCCTTAAAAATAAAAGACGGTGCAGTCTCAGCATTGTAAATAGCTCGTCCTTAGGTAGACGTACAGGGCGCTATAGAACACGTACTTTTATACTTTAGCCCATTTAATCCTAGCGGCTGTTCCAGAAGGTAGATACTGTCATTGACTGCATTTTGTAGCTGAGGAAACTGAGGCACAAAGATGAAGCAACTTTTCCTAGGCAACAGCCGTAAGTAGTAGAGCCAACAATCAGCCAATAATCTGGTTCCAGAATACAGCACAAAGCATCATGTTTGATTTTTCTCTCTCCATGTACTGCCTTTTAAACTGTAAATTTCTTTCGGCCCCATTTGTAGCTAATTTTCGAGAATCTAAAAAAAGTGTGCTCTTTCCCTCACTTAAACATTTTTCCTCTCTGTTTCTGTTCTACAAATTGTATTTCATTCGTTAAACTCACGTATATTGTAATGCATATATCATCGTGCATAATTTACATATCATATATACACGGATTCTAGTCATAAACCTGTACACACATTCAGGCAGTGGTCAGATGCAGATTCAAGCAAATCAGAATGTTTTTAATAATAGTCACTTCGTCTTTTCATCGTTTATTTCCTAGAAATGGCCACCTAAGCAAGTTTACTTCATCCCCCTCGCAACCCCGTGTTAGAATAGACATAAATATTGCCTTTCAACAGATGAAGAATCAGAGACTGATAGAAACTGGCACAGTGCTTAGCTCAGAGTAGACACTTAATAAATAGTTGAATAAAAGAATAATGAACAAATGGTCCAGAGTCATAGTCCCAGAGTTCGGAAGAACAGAGCAGTAATAGCCAGGCCTCCTGACTGCGAAGCCAGGACCTTTTCATTATACTGCGGTTGCCTTGAATTTTTTTAATCATTATTTTAAAATAAAACCCTTCAGCTTCCAAGTACGAGCAGTTAAAATATAATCAAAGTGGTGAGATGGAATTCTTGACGAGCTGCATCTCCGACTTAGAGCTGGATTTCGATTGAGAGTCGTAGTGATGCTACAGGTGGCAGACATTTCTTTGGGTCAATATCCAATTAATGTCTCAGCAGATTGCTAATAGAGACTGGATTGTAGGGAGTGCTATTTTCGAGGTGAAATGGGTGAAGAAAAGACGATTCTCAATTACTGAAATCATTAAAATATCGAGGGTGATTATTTACACATTTAGGGTGTGTCAGTTGTTCTGAGTTGGGCGCATTCCAGCTTGGGTAATTGGAGTCGTTGCCTCTGTGGATACGTCTCTCCATTTACTGTAACAGGCTATGAGGGCAACCTGCTTTCTGGCGTCCTATTTGGAGCACTTCTCTAGATTTGCTTCACAGGATTAGATCTGCCAGATGCCACGCTTGAACTCCGTCTATTGTGGGGGTGGGTAAAGAAGTGCAGCTTCTCACATCCATCTTCTAACACAAGCTGTGAGTTGGCTCTGGCTTCTCCTCTCTGAGGAGGTGGGCAGTGAGGCTTTCTGGATGAGGAAGGCAGGTGGTGCCGAGGGCCTTGGGAAGGAGGTAGTGCAGAGCACATATTTTCACACTCTGGGTTAGCCAGGAGTGATTTCGCATAGCCAAGTCACTGTTGCAATGTGATGGGCATTGGTCAAAGTCAGTATCATACACAGTTATCAAAGTTTTGCTCTGTGGGGAAAAAGCTAAGGGGCAGACCCAGTTTTTCAGTGTGTCTTAGGCATGAGCCTTGGGGGGGGGAGGGGTAACAGTTTATTTTTGTACGGGGTACGTGTTGTTATTGTCATCCTGTACAGATTGCCAGGCATTCTTCCACATCTCGATGAGAAGACACATGCAACTCTATTTTAGAGTTCCATGCTGTTGCATAAAACCAGTGAGCAGACCTGAGACCCCTCTTACAGCTAACTCATCTTGGTGGGGAGCGTCAAGATGAAGTGCTCCTTGAAGTCTGTTATCTTAAGGAACACACCAATATGGAACACTATTAAGAAATGGCATCCTTAAATTTTTTTTTTCCTGGGAAAAGGTGTCTGTATCATGTACTGTGTAAGCATCATTTGAGCTGCTGAAAATATCTTCATTTTTAAGAAAAATATTGGTCTTTTTCACAGATACCTCTGTACCTGCCTGGATATTGAAGTGCGATTGTTTCCATTGAAACAGGGATGAAAGTTACATGCCTAAGTGTCAAAATAGGATGTCTACTCTGCTTGTCTGGCATCAATTAAAAAATGTGGACTCCCACATCCTGCAGCACTCAGCAGAGAGCCCAAGCTTGCACGGACGGTCTCCTGCTGAGACATGTTTGAAACAGTATTTGGAGAAGCATTTCAGTTCAAGAGACATGCTATTTCATAAAAACTGAATAATCTCTGAACTCTGTTGCTGGGGCCAAATCATATCACCAGAATACAACATGTCTTCCTGAAGCCTTAGTTTCTGGTGGAATGGATTTGTTGAGTAATTTTTTTAAGCTTTTTTTTCTCTCTGAGTTTGACTTGCTGAGTACAATTAAAGTTACATTCTTCACTTCGATCAGAGGCCAAGTTAAGAAAGAGCTATTTGAAGAATATTTCTTAATCAATGGTGTAGTGCACGTAGCTGGTGTTTTCAATAAACAGTTGAATTAATGAACGAGCTGAAGACATTCTGTATTCTGCTTCTTAAGGCCCCCCCCCAACCCAGGAAGTATTATGTAAAAACAAACAATCAAACAAAAAACTCCTCCAAGGGTTTATTACTAGCAGAGTTTGTCTTTCCATATGGATGCACATACATAATTCTTTTGGTTTCATTACTTCCTAAGTGGTTTCTGATCCATTTTGATTTTTAACTCAGCTGTTTTTATATACTTTAAATTATAAAAATGTTTATTTTTGAGCATTTTAAAATATATTTAGTCTTTTTCATTATCTGCCACTTGAAATGCTTCAAGTGGGGAACGAGGTAGGCGTATATGAAACATGAAAAAGAAAGTAGCAACCCAATAATAGAGTCCCAAAGAGCTCTCTCAGGAGAAAGGGATCCACTCATTGCTACCTGTGAAGGAGAGAGCTGAGTTCAGTCTGGAGCTCAGGGCCATGGTGGCACCCCCGTATACAAACCCTCAAAGCTTGGCCACTGCCAGGGCAACCCTCCAACCTGGCTGTAACCCACAGTATTCATCAGAAGCACCAACTCTTCCACCATGGAAGAATACTCATTGAAAGAAGGACTTCGTTGTGATGGTGATTTATAATCTTTGGCTTATTTTAAGTGATCTAAGCCTTAACGGAAGTTTATTTATTTTAATTTGCTTCAATGAACGTTTGTTGAGAGCCTCGATTTAACTTGGGCACTTGACAAGAATGGTAGGTCTTCCCCTTGATCTTTGTGTTTGGGGACAACCTTTCAGAGTCTTTTCACTTTCTTCAACCATAGGGATTCTTACTGAGATGTTCCAGTATTCTTTTATTTCCAGATTTTGATAATTCACTTTAGGTAGAGGAACAACCTGAATAATTCAAGTGCTTTTAGATGAACTTACTTTGGGCTCGGATATTATTGTGTTCTTGGAAGTATAGCTTCCAACGGGTCGTCCGTCATTCAGGAAGGGTGCAGACTTTCTTGGACTCTGTAGCTGAGCAGCTCACAGGGGGTACTATTTCTGGCCTCTTTCTAACAGAGGCTGTCTGCATTTTGAACAAGGCAAAACACAAAGTGCACGTGCTACCCGGGCTGTGCAATGACGACACCCACACCCAGAGAGAAGCACGTTAGCGTATTAGCTCAGTGATGAGTTGAGCAGAACCATTTACTCCTTTGTCCTGGACCTTGATGGATGACTGGTTGGGAAGGCAGGCAGAGATCTGTAGATACAGTGTTCATTCTAACAAAAACGAGTGGTGCTATGGCTTTCCCCTTAGTGCTTTTTTAATTCAGCTGCATGTAAAGAGGGTGCTGCAGAGAAGCGCACTGTAATTTATGAGTTGTGGAGCCCGCCGCACCAAGATTCTTAAAACTGTAATGCAAGCTTGTTTTCTTTGAATTTTGAAAAGAAAAATAGGTATTTTCTCTCCTCACTTATGAAATTGGCTGCTTAAAAATTACAGCAAACTTACGACCTTAATGACTTTTGTTTCTATCTAGAGAAGGGAATCCAGCCTCCATAAGATGAGTTTTTGAAAGAAAACGATTTGCAGGTTCTGTTCAAAATAATTCCCCCCTTATTTTCTTGGAGTTCATTTTTTTTTCTTTTAAAGATTTTATATATTTATTTGACAGACAGAGACAGCCAGCGAGAGAGGGAACACAAGCAGGGGGAGTGGGAGAGGAAGAAGCAGCCTCATAGCAGAGGAGCCTGATGTGGGGCTCGATCCCAGAATGTGGGGATCACGCCCTGAGCTGAAGGTAGATGCTTAACGCCTAAGCCTCCCAGGCGCCCCTGGAGTTCATTTTCTTGACCAAGAGCCTCACTTTGTAGCAGATACTGTCTTCAGTGGTGAAGAACTTGAGCCTCTGTCCCAGATGATCTGCTTTCTTCTTCCTGGTTTTGCTTCTGTCAAGATCTGTTTATATAATGTCATAGTTTTATGTAATTATTCAAAATATGAATGATTGTAGTCTTCAAACATAGAAAGTTGGTTAGCTTTTTACACTTATACATCAATAAATATATTTCTTGGGATTAAAAAAATTTTTTAAATCTCTCTTGTGTATCCCGTGATTCTAGAAGCCTGAGAAAGACAGCTGTGAAAAGGAAGAAGGTGAACGTTACCAGTACACGTGTACTGAGTTGTTTAACCAGAGAGCTCTTTCTCTGTTAAGGACTCAATTTTATTTTTGCTTGAATGAATACAATATACTGAAGATCTAATTACATTTATGATTTCATTACTATTGACCAACCATATACACACCCACTTTTTTTTTTTTTTTTTAACTCTATAAGAACACCTTTTATTTTTATTTGATGCAGTTAACCCTGTTAGGAAGGCAGGGTGAGTTTTACCGTTGAAGAGGTTAAGTGATTTTTTTTTTCCAGCTATTATGGCCCATACGTGATAGATCTTTTTGTACAACTTAGATCATTTGATGTGGGTCCTGTCACTCTCACTTGGGAAATATGCTGAACAGAAGATGGTGTGGCATAGAATCCTTTTGTGTGTACTGTTTATTCAGTGGTCATCAGGGGAAGCTATGAGATGCCATGAGAAAAATGATATCCCAGGGTGACGGGTGCAGGCTGAGTTAGGTGAGAAGTCTGGTAATATGTTGAATGGTCCAGTGCTGTGATTACCAGTGCATGCCCAATCCAAAACCAAATGGAACCAAGAAATGTGCAGACTGGTACCTTACATCTAAATACGGTAATCAGAAAACTCCGTTTGTATGTAATAACATAACTTTTTAAGCTGAAAAAGAAAAAATGTCGTTTGGTAGTTCTTAAAAATCATAATTCAGTGGAAATAAGTGCATTTGGTTTCTTTTCTTTCTTCTTTTTCTTTTCTTTTCTTTTTTTTTTTTTTTTTAAAGATTTTATTTATTTATTTGACAGAGAGAGACAGCCAGCGAGAGAGGGAACACAGGCAGGGGGAGTAGAAGAGGAAGAAGCAGGCTCCCAGCGGAGGAACCTGATGTGGGGCTCGATCCCAGGACTCTGGGATCGTGCCCTGAGCCAACGACTGAGCCACCCAGGCGCCCCCCCCCTCTTTTTTTGCATTTGGTTTCTTTGCCCACATTCCAAAACAGGAGCTACAAAGAGAAAGGGAAACATGTTATTAGAAGGTTAGAGAAATAAAAAAAACTTTTGAAAAGGTAAGACCTGATGTGTTAAGATTTAATAACTAACTTTCTTTTTCATGAATTCTTAGGCTTTTTGTCCATTATATTAATATTCTGTCCCTGAACAGGAGAGATTTGTATCTCACAAGTAAATATTAGAAAACAAGAAATATCAAAACCCTAGAATTTTGACCTCTCTTCACTAGAGATCATTTCAGTTGAGTCTTTAAAAATAACCCCAGAGCTGGGGAGGGGCAAAATAAGGAGAAGTGGTAAAAGGGTACACACTTTCAGTTATAAGGTGAATAAGGTCTGAGAATCTAAAGTATAACTTGATGACTAATTGGTAACACGGTATTGTATAATTGCAATTTGCTAAGAGAGGAGAACTTAAATGTTTCTATTCCTCTTGCCTCCCACCCAACAAAGGGTAAATATATGATGTGGTGGAGCCCATTAACTTGATGGTGTATGTGTATACATGTATTTCACAGTATATATGTATATTAAGTCATCACATTGTATACTTTAAATACGTTACAATTTTGTCAATTATATCTGTTAAATAACAAAATTCACCCAACTAAATTGGAACATCAGTTGGTTTTATTAAATGATTCATGAATCTAGCAGCACCCCAACTAGTAAGTAAAGAGGCATTCGAAGGAATTGTACAAAAATGGAAGGTTTTCATAGAAGGAGGGTGGGGGCATGAAAGTTATTAGCAAAAGAAAAGGATTGTTGTAGGTGAGGCAGCTTTTTAGAGGGAAAAACAAGATGCTGATGATCTTATCATGCAGAGGACCTCATCTTTCTTGGGGGGGTGGGCAGGGGCTGAGAGGGCCTATGTGGCGGACCTATTTGGCATGGATTGAAAAATTCCTGGCTGACTGGTTAAGACTACATTTCTGGGGGGCGGGGAATTGAAGCTGCAATTAGATTATGTATTGAGCACTGGTTGGAGAACTTGGTCTAAGTGACACCATTTGGGACTTTTTTTTTTTTTATAACAATTCCCCCCTTTTAATCAGACTCTAAGCTTAAATGAGAGATGTGATCAAATGTCAAAGCTTTAGTGTCACTCTCAGATACCGCTCTGAAGTTTCCATAGGTTACCGATCCTCTGCGTGCCATCCACAGGCCGTGATGTTTTGACTTTGACCTGTGAGTATCACAGAGGTTATCCCCCCCCCCCCATCACTTGTTTGGTGGTTAATGGCCGCAGATCTACATTTAAAGCTTTTGAAAGAAGACAATGCAACAGGGAGATTATCATGATTACTGTAAATGGGATGATTCCCAATATTTGGAGTGCACTTTAGAGGCGTGGTCTCCAAGACCCAAACCAATCAAAATCAAATAAGTCAAAGAAGGACCCCATGGAAGGAGTCCCCCTTTTAAGACAAGCAGTTTGTTCTTATGTAATTGATTTGAACGTCCCAGAAGTGTTAATCGAGGCACAGCAGGTGGTGTTGGACATAGCACAGACCCCTCAACTAAAGGATAATCAAGAGCTATTTCATCATTCATTCAAGGACAACTTTGGCTAGAGAGATTAAAGATCTTTGTTGGGCTGCTGTGGCTTTAGCAGCAGAGTATGTAATAATTTTAAGAATTAAAGAGTTCTTGATCATAGCCTCATTTGCATTTATCGCTACGCAGGGAAATAGGGACCTGCCCAAAGGAGTAAATTCTGAATTGAGAAAGCCTCCTGATAGATCCTTTTTAACTCAACAATGTAAATTTTGGGGAGTCAACCAATGACATGTCTTATTTGGCTTGTGAAAAGTTAGGGGCACAGATTTTTTCCTAGCCAAAAATAAAACAGATTACACTCCTCCCTCCCCTGCCCCCCTTAGCAATGTCCTGTGAGACACAGATGAGGGTGCCATCCTTCTAGGCCAATGTCGGAGTAAAGAAAAGGAATAGAAGGAGGAAGAATTACGTGTTCAGATAGAGTGTAGTCTTGATCGGGTGTCTGGCATGGAAGCAGTTCACCTCAACGTCAGCTACTTCTCTTCCTCATTAATTTGGTTTGGAAGTCTCTAGCATCTTCTGGTTTTGCAGGGGTGTCAGTGGTTAGCATCATGTGGTAAGGTCCCTTTTAATGGCATGAAGGCTGCCTTCCTCTGATGACGTTTTATAATACCAAGTTACCAGGCTGTAGACTGCGACCGAAAAGTTCCTTTGAATTAGGATCTAAAACCCTTTGATGACAGGCTTGAGCATAAAACATTAGAGGCTGCCAGTAGCTAGCTGGTCATGCTAGCATGAGACACTATGGGATCAGTAGAAGGTTGCATAGGGATAGAATTTTTAGAAGACTTTTGAGGCTCCTAGGATTCGTCTTGTGAACTGGGCGCCTTGATCACTGGAGATAGTGGAAAGTACCCTCTCACTGGGGAATACAGTCTTTTTTAACAGTTTTGAGGTCATCGGCCTTGTGGCAAGAAAAGGGTTGAACCCATCCAGAAAATGCACATACAATAATAAGAACGTACTGATAACCCAAACTAAGTGGCAGTAATGAAGGCCACTTCCAAGTGTTAAAATGTTATAGGCGTCTTTATACTAGTGTTTATTCATGATTTAAGTTATCTTAAATGTACTGTGGTGGATGAAGGAATGCAAAACTGGTTTTGTCAGGGAGCTGGGAAGAAATAAGCTGCCGTCTTGGGCTTCCTATCGCCCTGTTGACTGACTTTACAACCGCTATTTGTTCATATTAATTTTTTTTTTCCAGAAGCAGACTGTGCCAGGTCACAAGCACTAGGATGCCAAAGTCTGGCAATGAGGGGCCATTTTTGCTGAAGCCAAATGGACTTTATCTACGTGTGTCATTATCTTACAAGTATAATTTGAAAAAGACTTAGTATTTATTTGATAGTATGTCCTATGTAATTTACATATTAAATATGCCTAATTAGTTTAGCAAATCTTTTGAAATATTTCAGATCAAAAAGACCCTTTTTCCCCCTTTTTTAGAATTTCATTTTGGGTTGCTTGTCAAAAATCAAAAAGGGGTTTAAAGCTCTCATCTAAATAGGATCACAGTTCATTAGGAAACTTAATATTTAAAACGTGACGAAACTTCTACAGTCTTATCAAAAGCAGCCCAAAAGTCCAAGCAAACGTTTTCCTTTTAACGGAGAGAAGACCGAATTTTAATTTTGCAGCAGCTTAATTTTGATATCAAAACTTATCTGCTTAATTTATTTTAATCTTAGCTAGTTTGGCCATACATTAAAAATTTATTCTTTACTAACCTATAATTTTTTTTGTTTTTTTTCCCATGATTTTTTAAATTCGGTTTTTAATTGAATTCCAGTATAGCTAATATACAGTGTTGTCTTAGGTTCAGGTGTACAATATAATGATTCACCATTACTCTACATTACTCAGTGTACTCTTAATTCCCTTTGCCTATTTCTCTCATGCCCCCCTCCTCACCTCCCCTCTGGTAACCTTCAGTTCTCTGTAGCTAAAAGTCTCTTTATTGGTTTGTCTTTTTTTTTTCCTTTGCTCAACAAACCTCTAATTTAAAAAAAAAATCTAATTTTGTCTTACATTTTTTTCTTTAAACCAGCTTTATTTTAGGACATTATTTTTTCCTTAAGAAAAAAGTACCTCTTTCTCATACCTCTTTTTTTTTAACTGAAAATATCTCACTTTCCTGACATATGAGGTGTTATTTTTATAGTTTATTTTTATAGTTTTAATTACATATTAATTAAAAATTGTAACCCTTAGGAAACCTGATTCCTACTGAAAATCAAGAAGTAAGCAATTATGAATGGTCCGTCATGAGCATTTATTTTTAAATTTGCAAATTTATGGATGTAATTTTAAAATTTCTAGAAGCATATGTCTTTATGTTTTTTTTTAAGATTTTATTTGTTTATTTGACAGAGAGAGACAGCCAGTGAGAGAGGGAACACAAGCAGAAGGAGTGGGAGAGGAAGAAGCAGGCTCATAGCGGAGGAGCCTGATGTGGGGCTCGATCCCAGAACGCTGGGATCATGCCCTGAGCCGAAGGCAGACACTTAGCGACTGCGCCACCCAGGCGCCCCTTTAAAAATTATAACATTAATGTATCCAAATATTTTTAGTTTTTCTGTAATAAGCCAAAGGTACATAAACCTATGTTTAGTAATTAATGTTCTATTATTTTTTCTTATTTGAAAATGATCTAGATATTTAACAAGTTTTAAGTCATTTTTGAACTTAGTAAAACTTTTAAGGTTTTAAGTTACCAAAAAGATTTGGAGAAAGTATTGTTAGGAAGAATTTCCTCTGCCATTTGAGGTCCTTCTAGCTGGATTAAGAATTAAATTGACATGAGACAGATTTATAAGAGAAAATAAAATTTAGTTTTCCACATACAGGGAAACAATATAGGCATAAAATTCCTGAGACGGTCAGGTAACATGAGGCTTATGTAACATTTTGAGCTGAGGAGAGAGGGGTTAGGTCGGGGGACACAAAAGGCAGGAAAACATTAGCAGGAAGGTGACAGGAGATCTTTAGAAAACAAAGATTTCTGCATTACACAGATAAGTTTCTGAGGTAAAGAGGAATCTCTTAACAGCTCTTTTTCTGGTACAAGCAGGCAGTGGAGGGGGAGGTAAAAAGCTTTAACTGTATTTGCTAGGTTTTGATGGCTTTTACCTCAAAATCATCTTTATGCGGAAGTGGCCCATCTTGGGATGGCTTGCCATTGGCCCCTCATATTTAGAAAGCTTGCCTAAGGGGCGCCTGGATGGCACAGCGGTTAAGCGTCTGCCTTCGGCTCAGGGCGTGATCCCGGCGTTGTGGGATCGAGCCCCACATCAGGCTGCTCTGCTATGAGCCTGCTTCTTCCTCTCCCACTCCCCCTGCTTGTGTTCCCTCTCTCGCTGGCTGTCTCTGTCCTGTCGAATAAAAAAAATAAAATCTTTAAAAAAATTAATGCTGGCACTGTATTATTATTATTAATGCTGTGAAAATTTGTATTTTGGCTTTCTTTTTTTTTAAGATTTATTTATTTATTTTAGAAAGAGAGAGAGAAAGCACAAGTGGGGGCAGGGGCAGACAGAGAGAGGGAATCTCAAGTAGACTGCCTGCTGAGCCTGGAGCCAACACAGGCCTGATCTCACAACCCCGTGACCATGACTGGAGCCAAATTATTATTATTATTGGCTTTCTTAGAAACGTTTGTGCTTATAATTTAGATACAACCAAATAAACGTACAGAATATGCCACTTCCATGGGGCGCCTGGGTGGCACAGCGGTTAAGCGTCTGCCTTCGGCTTGCCATGAAACAGGTGTGAAATTTATTCCTTAAAAAAGTTGGATCCAAGATTGTTTTTCTGGGAGATAAAATAAGTTAAGGTAATTGGTCTAGATGACTAAAGCCGCCTTTTAATTGTGAAGAAGACGACTTACAATTTGAATTTGTCCTTGGCAAGTCAGGTTTTAAATGGTCTTTCCCCATTGTTTTACTTGATAAAAATGACCTCCCTGGAATTGGCATTTTAAAAGAGATGGGTTAGATAAGGAGTTTCTGGAGAAGACGGGGCCAAACACTGAATATTTACATTTTAAAGGCACAAGGGAAAAATGCAGGCACTCTCTAGAAGGGCTTTTGTTCTCTTAAGGCCAGAATGTTTGCAATACTTATGAGCCTTTTGAGATAAATGAGGTTTGGGGATTGGTAAAAAGGATTGGTGGTTTTGAATTGTTTTTCGGAACTACACCTCCGGTTCTGTAAAGACTTGATTTGTAAAACAAGGACGGCTGTTTTTAGTTCTCCAACAACTGGGTCGTTGCCTAAGTAGTATCAAAGTACTGACATATCCATCCATCTATGAGAAAGTCTTCTTTTCCTCTGGGTACATTTAGCTTGGTGGAGAAGGCCTAAAATTTCCATCAGGGTCCGAATATCAGCTTTAAATCTGGCCCAATTTCTGATTATAGAGTTATAAAAACTTTTAAAATATCTTGTCAACTTTTAGTCAGGACAAACAGTAAAGATTTCTGGCAGTATTAAACAACCTTATGGACCCAAGAGGTGTCCTCAAAGAGTGTGAAAAAAATGCTATTTTTACCAGAACTAGAGCCACTCCCAGGGATGGCCAAAGAAAGAACGGACAACCTGTATGTCGTGGGTATGCGGAAAGCCAAGCCATGTTTTTAGGGTGTGAAACAAGGTGAACAAGAAGGAAATAGCTATTCCCACGAGAGAAATGGATTAATAGCCAGTGAGTCTGGATTTGGAAAGGAGAGATAACAGGACTTTTTATTTCCCTCTCTCAACTGGGTTCAGGGGAGAATTTATTTAAAAAGAAGAATCAGCTTTTGCTTACATAGTGATCTGAGGGTCACTAGATCGAGCCCAGCGTCAGGCTCTGTGCTTTGTGCGGAGTGTGCTTGAGATTCTCCCTCTGCCTCTTAACCCCTGTGCTCTCATGCGCTCTTTCTCTATCTCTCTCAAATAAATAAATAAATCTTGAAGAAGAAGAAGAAGAAGAAAAACAGCTCTTGAGAATCATCCCTAGAAATATTTTACTGTGGCCCTTCGTTCAGTCTTGGACCGAGGAGTGAAGGATCTCTGAAGAGGGTCACCTGTAACCTCAGGTGGTTTTGTTTGAAAAGGTAACGGACTCTTCAGAGTGAGAAGGTGATTCAGACAAAATGAGTAGACAGAGTGCTCAAGTAAAGAACTGTTGAGGAGGAAGAATTTGCTCTGCCCTTAAAGGTCCTTCTTGCTAGACTAAGAATCAAATTGATATGGGACAGATTAACAGGAGAAAATCAAATTCAGTTGTGTTCGTATGGGGAATTCACACAGACATGGAAATTCTGGGCAACATGACACTTACATGAGCTAAGGAGAGGGGTAGGGTCTGAGGATACAAAGGGTAGAAAGATTTTAGCAGGGAGGTGAGAGATCCTTGGGAAACAAAGTTGCCCTATATGTAGATAAGTTTCTTATGTAAAGAGGAATCTCTGTTAATAGCTCTCTTCCTGGTACAAGCCGGCAGTTGAGGGGGAGGTGAAGAGCTTTTCCTCAATCTGCTGGGTTTTGTTTGCTTTTAACTCAAATATTGTTTATGCCAAAGTGGCTTACCTCAGGGCTGTCTGCCCTTGGCCCCTACAGAAGAAGAAAGGGGAGTTATGTCAGTCTTACTGTCTTCCGTCTTAGATACCTCTTGTGTTTTTAGAATTTCTCATTAGCCTTCTGAAACAAATCTTTCAATGAGACTATTTTGGCATCTTGAAGTCTTTTAGAAGCTTCTTCATACCAAGTAAGATAGTCATCCCATTTTGTTGACTTAATTTGGGAACTCTTACTTTCAAGAGCACTTCTTAAATGAACAATCTTATTTAATTGAAACATTTCCCATAATGGCCACCATAATTCTAAGATGTTGCTGATAAAATTTTTCTGTCTTGTTAGATACCTGCAACTTCAGGGACTATAGTTTTTAGACATAAAATAAGCAGGTGTGCCAGAAGGTAGTTTGCTGGACTCTAGAATGTAAGGATCCCATTAGCTAAGCCTTTGGAGTCCTTGGAGTCAAACTAAGATCTAACAGGGATGTGCCTTGGGGGTTGGGGGTTGTACATAGCTGCATGGAAATTTTCTTAGTTTGGCAGGTGAACTAGTGCCCATCTAACCTGTTCCATGACCAACTTATCCTGTCATGGGATCCTTCTTGAGGTGGCGAGTGCTCGAGCAGCCTTTAAAAGCTTGGCCCTTGCCCACTAATTTTTGCAACTTTTTCGCCTTCACGACCCCATTAGTAATAGCTTTTATTTTACACAAAATAAGACACACATACATGTGCCCTGATATATTGGCAGTACTGTGTCCTGGCCATAAGAAGGCCCTGTGTATACCACCACCAACTCCCGTAGAACCTTACTGAGGTTTTCCACCTGGGGAATTGTGGTCTAAAAGGCTAGGAGCTTGGCTTTGGACAGCCCCTTCTGCCAGCTCAGTCAGGCTCTGGGCAAAACTGCAAGCTCAAGCTGGCTTCGGGCAAACATGCCAGGTCAATTGGCTCCATGCATAACTGTCTGCCAGCTCAAGCTGACCTGTCCCGTACAGGAAAGCCCACGAGGTTGGGGGCTCAAATGCAACCAGGAGCAGAGCTTAGACCTAGGGGAGAATATCACAGCCCTCAAAAATGGTGAGAAGATGGTGAACTCAAAGGGTTTGCGTGTGTAGGTATCACAACTGAGATTCTCATCCCCAAACAATGCTGAAGTTCACCTTGGATCTCATCACTGCCACCAAATCTGTTAAATAATAGAATTCAAGTAAATTGGAAGATCTAAGTGAATCTGGCAGCATCCCATTTCCCAAGTAGAGCGGTACTCCAAGGAGTTGTACAAAATGGGAGGTTTTTATAGACAGAGGGTGGAGTCAAGAATATTATTAGCAAAAGAAAATTGTTGTGGGTGAGGCAGCTAGTTTCTAGGGGGAAAAACAAGGGGTCTTATCATGCAAATGATGTCATCTTTCTTTTGGGGGGTGGAGAGGGCCCAAGTGGCAGACTCTGTTGGCATGGATTGAAAAATTCCTGGCTGACCCGTTAAGATTACATTTCTGGGGAAGTTTAAAACTGCGATTAGATAATGTATTGAACACCACTTTGAGAACTCATTCTAAGTGACAACATTTTGGGCCTATGGGTTTTTTTTGTTTTTTTTGGTTTTGTTTTTTTTTTGTTTGTTTGTTTTGTTTTTTTAATCCTACCTCAATACAGTGGAGGGAAAAAAATGAAAGGATGTAAAATAGCTCATTAATTTCACTTGGATTACATGTTGAAATGATAACATTCTGCATATATTAGATTAACAATATTAAAATTAAAAATAAATAAAATAAAAATAACCCCATAGTAATGATGCAGAATTCTCAAAATAATTCAATGTATTTAATGATAATAGATAGTGCAAAATAAACCAGTATTGCTTTCCTCCCCTCATGAGCTTAGGATTACTGCTGCTTAATACTTTGTCCTTGATGGTTCCCAGGAGCAAAAGTATATGCAAGACAAACTTCTACTGAAAATTTGCAAAATGATTCTATGCATCCATAGTTATGCCATATTACACAAGTCACAAGAAGCCCATTATTGCTCCTTAGTCTTTGGGGTGTGGGTTCCTAAACTTGGAGCACAGGAGCTGCTCTGATTGGATTTCTCTCATGTCTGACAGCATTGTCCATCACCAGGAATGAAATGTGGCTTCTGGAGAGTAAATTGCATGATCGACCCAAGTTCATATTCCAAACAACTTTAACCCTCTCCCTCTCTCTCAATTAAATTCTAGGGCAGTGTTTAAAACTTCAGTTGCTTTCACTTTCCTAGACTTTAGTCCAGGAGAGTGTGGCTTACAGTATAAAACAGGATGTTTATTCTTATACCCATGCATATGGACTGAAGCTCCATGTTCTAACGGGCATGCTGAGAGAACAGTATCACGATTCTAAGACTCGGGAGGTGGTGCTTTTATTTCGTTAGAAAATAAGCATCATGACTTAATGAGGACCTGTTATATAACCACTGAAACATTTCCAAATTGTCAGTTCCTGTACCCATTGTTAAACTCTACATGCAGTTATGGATATGTGTAAATTTATGCACATCGATTAAATGACGACTGTGATAATTTATTTAAAACCTAAATATGATCCCATGTGTAAAATATATAGCTGAAATGCTCTTTAGAACCATAAAAGTCTGAAGAGTTCTCATGGCTACTTTCTCTTGTGGGACCTCTAATCTGAATGGGCCTTTAAAAAACCACAAAAGCTTTAAAGATACATGATGGAAAAAGGCAACTAACTCAGCCTTTACAGCTTTTTCTCATGCTTATTGTCTTCCCTTAGCTGTTGCTAAATAATTTAACCCTGTCTTTTGTACTCGGTTCAGTATGGCAGAGTGGAAAGAGCTGCCTGAGTTAGAAGACTGAGTTCTACAAATCAGACGGCTTGCTAGTCTGTCTCACCTGCAAGAGTACATACGCTCCATGAGGCAGGCATTCGGCTCTCTTGTTCCTCTTTGGATCTTAAGCACTTATCATAATCTAAATGGATTTGTTTCACAAATATTTGAATGCTTTCTTTAGGCCAGCTACTGTTCTAGATGCTGGTGATAGCATAGTGAAGGAAATAGACACAATCCTTGCTTTTATGGTGTTTATACTCTAGGGGGAAGATATATGTGATAAGTGCTTTGAAGAACAAGATAGCTGTGTGTGTAGAGGGTCACGGAGCTATACATAGTGGTTGGGGAGATCTCTGCTCAAGTGACACTTGAGTAAAGCTAGGAATGAGCCATGTGGATATATGGGGATAGAGAGTTCAGGACAGAGTAAATAGCATGAGACTCTGGCATGCTTGATATGGTCACAGCATAGCAATAATAAATACAAACGAAAATGAGTAAACCTGAAATCATGAGGCTATTAGCTTTATCTGTTTAATAGTGGCTTTGAAACTTGTTTTCAGCCTCTGAACAGGAGGCTACTGCATTGACTTCCCTGATTCCTAAATTGCAGGGGCTTCAGATTGGTCTAAAGCGCTGATTAATGGTCCATGGTCATAGGACCTAGAATTCCACCCCTTCCCAATTTTTCTTACTTGTTTGTAATAGCAGAAGGTTTCGGAGGCTGAATGTCAGTGGTAATAATCTGAATGGGAGTTTTTGCTTGTTTTCTGCCCCAAAGGTGTCATTTTGGATCTCACCGGGTATAAATGGGAGAGTGAATTTATGGGAGTTCTAGCTTATTTAAGGGAAAATAGGGTATTCTATAGAAAATGCACCACATTCCAGCATTGTATAGTGTTTTCGCTTTGCTATAGTCTATTCTATGACTGAGACTTTTTAAACTATGACATATTTTATCTCCTATTCCACCCAAATTACATTCCAGCTGTCGGCTTTGTGCTTTAAAAGTAAGCCTGCCTTGGGACACCTGGGTGGCTCAGTCGGTTGAGTGGCCGCCTTTGGCTTGGGTCATTATCCCGGGCTCCTGGGATCAAGCCCCACATCAGGCTCCTTGCTCAGTGGGAAGCCTGCTTCTCCCTCTGCCTGCTGCTCCCCCTGCTTGTGCTCTCTCTCTCTCTTTGACAAATAAATAAATAAAATCTTAAAAAAAAAAAAAGCCTGTCTTTATTCTCCTCCTCCTTCTTTTTCTTTAACTGAATTTAAAAGTGGATTCATAGGGTGGGGAAGAGAATTAAAGAACTTTAAAATATATGAAAAGCCACCCAGTTTTTTCTCACCCAGTTGCTGGTGGGAATGTAGTCATTTTGGAAAGCAATCTGGTAGCACTTGGTGAAGTTAAGTTAGCATATGCTCCATGACTGCTCGCTCAGGCCTAGGTATACCTTGAAGAAAAATTCTAATGAAGGTGAAGGACTGTGCTTGAGAATTATCTTTTTCACCTATTTTCATGGTGTTGGGAGTGATATTTGAGAGCTGTAAGCAACAAAGATAATCCATAACTAGGGAACTGAGGTGGTAAAATGTGGGAGATAGATGCTTACTAAGGGTACTTCAAGACAACAGACTAGAAATGAGTAGAGCAACTTGGATAGACATTAGAGCTTGGATAGACAGTGAGAACCTGATATGGGTTAGGAGAGAAGAAACAACAAAAAATGAGATGCATCGTCTAATACTACTCTTGTAAATTAAACATGGTAATATGAACTTAATATTTTTATAAAGACGGGCATGTTGAAGGACCTATCACAAGCAGTTTAGGAAAGGAGCACTGTTTGGGACAAGGCAGGATGAAGATTAACTAGCAATGAAACTAAAACAGGGCAAAGGCTTTACAATAATGATGGTGTGCTATGAACTGAGGAAAATGATTAACTCTTCTTGCACCTGAGGTTCAAAACACAGAAAAGTCATGCTCTGTTTGGAAATTAAATGCTCTTTTCTGAGTTTCATATATTGTGACTCCAGCAATACATTCCTTTGGGAAAAAGAGTATCTGGAAGTAATTTTAAATAATTCATGAGTATGAAATTACACTTTAAAGATAACTTATGTAAAAGAAAAGAAAACATTTTCTAAGTAAGCATTAGCAATAATGCTTCCAGTTAGTGTGGCATTTAAAGTATTCTTTTATAGAACACGGAGTTGGTAAGGCTTGTCTGTGGGGTACGGGAGGTGGGGAACGAACATAGAGGGCTGTTAATTATTCCTTTTTATCTCTTTATTTCTGTGATGTTTTCTTTGTGAGACTTCTCTTCCAGTCTAGTTTGCCGTGTCTAACCGGCCTCCTCCTAGGCCCCTTCACTGGAGTGACAGAGCTGCCTGGGGTGGGGGTTCGGCCGTGCACTTACTTTGTGGCAGTGGTGCTTCTCTCTTTGAGACTGGTTTTTTCTTTCCTTTTTTTTCTTTCCTCTTATTTTCTCTGTTCTTAACTTCCTCCTTATGAACTCTCCTTCCTTTCCAACTTCGTTGACGCTTTATCCAGTTCGGGACATTTGGGCACTACTTAAGCGAACCGTTAGAACACATACTACCTCACCCCTGCCGCACTATGCCTATGCCCGGACTATATAAATTCACTTGGATTTTAGCAATTTTAAAGTGGAAAGGGTGAACTTAGGCTGCCAGCTTTAAGTTCTGAAATGATGATTGAGTACATGAATCACCATTTCACTAAATTTTCTGTTTGACTTTGTTCCTTTTTTTATTCGGGTGATATAATTTCAAACCCATGACCTTTGAGATGTTCTTTAGTGGCTTAATTTTAAGGACTTCATCAAAGGTCTGCTTCTCTTGTTTATCCGGTAAGGCAGTGATTCCCTCTACCATCTACCAATTCCACTTAGTTATTGGTTCCTCAAAGGATAATTACTATTTATCTAATTATGTCGTAGATGCTATGCAGGGACAGGTAATTAAACAATGTTCTACACAATTACAAAGTAACTGGCATTTGGGGGAGTTTGTTTGATCAGGATTCATTTTATTTGATACCAAAAGAGAATAACATGAAGTTACTTGTAAGAAAATGGCAAATGTCATTTCATTTCACATTATAACCTATTACAGTTTAGTACTGAAGAAGCAAAGTGTATTCTCCCATGAAAATGAATTTCACACACTTTCCTGGTTGCTAGCGAACTAGGTTCTTAGTTTTTCTGATTGGGAGGCAGTTGCAAGTGTTCATTTAAGAAATATTGATTATCTCCTTGTGTGATAGTTTGAAAAGCAATGCAAATGAGGGCAAGAATCAGCAAGCATAACTGCTGCTCACTTGGGGCTTCAGTTCTTACAGTTTCTTGAAGTACAGTATGTTGGGGAGGAAAAACTTTCTTCTACCTTCAAAGGTTCTTCTGGCTGGCCTAAGAATTTAATTGACATGAGACAGATTAACAGGAGAAATTAAATTTAATTTCGTTTGTACAGAAACCCCACATATATGAGAGGTTCAAAAACAGAAAGGTAAAACGAGGTATATACGTCATCTTGAGCTAAGCAACGGGATCAGGGCCTGGGGCTTCAACGTGGGGAGGAGGGCAATTCATAGGGCAGTAAGAAGAGCAAATGTTTGCCAAGTAGATGTTTGTTCTGCTGTACAGATGGGTCATGCAGATAAAATTTATCTTCGATAATAAACCTAATTTTGGAAAAGACCCCCAATTTAGATTCTTCTAGGTAGTTAAAGGAGGGGTAAATATTTCTCTTGAGCCTGCAGGGTTTTGATTGCCTTCAGCTTAAAATAGTCCACATGCCAAAGTGGCACATTTTGGGGAGACCTCTTCTGAACCCTTTTAGGTACATGGACTGCTAGCATCACAATCACTGGTGGAACTGTCAAATGTTAGTTTCTGCCCCCTACAGGTTCTAATTCAGTAGGTCTAGGATGAGATGATAAAAATCTGTAGTTCATCTAGATGGGCTCAAATGTTCCCCAGATGATTCTAAAACATGTTCAACTCTGAGAGCCACTAAACATCGGGAGGACACCCTGGTCTAATATGTGTGTGGGGGGGCTGTTTCTTTTTCATCTTCTCCTCCCAGTACTTCTGTCTGACCTACGTGTATGACAATTCAACTTTATTCTCATAGGCACCCTTCTCCTCTCCTTTCAATTTCAAAACACACTTCCATTTTTTAAATTAAGTCCCCAATAAGAGTATTTGTCACAAAAATACAGTGACATTAATAGGAATATGTCTTGGAATATGGGATAGAATGTAGATAAGGATATTGTAAATGTAGATAAGAATACTGGATTCACTAAATTCATTTTAGAAGACATTTATAAAAGATAGTAGGCTTTTTGAGCTCCTCATTAAATTCCACTTTCAAAACAAAGGTTAATTGGACAATTAGGCGGGCAAAATATTTTGTATACATTATCATTTTTAAGCTAACAATCTCATGTTGAGTAAAGTAATATTATTATACTTGTTTTCACATAGGAAATTGTGGCACAGAGAAGCTAAGTAGCTTGCCCAAAGTTGCACAGCTCAGTAAATACTCATGGCTAATAAAACCTGAATAATGTTGCTATGGGGGTGTAAGAATAATTTTCCTTTTACTCTTTGATGGAGTTCAGAAAACGTCTCCCCAAAATGTGCCACTTTGACATGTGGACTATTTTAAGCTAAAGGCAATCAGGACCTAGCAGACTTACAGAAGTTTTTTACCTCTCCCTTTACCTAAAAGAATTTAAATAGGGGGTCTAGCCCAGAAAAAGAGCTATTACCAAGAGATAAGTTTTTATCTGAATGACCTATCTGCATGGCAAGACAAACATCTAATTACCAAACATCTGCTCTTCTTATCATCCTGTGAATCACTCTTCTCCCCTCTGAAGCCTCAAGACCCTATCCCATTCCTTAGCTCAAGATGGCACAAAGCCTCAATTGCCAGAGTTGTCTTTGGGTCTTATATTCTTATGGGCACCCCATACATATGTAATGAAATTTGTTACTCTCTTGTTGATCTGGCTTATGTTAATTTGGCTATTAGATCAGCCAAAGAGTCTAGAAGGGTAGAGGAATTTTTTTACCTTCCCAGTGCCTTCTGGGTTCTTGGCCGAAACATCCCCTGTAATGAAGGTCATAGGAATAGAAAAACAAACAGAAGTTTAATAACAGGTATACCTCCTGTTTAATGGGAGATACTCAGGAAAACTGAGTAATTCCCCCAAATGGCCCAAAGCAACACCTTAAAAACCATCCTTAGCTAAAGACAAAAGATGTTGGAGGAAGGGGAGGCTAATTAGGGGCGGTTACCAGGCAAAGCACAGTAATCAAGGGTATGGTTGCTATGCAGATTTAAGTCTATGCCTTCTTTGTGGATAATTTTCTAGAGATTTAGACATCCTTTTCTTTGTATAGAAAAGGAGACACCCTTACAAATGGAGATTTCTCTTATAAATGTAAATGTCTCTTAGAAAAGGGCAATTTTTTTGTTTTGTTTTGTTTTCACAGCTTCTCTTGTCTGTTGTGTCCTAAAGGTAATTGTTATACCAAAGAGACATATTCTGGGGGCAAATTCTACACCTCTTCACTGCTTCTGAGCACCTTAATCATGGACAACTTTGTATGAATGTTTTCATTTTTATAAAAGGAAGTCTTAATCCAAAACAAAAAAAGAGGCAAATCTTTACTGAAATCTGTGTTATGATTTCCTTCTTTCCTCTTTACGCTTTCTAACCTCCCACTACTCCCTCCAATCAAAAGATGTCTGTGCACTGATCAGAAGAATTGAGGACACCACTATGTTTGCATTGTAAGAGCCTGGCGGAAAGAAAGACTGATGTTCACAGAAGTGGCTGGTTTGCATTGATTCATCTTACGGTGAGAGAGACAAAGTGAAAGAGTGGCTGTGTACTCCAGGCAATGACAAGGACCTGTGGAATTAAACGAATGCAACCTAGAGAAAGCCAGGCTTTTAAAAAGAGTGACAATTTTACTTCATTGGTCTACCAACTGTAAAACATAAAATGCAATTTTATTCTTTTTGGAGGCCAGGTACAGGGTTACTGAGTGAGTTTTACAAAAGAAGAGACGTTAGTCAGAAAGGGCTTGCTGACAGCAGTACACCCATTGTTTGAGCTTCTGCGATGGAAGCTACAACATTCAGTATACACTCGGTTGAATAATGCCAAATAGGAAGGTCATTTTTGTTTCATAATTTGCTGGAGCCCTTTATAACATTTCTCGTGTAGATGTGAAAAGCATAGACCATCTTTCAGGCAAGCAGATAATTAATATTAAGAATACTTACTTAATATTAATCACTTGGAACCATTTTAAAATTCGGAGACAGAATATTTTATCCAAAACCCCTGCTACAAGGAGAATTGAAATGCTGGTCACATCAATCATTTGATAAAGCTTGGGAGAGAAAAGTCTACTTGAGTCTTTCATTTGGTATTAAATCACATGTAGTTTATAATTCTAATTCATAAGGAAAATTACAGATTGTTTTGTGCTTTGAATTAGTTTTAAATTATGTCTCTTTATAATAATGTTTGGATCTGTTGTAGAGGAAGAATTTTATCTGCTCTTCAAAGTCCTTCTAGCTGAACCAAGAATCCAATTGACATGAGACAGATTAACAGGAGGAAATCAAATTTAGTTTTGTAGGTAGAGGAAATCCACACAGACATGAAATTCCAAGGACAATAAGGCAAAGTGAAGCTTAGATGAGCTAGAGAGAAGGGGGTAGGGTCTGAGGATAGGAAAGGGAGGAAAACTATTAGCAGGAAGGTGAGATGTTTGGAGAACAATGGTTGCCCTATTATGCAGATTTTTAGGTAAAGAGGAATCTCTGTTAATTGTTCTTTGTCTGGTACAGGCAGACATTTGAGGGGGGAGATGAGCTTTTCCTGAACCTGCTGGATTTTGATGGCTTTTAACCCAAAATAATATTCATGACAAAGTGGCCCATCTTGGGGTGGCCTGCCCTTGGCCCCTATAGATCATCATAAACACTGGTGATGTTGGGGAGGAAAAAAAATGTGTATGCCCTTCAAGATTTCTAGCTGGTTTAAGAATCAAATTAACATGAGACAGAGTAACAGAAAAATCAAACAAAAGTTTAATAACATGTGTACCTACTGAATGCATGGGAGAAACCTAGGAAAACTGAGTAACTTCCCAAGATGGCTAAAGCCATCACCTTAAATACCATCTCCAGCTACAGACAAAAGAAGGCGTTGGGGATGACGAGTCAGTTACAGAGGTTAGGAAAGCACAGTGGTTCTTATGCAGATTTAAGTTGATGCCTTCTCCACTGAAACAGTTTCTAGAGATTTAGAATCATTCCCTGGGGAAAACACCCTTAAAATGGAGACTTCCCTTACAAATGCCTCTTACAAAAGAGTAACTTCTTGGGGCACCTGAGTGGCTCAGTCGTTAGGTGTCTGCCTTCGGCTCAGGGCGTGATCCTGGAGTTCTGGGATCGAACCCCACGTCGGGCTCTCCCGCTGGGAGCCTGCTTCTTTCTCTCCCACTCCCCCTGCTTGTGTTCCCTCTCTCACTGGCTGTCTCTCTCTGTTAAATAAATGGGTAAAATCTTAAAAAAAAAAAAAAAGAGTAACTTCTTGGATGTAAGAGCTTCTCTGTGTCTGAAGTTTTTAAAAAATAACCAACTTGAATAATCAGTATTCAATAATCCATAATAATCAATATTATTCATATCGAATCATCAGGGTGCCCAAGAAGCATATTTTGGGGCAGCAAGATTTGCTTCCCTACACTGTTCAGATTCATAGTAAAAGCTGATTTAGATGATTCATGTGTGTTTCTTTTTACTTGCAAGATAAACTGGGGCATATTAAACATTTTAGGAGTCTAATTGACCAAAAAATTGATTGAATCTGGCAGTGCCAAACCAGAGGTTGTTAGGAGCACTCTGCCCACAGGAGCCAGGGAGAAGAGAGAGAGAGGGGATGGAAGCAAAGAAAGGAAATTATTTGGCTACAGCTTAATGCAGTTGTATGTTCGTGATGGGTTGTCCTTAGGTTTCAATTTTGTAACCTTGAGGCACTGAAAGCTTAGGTTTTGGCGTGCTGACACAGGCCACCGTAGCACTGGAGCCATCTCAGTCTGACGGCCCCCTTGTTTCATTAATGTAACAATAACTCAGGTTGTTGAAAAAAAGAGTATAATTGCTTTTGATTGGGCAACTAGTGAGTCCATTAGTGGCTCTCCTGAAGAAATTGAAAAGGCAAATTATCTCATCTTTGACTTTTTCATCTATAAGAAATTCTTCCAAACCAATGAAAAGGGGCAAGTGATTTTTAAAGGTCTACCTCTTGATGTTTCAAGGTAAGATGACAAACACCGAGGGGCGCCTGGGTAGCGCAGTCGTTAAGTGTCTGCCTTCGGCTCAGGGTGTGATCCTGGCGTTTCGGGATTGAGTCCCACATTGGGCTTCTCAGCTGGGAGCCTGCTTCTTACTCTTCCTCTCCCCTGCTGTGCTCCCTCTCTCGCTGGCTGTCTCTCTGTCACATAAATAAATAAAAAAATCTTAAAAAAAAAAGATGACAAACACCTAGACTCACACTTACCTCTGCATTAGAAACTGTGCTGATAATTTAGAAATCTATTGGTCATCAGGCTTTGGTCTGATGCATTTGCATTTATAACAACTACTAACTCCTCCCAAAATGATTGGCTGCGTCAGTGTTTGCAGTAACTTTATCTTAAATATGTACTATCAGTTGGTAGTACACGCCTAGCTCTTACTTAGATGAACTGGTGATAACTGAGGCTTCTTACCAGGCAGTCAATTTGCAAAAGTTAAAAAAAAAAAAAAAAAAAAAGAAAGAAAGAAAAAAAAATCTTTCCCTCATTTATGTAGCACACAGGTTTTTTTCATCAAAGGAAACTGCATTGATTACCAATTTAAATACTAGTATTCTGTAAGTCTTATAATCACATGTGCTGTAGAGACTGGATTACATTCTGCCCTGAGCGTCGTCGTACAAAAGATCAGCTGTTGCTGGTGGCATTGCTACTGTAACAGCGTGAGTCGCACTTTTAATTTATCTTCCCATCTGACAGCACATCTAATTATACTTTATAAAATCTGTTTTAAATGATACTTAAACTCATTGAAAGATATTTACATAAAAGTGAAGATTAAATAAACAGTTAAAAATGATATCAGCAAATCCTTTTAATTCAACCACCTATTCTGTTGCATTTGAAATGTAATATCTTTTGTTTTTCCTGAGCTAATTTTCAAGAGAACCAAAGAGTGGCCAGGAACTACTGATTAGAATGGCGGTAAGAAATGAGCGACGACCTTTTCTGGCTTTGAAATTATTCAGTTACTTAATTTACATATCTGAGTATTTGGAAATCTTTTTGTACCGCTGAAATTCCTTTTAAATTTTTCTAGGTGTACACATTTGGCAAGAGCAGTGAATAGGACAGGAGCATTTTTTTTTTTTTTTGGTTATATAGAGATTGAAAGATTCAATCACACATCTTTAAATGACAGCAGGTTATAATTGCTTTTCTCCATTTGTCTTTCTTCGCCTTTTTCTGTCTCTGTCTTAGTTTTCAATATTGTTACCATAGTAGCTGGTCTACTTACCACAGCATCATTATCTTTACATCGCATAGTATACACTCTTTCCCTCTCTCTCTCATTCCCTCTCTCTCTGGAGAGTTTTAATAAGAATTTTTATATCAATGATGTTCTTTTTTCCAGACATCTAACGATTTTGATTAGTATCGCAAACCATCCTCTAATTTTAGGCATTGGTTCTCAAACTTCGGTGTGCATGTGGATCTTTAACTGATGTCTGGCTCTCACCCCTCAAATATCATAATTTAATTAGTCTGGGGTGCAGCTGGGGTCTAGGGATATCAGAACTCCCACATGCTTCTGGTGTGCAGCAAAGTCTGATCCTCTCAAGGAGTAATCAGATTTCCTCTAAGGAGTTCTGTGTTAATACAGTGGTTTCCAACTTGTCGGCATGTTGAAATTACTTCAGGAATATAAAAAATGACTCCTAGGCTCCGCTCCCAGAGCTTGGGATTTAATTCCTCTGCATGATAGACTGGGATTTGGAATTTTTAAAAATCCCATGTGATTCTAATAAGACAACTTTGGAAACCACTGTGTTAAGCTATAATTAAAAAAAAAAAGATCTGTGATAATTTCGAAGGAAATCAGAATTTATATATGTTTTCAACATGTCGTTCTCCTTGGAGGCTATGTACTTGATTATAATAAGATATGAAATAGTCTTTCCCATTATGTAAGTTGGGAGGGTTGGAGGCACTCGGAACTCTTGAGACATTTTTGTAGTGCACTTCAATTTGCGTTCGCATGTATGCTCCCAGGGAGAAGACATGGACACAAACGACCTTTACTAATAGTATCTATACTCTATCTTTGACAGATGTATAAAAACGTGCACTTTTTAATGAGTGTTATATATTTGAAAGGGAGCAAACAAATTGCTTTCATATAATTCACATGAATATTTTTATTTGGGGTCATAATATAGTGAGTGTTCCAATTTCTGGAACTAGTATTTGAATGGGGTGTTGAGGAAAATAATTTTGAAAGCGTGAGTTATTTGGTTTGGGTCCCTAGATTTTTGTGTAAGGCAGAGCCTCTCTTTCCTAGTAATGGGTGAGAACAGTTGACTGTAGTTGGGCGCTTGCCTCCCACTTTCCCTCAGATGTTCCTGGTGTGGCAGCTTTGTTCTGCCAGCTCATCTCCTGCTTCCCAGCTGCTTCTCCAGGTGATTTACTGCTGCCGGTCATTTCTATTTCCAATGACAAGTTTGTTCCTAACTACAAGTCATTTGGTCTTTTTAAAAAAGTTCTACTTGTTCTTCTTCCGCTGCAGATTTTTGATTCTGTCCAGTTTTTTACACCATTTTCCCATTTCTAGCTTGCTTAAGTTATCCAGGCTTAACACTCTCCTACCATGCTCATCAGTAGGGTTTGGCCAAGAAAACAGAACCTACTCTGTGAATTGTAAATGTGAAGGTTTTAACCCAGGGACCTAGGATTCGTACAACTTTGGAAAGACTGGGAGAGTGAAATGATCGCCTCTTGGGTGTATCTCCTGACTAAACCAATTTGAGGTCCTCCTTTCTCAACCTTTCCTTCTTTATAGGCAGTGCTGATGCCCTTGCCCAGCTGCTTAATCTTTTATTGCATATAATTTCTATTTCTTTATTCTTTCACCATGACTTTGAGAAGATTCAAGATTATTGTATAATTTATCACTCTAACTCTTACCCATTGAAGACCTAGATAACCTTTCCATTTTTTTTTTTCAAGAAATCTCTGATACCCTTCCCATGTGACTTTTTAAAAAAAGATTTATTTATTTATTTGAGAGAGAGCTGGGAGACGGTGGTGGGTAGAGAGAGAGAGAGAGCGAGAGCACAAGTGAACAGGAGAGGGACAGAGGAAGAGAGAGAATCCTGAAACAGTGTCCTCACTGAGTGAGGAGGCTGACAGGGCTGGATCCCAGGACACTGAGATCATGACCAGAGCGGAAACCAGGAGTTGGCTGCTTAAGCCACTGAGCTACCAAGGTGCCCCCACGTGATTTTTGAATGAGTATTCTATACTGATTGTCTTTGTGTCTTTGATTTTCACTCCTTTTTCTGCCCTGCTTTCTCTACCCTCCCATTTTCTTCTTATTTCTTCTTTTAAGTTCAATAATGACATGTTTTGCTATATTCAGCAACTTTTCCTCACCCTCCATTCATCTAGAACTAAGGGGTCACTAGACATTGTGGGTCACCCCCTCGTTTCTGAAATTTCTAGAGTGAAATGCAGATATGCCAGAAGTATTCTTCACCATCATTAAAAAAAAAAAAACAACAACCAAAACACCTATATAGAATGAATTACTGAGGACAATTTTTTTTCTCTCCTAAATGCTTTTTGAATTTTTCTTCTCTATTCCTAATATGACCACTCTAATCTGGGTATTCATAATGATTTTTGCAGGAGCTTGTTAACTGATGACTCTTGTTTCTGTATCCACTTCTCAGTGACTTCTCTCTCCCGGTCCGTGGTACGTGCTTAATGCACGTTTGTTAGGTGAGTATCCGAAAATAGTGCTTCTGTTATGTCATTTTCTTCCAGAACACCTTAGTTTTTGTTATTGCCAAACTCCTTTGACTGTTGTAAAGTACCTCAGACTTTGGACTCAATCTGCCATTTAATTCTTAACACTGTAACTTTTGAAGAAGACAAAATTCATTTAGCTACCCTGGTTGATTTCTTATATCCCAGATATGTTAACCCTTGTTTGTTGATTTAAAATTTTGCCTATCCTTTTCAACCAGTTTTGTTCTTAGCACATTTAACAAATTAGTTTCCGATATTGTGTTTTTTCTTTTGTGGCCATTAATTCTAACAAATCCAATATTTGGGGAACAAAAAATATTTAGATATAAATTATATTAGGAAAATTGGATTCTTTCATCAATTTGTAGTTGCTGTAAGTCTGTCATGTGCAATTTAGCCATTGTCAGTTCTATTCTGATTTGATATCTATCAGTAATTTCCTTTATCATTTGGATCATTGATTTTTTAATTCTTTTTATTATTAGTGTCAAAAATAAAAAGCAAGGACATTCTATTCTCTGTGTGTGTGTGTGTGTGTGTGTGTGTGTGTGTGTGTGTATTTTTAAGAATGAAGACATAGGAATTTGGTGTACAGCTGGGTTAAACTTCTGTTTTGACTCTGTGCTTCTTAGCATGGCCGGCAAGGTCTTTGACAACCTGACTGTATGTATCTTTCCCATCCTTTCTCTGACCTACACCTTTATTTGCCCTTTGCTTTAGCCATATTGGATGTCTTGATATCCTCTGAACATATGACGACCTAATTTTTTCATGCATCTATGTTTTTGTTCTCACAATTCCCTCTATAGGGAATATTATTTTATCTTAGTTTTTGCCTTGTGAATTTGTACTCTTCCACAGGGACCAGCTGAAATGTGTATTGAGTTCTCTGAAGCTTGAAGCTTAGTTACTACCTCCTTCGTTTGTGCTGTTATTAAATTGCACCTTTTAAAAAGTACCACATTATGTTACACATGGTTTCTCTATTAGTCTATGAGTTTATCGGAGGTCAGGTATATGTTTTCATTTTTTTTTTCACTCAGTACATAGTAGATCTTCCACTAGGGATGCCTAGGGAGGCGTGCCTCTCAATATGCATTGCTCTCTTATACAATATATAAAGTAACATGTGGGCAAGCAGACCAGGCCCTATATTTTTAAAGTGTCTAATAACCACAAGCTGGGTTAGGATTCTGCTCTTTAGTCATTGAATGTATCTCCAGGCAGCCTTTGTTTAATTATTGTTCTTCATATCCTCAATATAGTCTCACTAATGGAAAATAGACTACAAAGTTAAAAAGAAAAAAAGTTTAGAGTTTTTTTAAAAGTGATCTTTTTATCTAACATTAAAATTGGTTAGCATATGAATATATCTTTTTTTATTTAATCAGTGATAAAGCATTTATTGATTACTTAAGGTTAAATTATTATCCTTGAAAAAATAGAGCACAGCAATATCATAAAGTTGTTTTTGGCATGAAGAGCTTCTAGAAATTTATTTAGGAGAAAAAGAAGAAAAGAAATAATACTAAGTGTTTGCTGTATGATAATTACTTTGTGTGTGTGTCTGTTTCATATACCTCATTCCTGTTCATTAGCACAATCATATTATTTCATCATGAAAAAACGTGCCTCGAAGTGGTTAATAAATTCATTGAGGATAAACCTAGCTTGTGAGAAAGAATTTGAAATAAGCCAGTTTTATGTGTCATTAAAAGGCAACACTAGTTCCACCCTTTCCTAGTGATCTCATCCCCAGTAAATATGAGAGTTCCTTGAGATATGAATTCTAGGGCACGTTTCTTCTTTATAGTTAAATAAAATAATCATCCTGCTACCAATTTAACTGCATATCATTGGTTTAATGATTGACTAAGATAAGATGTGAAAAATGATTGGCACAGCGACTGGAATAAAGCTCTCAAAGACTGGAAGCTACCGTGATTGTCATCATGATTTCATCATAGTACCTCTGAAAAAATAGAGAGACCTACATCCACACAAACACAACAAGCTCAAAATGCTGCCTGTGGGCTTGAAGTAATGACCTGAGAGCAAGGCCCGTGTTGCGCGTCTCATATTCTTATGTAATGGTTTAAAATGAGCCAGTTGCTTTCATGTGCATTACTAAGCCATGTAAGATGTAGGGGGCGGAAGCTCAAGTTCATTAGCGTACGTTTGTATAAGGGAGCTCAGAAAAGGTGGTGTTTGGCTGGGAGAATGGAGTGAGTTAGGGAAAAGTAAGAATACTGACAGAGTGGTAATGGAAGTGCTGGTAGAAAGGTTATAGACCATATGGCCTGTAGATCATATAGCATGATGAAAGGCCTAGAAACTGGAATCAACAAGTTGTATATGGAAGAAGAAAATGAGGTCAGACCAGCAGAAATGTTTATCTTACTGTCTAAATCTTTAGGCATCGCTACTGCCCCCTGGGAGAGTAGCTGATGCGGGAAGGAGATAAGGAACATGTTCTCAACATGTTTTAAACAATAATATGTTGCAGTGATATCTGTCAAGTGATAAATACCCATTGAACCAGCATGAAGACCTCATTAAACAGTGGTTGACCACGGGGACATTACCAGGCCAGAACCAAGATTACAGAAACGGGGGATGCACATGTATTGATGACATTCAGTGCTCATGTGTATATCCTATTTGGGTTATTATTTTCTTTATTGGAGAATGTATGACAGTGGTGAATAGAACATCTTCATCTTTTCTCCCCATTCATATAATACTATGCAGAAACAGGTACTCCATAAATCCTGACTGTAAGTGCTTACCATTTTGCTTTCTTCTGATATGTTTTCACTCCTCTTGTCAGGATTCTTGATTGCTTTTCAAGTTTTGAACTGAAATACTGAGTATTTCAAAGGAGGACATTCCTGTGAACATTATTTTGAATGGTTCAGGGAGCTGGTTCCACTTTTACTTAAGTTTCCAGTGCTTTGCATTATTAGAGATTGAAAGAACTGTGCCAGCCTGCCAGTGCTATTTGATATAATGCACGTGTTGTGTTGGACATGCTTCATTCAAAGTGATAGAAGGAATAATGAGGGCGTAGTGTGTTCTTTAGAATCAAGTCATTGCACCAGATCCATAATGGATGGCTGTTAGATTCTCTTTAACTTATCCTTTATAGTTAAATTATTGTGTTGAGGACTTTGACCTTCCTCTGGTATAGAATCTCCATGGAGCATGGGTAGTTATTGCCAGTCTTTATGTCACTTCTTTGGAGCAAGTCAAGTCCTTGGGTTCTTCTCTGTAACCCCAGTGGGCCCAGCACAGTGTTTATATCAAGCAGGTGATTAATTGGTGTGTCTCAATTGAGTTAATTATTGTCTGGTTTCAGAATAGTACACGTGCTTCTCCGAATACTTAACACAGTAGAATATACACGTAGAAAAAGATACGCTCAGATGTCCCCTCCTCACTGAAGCTTGACCCACAAGAAAAGATCAAGACACCCTGTGTTATAGCCCCTCAGCATTTCTCATTTTCAATTTGGAACAACTTAAAATTTGTTTGTGATAATATATGCATTCTTTCCCCAGGTCAGCTTGGGCATTCTTCTACGTGTCCTGCTCCTGTGGAAACTTACTTACCACAATAGAGCATGTACATAGAAAAAGACACACATAGAAAAGTGTCTATTTCATTGAGTGGCGAAACATAAGGAATTTTATATTTATTATAGGAATCTCTCACTCCAGTGTTGTAAATATGTCTAGATAGTTCAAAACACCTCAGATAAGAAAGGAGAAAGATAGAAGTTATGTTAACACAGCTGCAAGTGAGAACAAAATGGGCTTTCCTCCAATTACTCTTGAAATGGAATTCCCCATACAATGTGTGTCTACTTCCCTTGGATGCTACTGAGCACAGCTCTTCTCCAACGGATTCCATAAGTATTTGCTGAAAATGTATATGCTCAGCCATGACCTTGATGTGTATGATTTAAAAGATGATTAATGCTCACTCATACCTGTTGGATTAGAAAAAAAATGGAAAGTAACAAGTGTTGATGAAGATGAAGAGAAATTGGAACTCTTACACACTGTCGGTGCGATTGTAAAATGGTACAGCTTGCTATGGAAAACAGCATGGTGGTTTCTCAAAAAGTGAAAATAGAGCTCCCATATGATCAAGCAATTAAACTTATTGGTATATACCCCAAAGGATTGAAAACAAGGTCTTGAGATATCATATACCCATGTGTGTAGCAGCATTATTCATAAGTGCCAAAAGGTGCAAACAACCCACGTGTCCATCCGTAGATGAATAGATAAATAACATGTGGTATGTACACATTTGGATGGAATGTTAGTCAGTCTTAAAAAGGAGCAAAATTCTAACGTGTTACAATATGAGTGAACCTGGAGGAGGACATTATACCCAGTAAAGTCAGTCAGTCGCACATACACACAAAAAACCCCCTGCAATTACAATTCCAATTAAATGAGGTACCTGAAACTGTCAAATTCATGGAGGCAGAAAGTAGAAGGGTCATCGCCAGAATCTGGGGGGTGAGAAATGGAATGGGGAGTTCTTGTTTAATGGGTATAGAGTTTCAATTTGGCAAAGGTGAAAGGAGTTCTGCAGATGGACGGTGGCAATGGTCTTTAACAGAGATCATCTGTGCACTTAAATTTTACTGTCTTAATCATTTTTATGTTTTGTGTACTTTACCCCCCACACACCTACACAGTGATTAAGACACAGTTTACAGTCTCTTTGTGGTGATGAAGTAATGAGGTTATACTTACTTGAGTGGAAGAGTAAAGGATGAGTAGGAGTGAGCTGCATGTTGAAAAAAGGAAGAAAGGTAGAGGGCCCTGGGAGAGACACGTGAAGAAACCAGATGAAAGGATGGCCGAAGCTCAGAGGATGTGCCAAGTAGACAGTGGCATCAGATGAGACTTGAGAGGGAGGCAGGGTCCATATTTTTCAGAAATTTCTAGGCCACATGATAGACTTAGTCTTTAACCCAAAGACTCACGTTCATCAAATGCAGTCGAATGTATCTCTGATGAGGTGTTTTGGGGGTCGCCCAGTTCCATATAGTTCTAGGTTCCCATAATTAGGGCCACTGATCTGCTTGCAACCTCTGTTTTGTTCTGCCTTTCAAGTGTCATTTATGACTAGTGAAGAGTAATAGTTCCATGATATTGTCAAAGTGCTCTTAGAATAGTCCATCCCTGGGAATTGGACTTCTTGTTGCTTTTGAGTTTCAGTCTGCTCTTGGAGTCTAGCATTTATTTATTTTTCTTACAGTTTCATTGATGTAAAATTGACAAATAAGATAGAGTGTGATGATTCGATATTCATGTATATTGTGAAAGAATTCCTCCCCCATTGAGTTAATTTAACAAGTACACCATTACACATATTTACCTTTGTGTGTGTGTGAGAACATTTAAGCTTTATTCTCTAAGCAATTTCAATTATACGAGACAGTGTTATCAGCTATAGTCACCAGGCTATACATTAACCCCACAGACCTTATTCTTCTTGTAACTGAAAGTTTGTACACCTATAAGTGATACTATGGGGAATTTGCCTTTTTTCTTGAAAAGATATTACTTATTTGAGAGAAAGAAAGAGAACAAGCAGGGAGGAGGGCCAGAAGGAGAGGGAGAAACAGGCTCCCCACTGAGCAGGGAGCTTGATGCCCACGCCGGGATGCAGGGCTCGGTCCCAGGACCCTGGGATCATGACCTGAGCCGAAGGCAGCTGCTTAACCGACTGAGCCACCCAGGCGTCCTGGAATTTGTCTTTCTCTGTCGACTTTTTTCACTTAGTGTAATACCCTGCAGGTTCAACCATATTGTTGCAAATGACAAGATTTTCTCCCTTTTAAAGGTTGAATGACATTCCTGTGTGTTTATATGGGTGTGTGTATACGCGTGTGTATATCTCACATTTGTTTTGTCTCTTCATCCATTGATGGACACAGGTTGTTTCCATACCTTGGCTATTTTGAATAAAGCTGCTACGAACCTGAGAGTACAGATAGCTCTTCAAGATTTGATTTCACTTCTTTTGGATATATACCCAGAGGTAGAGTTCCTGGATCATATGGTATTTCTATTTTTAATTTCTTTTTTTTTTTTTTTTAAGATTTTATTTATTTATTCGACAGAGATAGAGACAGCCAGTGAGAGAGGGAACACAGGCAGGGGGAGTGGGAGAGGAAGAAGCAGGCTCATAGCAGAGGAGCCTGACGTGGGGCTCGATCCCATAACGCCGGGACCACGCCCTGAGCCAAAGGCAGACGCTCAACCGCTGTGCCACCCAGGCGCCCCTCTATTTTTAATTTCTTAAGGAAACTTCATACTGTTTTCTGTAGTTCCTGCATCAATTTATAATTACACCAACAGTGTGCAAGCATTCCCTTTTCTCTGCATCCATGCTAGCATTTGCTCTCTCTCTCTCTCTTTTTTATAATAGCTGTCCTAACAGGTGTGAGTTGATACTTCATTGCGGTTTTGATTTGCATTTCCTAATGATCACTGATGTTGAGCACCTTTTCATGTTCCTGCTGGCTATTTATATATCTTCTTTGGAAAAATGGCTGTTCAGTTCCTTTGCCCATTTGATTTTTTTTTTTCCGGTTATTGATTTGTATGGGTTTCTTACATATTTTGGGTATTTACATATTGGATGTAAATTGGATATGGGGTTTGCAAATATCTTCTTCCATTCAGTAGGTTGCCTTTTCATTTTGTTGATAGTTTTAGAAGTTTTGCTGTCCAGAAGGGCTCTCTGCTCAGCGGGGAGCCGGCTTCTCCCTCTCCCTCTGCCTGCCACTCTGCCTACTTGTGTTCCCCCTCTCGCTCTGTAAAATAAATAAATAAATAAAATCTTTAAAAAAATGTATATGAGGATATAATCTGAAAACAATAAAATCTGAATATAAGCAACATATATTATGAAAGAAATTAAACAAAAACGAGATAAGTAACAAGAAATTTTTATGACTCAGGTCTCCATCCACCATGAGTGCATTTTAGCTTGGCTATTATCTCCTTTTAAGCTGCATGGTGACTAGATAAAACACAACTTTGGGAAAAAGAAGACCAAGTCAAGCCTTCTATGTATAAAATAAGAACTATATCAAGGAGATAACTTATTTTACTTGAGTTCTGTTTTGAATTAAGCTGTAAAGCATATACTTAAATTACTACTCAGGGATTTAGATTAAAATATGAAGATAAAAAGGAAATCCTAGAATTTCTATATTAACTGCAAAGCACATAATCATTAACGAATGAAGAACGAAGGTGGCATTTTGTTGGTTTTAATGGAAATCAATGTAAGTAGTGAAAGTATTGTAATTGTCATCAGCTAAGTTCAAATTTTGAGTTCTAGTGAAAAGAAAAAGAAAGCATTAGTTTAGCTTTCTGCTAATTAGAGGGAGCAATATTATGAATTCAAAATGTAGTTGAACACTATCTCCTGTTTGTAGAGAAAGCACTAGATCTACTTATCTCAAAAAGTGTAGATAAGATAAAGCAGATAAATTTGGGGAATCTTTCTAAGCAAAGCATTTGATATTATAGAAGATATTAAAACAAACTTGGAAAGCTACAAGGACATTAGCCTCAAAACAAACAAAACAACTGGTCACTTGGGGACCCTGAAATATACCCTATTACATATAGACGTAAAAAGAAGAGCTCCCTGAAGTTGGTGTCCCAGGCCCCGATGAGCATCACTGCTTTGCAATTCAGTATTTTTGTGAACTTGGATGAGACATTTACCTGTTTAGACCATAACTTCTTTATCTGTAAAATGGGGGTGGGGAAGGTGCTGCCTCATTGGCATTAAATTTATATAAAAGTGCTATGGAATATGAGGCATTCTATCAAGCTAAAAGCTTTCAGAAAACAAAAGTGAAGGTTTAATTCTAGAATACAATTTTGATTAGAAATTATGTCATCTCATCACCCAAAATGACCACAGTTTTATAAGAGTATATATACTTGGATAGAGAGATCTATCCAAGTAAAAATTATAGGCCCCAAGTTGATAGCAAATACAGAAAGGAAAAAAGAAGAGTTCTATTTTCTCTGTTTTCATCAGGTTGTACATGCAAATGTTTAGTTTAGCAAGGCAAGTTTGAGATTAGAGGGGTTTTTCATTGAAATAGAACTCAGTGGCTGTAATTAGAAAAGGCACAAGAATAATTAAAATACGTTGAAGGAGATTGAAAGATACAAATTCCTAATTATAAATAAGTTACGGAAATGGAAAGTTCAGCATAGTGAATATAGTGAATAGTACCGTGATAACAGTGTATGGTGACAGATGGTGGTTACATTTATGAGCATTCTGTAATGTATAGAATTGTCAGATTAGTATATTGTATACCTGAAACTAATGTAACATTACATGTCCACTAGGTTTCAACTGAAGTAAACAAACAAATAAAGCCTAATGGTCCAGTGAGGCAATTTGTGAAAACATGCCGTGATATGAAGAAACTAGGTCTTGTCCTAGGGACAGATCTGATAAATTTAATGGTGAATGTTCGCACAACTGTGTGAATATACGAAAACCCAGGATGTCTGGCTGATGCAGTTAGTTAAACCTTAACACTTAGTTTCAGCTCAGATTGTGATCTCGGGATCCTGAGATCAAGTCTCAGTCAGGCCCTACGCTCATTGTGGAGGCTGCTTGAGACTCTCTCTCTGCCCCTCCATGCCAAATAAAAATAAAGCTTAAAAAATATATGTGTATTAAAACCCACTGAATTATATGTTTTTATTTTATTTTTTTAAGATTTTATTTATTTGAAAGAGAGGTAGCAAGAGAGAGAGCGAGAGAGAGCCTGAGTGGGGAGGAGGGGAAGAAGCGGCTCCCCACTGAGCAGGGAGTCCAATGTGGGGCTCAATCCCAGAACCCTGGGATCATGACCCTAGCTGAAGGCAGATGCTTAACCGACTGAGCTACCCAGGTGCCCCAAATTGTATGCTTTTAAAGGGTGAAACTTCTGGCATGTGATTTATATCTCAATAAATTTCTTACATAAAAAAGGTTGAAAGTATAATTGATTCATACAATTTGTTAAATAGCTCAACATTGATTTCTATTTGGAGGATATGCTGCTTATGATCACGTGGGTAACAGGAAGAAACATCTGGGAGGGGGAAATAAGAGACTAGATTCCAGTCCTTATACAATCAGTCTCTGAGCTGCTCGGAGTATATTTCCTCATCTGAGAAAGGAAGTTAATAATAAAGCATTTTTCAAGCATAGTTGTGGAGGTAAAATGAACCAACGTAAATTTAGTGAACCATAAAACTCCATTCAACAGACATATTTAAGCGCGAAAAACATGCTTGGCAGTATGTTAGATATTAGAGATACAATGATAATTGGACAAAGCTTGTTCCCTTGAAGAACACAGTGTAACGGGCTAGGTGCCTTACTGGGCTGTCTTATTGCCACTGAATTAGCTATGTGTGCAGAGTGATCTAGAAGCACGGAGAAAGATTTTGAAACTAGAATCATTGTAAAAAAACACCATATGAATTTGAGATAGTAAGGTTTATGCCTATAGACTTAAGATGGTGAGTAGTAAGGAAACTATCAAGTTATTTACATAATGAAATTTAAAGTGTGAAATTAAAAAGAAAAATAGGAAAATAAAAAATTAAATAAAAAAATTGCAGCACACAAACTAGCCATGTTATTGCATAAAAAGTAATGTACTGAAACTTTTGATAAACTGTTAATTTATGAGATCATTCCAAATGTTTAAAGAAAACACAGAAACGTTTACTTCTAACTGAAGAAAAACATTATAGAAAATGAGTAATAATACATAAAATCAGTTTAGCCAATCCCTATATTTATTAGACATTGTCTTTATTTTCCCACTTCCACAAAAGGGTGTAATGTTTGATGTTAATGAGATGGACATAATTTCCAAGTCTGGGGCCCATACTGCTGCTCTATTTCTTTGTTCCTACTCACTAAAGCATATATCTAAGATAGATATTTATATAGAATAAAAACAAATTCAAAATTAATGATAGAATATGGTAAGTTGGCTAGAAGTGATCACGTAAACAAGCTAGTCACATTTTTTTTCAAGATTTTTTATTTATTTGAGAGACAGAGAGAGAGCGTGTTGGTGGCAGGGGGGTGGGGGAGATCAGAGGGAGAGGGACAAGCAGACCTGACATGGGGCTCGATCCCGAGATCATGACCTGAACTGAAACCAAGAGTTAGATGATCCACCAACTGAGCCACCCAGTTGCCCCTATTTTCTCTATTCTAGCAAGAAATATCTAGAAATGATGCCTTTCTCATCATGATACCATTATAAAATATTTAGCAGTAAAGTTAACCAGAGGAGTAGCAGACATATACAAAGAAAATAATGACATCTAATTAAAACCATAAAGCAAATTTTGAATAAAGGAATAGATACATCATGTTATTGGAGGGAGAGGCATTATCATGAAAATGTCACTTTTCCTAAAGGTTAACATACATATTTCACGCAATTTCAATGAGAATCATAGCAGATTTTTTTTCCACTGGATCCAATAATCTTAAAGTCTAGGTGGAAGAATGAATGTCTTAGAGCAGCCAACAAAAATGTGAAAAAGAGCAGCAAGAAGTTATTTTTCATATCATATATCAGAGCATACTATAAGGCTTCTGTAGTCAAATAATTATGGGAATAGATGAATAGATTAGTAGAAAAGATGCAAGAATGATGAAAATGTTAAAAGGAATTAATATTGACAAGCACAATGGCTTCATTTGTTTTTGGAGGAGAATAAAAATGGATCCTTGCCTTGTGCCATATACAAAAATAAATTTCAGACACATTAAACTATAAAAAGTTAAAAAAATGTATAAATGATTAAAAAAAACATAGGCATTAGAGAAGCTTTCTTAACCAGGACTAATAACCCTCATTATCTCTAAAAAAAAAAAAAAAAAATTGTACTTAACCACTTAAAAATGAAGATCTATGTACGGAAACTAAATCACACAGTGGATCTGAAAAACACATGTGGTCACGACAGTTAGTATTTACATGGATGAGAAAATTTGTAAGACAAAGGCAAACAGCCCAAGAAAAACGGGCAAATGTCAGGAATATGTGATTCTCAGAAGAGCAAATACAAATGATCAACAAACATGTGAAAGAATGCTCAAGTTTATATATTGAGAAATGTACATGAAAGAATGAGAGCTATTCATAAATACTAGAATGGCAGAAATTCAAGACTAGTAATGCAAATTATTGGTAGGAAGATAGAAAAAAGGTTGTTCATATATTGCTGATGGAAATAGCGTCTTGCAAAGGTCTTTGGGAAAAGGTAGGGTGGTGTGCTCTTGTAGTTGAGGCTGAAGGAGATGGACAAAGGCTAAGGGGACGTGGGAACATAAAAAAGGAAATGAGGAAAAGAAGACCACCTTTTCCAAACAATGTGAACCATATTTATGCATTTATGTGTGTTTATGCATATTTTAATTGAAAGCCTTGACAAATGAAAGAGGAAATTATCAAAATATGGCTGAGAGAAATGGTACTAATGGGTAACTATGAATTTGCCTATATTTGAAAAGGCATTTGTAAATTTTCATATTTTTCTAACAAATTACTTGTGATCCATCTCAAAACTCGTGCCATAGCTATGAGTCTCTATTCAGAGCAGGACTTCCCTGTATTTTTCATCAGCTAGCACGCATCGGAAATGATAATACTTGGTGGGGGAGGCTGTTTGGAGGTTACTTCTGACATGCCCGGGGGCTCTGAAGTCCTGGAAGCCTGGTGCTCTGCTACCCAGGGGAGAGGTTCTGCTCCAGAGAACCAGAGAGTTAAAAAATTTGTGTGGCCATTGAGAATGCTATGGTTTCCATTTTAATGATAAATTATTTTCTATTTTATTTAACCAGGAATTCTGTTGTTACATATGGGTTCTACTAGCTCATGCTAAGTTTTTTTTTTTTTAAAATGGGTAGCAAATCCATATATCCCATAACCCCAAATTTCTCCTTTGCATGGAATATTCTTAAAGCAAGCATTGAATGTATGCTGAAGAAAGAGATATCTATGGCTCACTCATTCTTTTTTTTTCTTTTTTAAAGATTTTTTTTTTAAATTTATTTATTCGACAGAGATAGAGACAGCCAGCGAGAGAGGGAACACAAGCAGGGGGAGTGGGAGAGGAAGAAGCAGGCTCCCAGCGAAGGAGCCTGACGTGGGGCTCGATCCCATAACGCCGGGATCTCACCCTGAGACGAAGGCAGACGCGTAACCGCTGTGCCACCCAGGCGCCCCAGGCTCACTCATTCTTAATATTTAATTTTCCTGGAATCATATTTTGGATTTTATCTTTCCAGCTCAATGTAGAATAATTTTACCACGGACACTCTATTGTAATAAGAGAATCATGTTTGCCAAATGTCTCAGCCAAGATTGTTTTCTTTTTGAATTATAGAAAACCTGACCATTGTGGCTTAATTTTTCTCACAGAGCAAAAAGTCTAGAGGAAGCAGTACAGAGTTGCATTAACAGTTCCACATTTTCAGTAAATCCGAGGCTCGCTCTTTCTGTTCCCCCATCTTTAGCATGCGGCTTTAATTCCTACGGTCACAATTGGGATTCATTGCATTATGGAAGGAAGTGAGGGGAACAAGCAGTGCCTCTGCCATATGCACCCCAATGTTCATAGCAGCAATGTCCACAATAGCTAAATCGTGGAAGGAGCCGAGGTGCCCTTCAACAGATGAATGGATTAAGAAGTTGTGGTCCATATATGCAATGGAATATTACTCAGCTATCAGAAAGAACAAATTCTCAACATTTGCTGCAACATGGACGGCACTGGAGGAGATAATGCTAAGTGAAATAAGTCAAGCAGAGAAAGACAACTATCATATGATTTCTCTCATCTATGGAACATAAGAACTAGGATGATCAGTAGGGGAAGAAAGGGATAAAGAAAGGGGGGGGTAATCAGAAGGGGGAATGAAGCATGAGAGACTATGGACTCTGAGAAACAAACTGAGGGCCTCAGAGGGGAGGGGGGTGGGGGAATGGGATAGACCGGTGATGGGTAGTAAGGAGGGCACGTATTGCATGGTGCACTGGGTGTTATACGCAACTAATGAATCATCGAGCCTTACATCGGAAACCGGGGATGTACTGTATGGTGACTAACATAATATAATAAAAAATCATTTAAAAAAAAAAAAAAAGAAGACTGAAAACATTCCCAAGACTTTCCAGCAGGCTTTTTCCTATGTGTTGCTGTTGAGAGCCACGTAATGTCACACTCAGCGGCAAGAGAGAGTTGAACTTTTAGCTAGATATGTGGTGACGAAGTCTCTCTGGCCAAGCTCTAGCCACGCTCCTCTTAGCCCTCTTTTTGGACTAAACCTTAACTTTGGCCCCCACCCTTTCTTTGGTCTGCCCAGCCGTGGGTTAGGAAAGAATCCTACTAAGTCACTTTAGCGAGAATTCCCCCCACCCCCCGCCGCCCCCGCTTGATATTTGATCAAGTTCTTTATCCCTGATCTTGGCTGTGTAAGTCCTTGGCTTGCCTTCAGCAGGAATCCTATTAGGTCAGTTTAGCAGGCATTCTCTTACCCTTGAAGTCTTCTGTCTGCAGTTTTCTGTCCACTGACCCCATCACTCTGTCCCGTGGCTATAAACCCCCAGCTTTCCTTGCTGTATTTGGAGTTGAGTCTGATCCCCCGGCTACTGCAATATCCTTATTGTGACGCTCTAGGATAAAGTCTTCCTTACCATATGACAAGTGTCAGGATCATTTTTTCTTTAACACTGGCCACTCTGAACAGAAGTAGAATTCTGCTAAGAAGAAATCAGTGGATAATGGAGAAGCACCTAACAGTGTGCCTGCAAACCAGAGGCGTCCTTATTCTCAAAGCTAGTCATTTACATATGAGGAACCCGTGTCACAAGGGACATCAATCCTTGTGAGTTTGCGACTTAGATTTAACTTTCAAGTTTGTCAGAGATACATACCTAAGAATTCGGTAAAATGAACTTGTATAACTTTCTAGCTCTATATTTTGTAGAAGTATTGTGAAGTTTAATTAGCTAATGGTTATAAAGTGATTTGACGAAAGTTACTGCGAGTACATAATGCTTTGTTAGATAATGTGCGAGTAATTTCGCAAAATCTGGATAACTGTCAAGTAATTAAAGGCAAATGCAATGGGGATGCTGTTATGTGACTTCCATTAGTGTTCATCAGAGGTTGACACACCCATTGAGGAAAGAGCAGATCTCATACTGTTCTGGAATGGTTTTTGAAAAATCCTTACTCCTCTTTTAAAATCACTTTCACCATCTGCTGGTAAAAGAATTGAGAGGGCTGCCTGTGAACTTAGCAATTAAATGTGCTAATACAGTAGCAGGAGAAAATGATTGTCACACCTGTTTTTGAAAAACAACAACAAACAAAACCAATTCCACTACCACCCCCACACCGAAAAACACCATCTGGTTTTCTGTGAAAACAAGACATCAGATTTAAAAAAACCAAAAACCAACTACATTTTCAGGTATCCTGATGTATACTGAACATGTAAGTTGCTTTATTCCTCTGAATTCTTAGAAATATTGGGGTCTCAGGCAAAGAGTTAGCAAACCAGTATTACTGTGTTTTCCTTCCTCCTTCTGTTTCATTGTATTTTGTCAGGGAAATTCTTAAACCACCTACCGAAGGCAAGGATTATGTATTTGTCTCAATTTAAGAACTGTATCTGAAAATTAACATGTATAAAGCCAATAAAGAGATACATTGCTAAAGAATTCTTTACAGAAGAATGTACTGAGACAGAATGCAATAAAATGGAGTCTTGTGACCCTGATCAAGTTTTCTAAAAATCTTTAGCAAATGCAGGTCAAAAGAATTTCTTTTTTAAGTCTGCTAGTTGGCATTCGTATATTAGTAGGCTACTAGAACCTAGCTTTCTGATAAATGTTATTCATGTGTTATTGTCTGCCACTAAATGTTTCTCTTTTTCTCTCTCTCTCCCTCTTTTTTTTTTTTATTATGTTCAGTTAGCCACAGTATAGTACATCATTAGTTTTTGGTGTAGTGTTCAATGAGGGCTGATACCATGTTTCTCTTAATAGAGAAATCATGATGAAGACTAAATTTTAAAATTTGCACATACTGTTGAGCTATGAAATTTTAAAATCCCTAGAATTATATCATGAAATTTGGGACATTATGAGAGCTTCCTAGCATTGGGAAGATTGGTGTAAATAAAGCCAGCATGTGCTTGATTCATGGTTGAACCACGTCCATCGCTCCAATGTCCAGTGTGAGAAACATGTAACATTGTAAATTAAGCAATTTGTGAATCCATGGATTTCTAAATTCGTAGTACCTTCCAGAAAAGCTCAACCTTCCTCTTGACTATGCATTAAATTTAACATTAACTTGATACACAATGTTTTTATTTAACTTAAATTTTCTAGAAACATCTATCATATAACAGTAAACATAGGTTAATATTGTGCTTTGGTTTTCATCTAAGTGACGAGAGTTAACATAGATAGGTTGGCCACAGTATGTTAACTAATGCTTTCTCCAAATTAAGCAATAAATAGCAAGTTTATAATCCAGATATTATTTTATTATTATGTATGGGGAATTGGACACTATGTTCAGTAGAGCTAATATTATTTCCAGATACTGTAGTCTACTACATCAAGACTCTCACAATATTCTTTACTGGAATGATGACACATGCATATTCAAGAAAGTTCTATTACCCTAGTACCTGGTAAGCTTCTAAGAGTTATAAGATACATGAAGACTGCAAGTTAATAAATCTTTTCTGTGGTATAATGATTTCCTGTAGATCAAACGAACCCTGAAATAGGGCTTGCTATGAGAAAAATTTCCTGAAGTTGCAATATCTCTGTGGTAATGTAATAGCTAGAGATTTTTTTTTTCCTGTTCTGGTTTCAAATACTACAAGTTGCTTAGTATCATTTGTGTACTGAGGGAAATTCCTGAATTTTTGCACCGAACTGAGATTACTATATGATGAACACTGTAATAAGTAGCTCACCCACATAAAATTGAGCACCATTTAGGCAGAATTCTATAAACAATGCTTATTATCTCGCCTGTTCACGTTACTCCCCCAGGTAATACTGCCTTGTCAGCTTGGTCGGCCTCGCCTGCATATCTCCAAGCAGGAATACCAGTTACTTTTTCTATGGGTATAGAGTCTCCCGCCACAGGGTGTGATGAATGGGCTGGGTCAGGGAGGGATGCCCGGAGTCTGCTCCTCAGGGGAAAGCCTCCAGAAAAAGGCAGCGGTGGAGTCCTGAGCTCCCTCACAGCTGGGGGGAGGAACAGCTGGTGCCAAGGATGTGCAGTGGGATGGCACGTTAAGGTTCCTATGGCCTTGGACTTTAGCAGAGATGGGATTGGGGCCTTGGGGTTCTGCAAGTCCACCATCGCTACTCCAGGCCCTTCCATCTCCTGAAAGATTGTAGATTTGAGACTGGCACGTGTGTCTTAGTCCCCATTCTGCCCTGGGGTGCTGCCTCCCCAGTCCTGCCTTTGGGGCACAGACCTTCCGGCACCTGGCCAGGCCTCTGGGGCATGGCACCCCTGTACTGTGACTCTGACTGGATCCAGAAGGCAGGTGAGGTGTCCAGTTGGGGTTTGTGTATTAGTGGCGTGAGCCAAACTCCTTATGAATGAGTCTGAGGCACCCAGGTGTTTCTCATCTCTGCACTCTTCTGCCAACCCCCTAGCTCTCAGGAGACCCTGCAAGATTGGACTTCTTCTGGGAAGGCTGGTCCACCTCCCCAGATCCCACCATTCTCTGAGCCACCCCTGATGCTCAGCACATCTCAGCGCATCCTTTCCCTGCCACTATGTCAGAACGCCCTACCTCCCCACCAAAAGTTTATTATAAAGTTCAACTAGGAACAGTACACACAGGATAAATACTGACTGACGATGGTCAAATCTACACTGTGAATGAAATGACTCTTATTTTCTGAGCAATCACCTTGAATTTACATTTGTATATTACACACTCCGAATGCCATATAATACGGTGTTCCACACTCATCACCCCCCGCCCACCCAAAGAAAGAGGTAAATATTCTCCCTAGACTCTTGGGTGGACTTTTAAAAAACTTTCATTTTTAACAATTTATTAGTTCCTATTAGGAGCTCTGCAGTTGCTTTAAGTTCATCCTTTAACTTCAACATCTCCCTCTGAGCTCATTTCTAAACCCGTATGTGTTTAAATTCAGGCAACGGTAGATTTAAGAAAGGATGTCCTCCTTTAAAATGCCTTCCAAAAAAATGCCCATGCAGTGGCTTATCAGCGGAATGCCTTATCTTCGTGCCTGATTCTGTCACACGTTGGTCTGTTCTCTCTGTGTCCTTGTGATGTATGACTTTCTGCAGTGTGTCCAACCAGACCCTGGTGCTGAAGTACTTTCGAAGAGACTGAAGCAGGCTTCCCACGCCTCCCTCCCAGACTGTATAGAAATCATGAAGCCGTTACATTCTGTGTGTTACTAACAAATATCTTCCAGCTGAAGCCACTGAGTATTAATCATACACTTTTTTTTTATAAGGGAAAATCTCCCAGAAATGTAACAAATAAATGATGATGGAAGCTCTAAGAAATATGAATTTCTCAGTGAGTGATTGGCAGTAGTTATTAGTCTCAAGAAAAAGCTGACTCATAGCTGTGTTTCATTTGTTATTATCCTGCAATGTAACTTCACTGAAATTACACCTTTTTGCGGTTACTGTTACTTGACTATTTTTCTGTCTTGAAAACTGGTGCCGGCTTGTACCTATTTTGCAATGGATTAGTATCTTTTGCATTTAACTTCTTGTTATAAACACCTGTAATTCAACTGAAATAACCAACTGAAAAATACAGACGAGGTGGTCGGTGGTAATACAAAGTTATAGGGCTTTTCTGAGGGGAGTGTTATTTATTTAGGGAAAGTACAAACGGTGCCTTTGCTCAGGTGTGATGGGTTCTCAGGACTCTGGACTGGCTGAATTTTTAGGTGTTGCTTCTCTGACCTCCAGAAAAGATTTCAGCTTCACGAAGGAAATGATAAACATGAGAAATGGGTTGAAGAGACACTTGATAGTTTGGCTTTGGGTAAATTTTTGTGGCTCTTTATTGACCACTAAGTTCATTAAAAAATCTAGACATTAGTTTTGTCTTGCACTGGTAAGAGGACAACATACGTTCCAGCTAAACTGCTTTCCCCAGGCCCCTAGTATGCTCTGTTCTTTCAGTATATTAACTTCTCCATGCCTTTGTTTATTCTGTGTCCTTAGCATAGAACTTTCCTCCTACCGTTTCCATTTGACAGAATTCTTCTTGTCCTTCAAGACCCACCTTAAGTATCAGCTCCTATGGATCTCTTTCATCTCCTTTACCAGATATGTCCTTTACCTCTCTTTTGGACTCCTATAATAATTTGTTTATGCCTCTCATGAGCATGTATATTCTCCCTTATCTACTATTTATTTTAATACCTATCTCATTCCTCCCCATGAAATACTGTAAAGTTCCTGAAAACAGAGGCGTGTGTTTTTCATATTTAAGTACCCAACTAATAAGAACCTAAAGTATGGTCATGTAAGTGAAAATTGCTTATAGATCCATACATCTAATAGCTCTGGGGATTCCTGCCTATTAACCATTTTTAAAAAAATCACATTCACTTAAATAAAGTTACTGGTGAAAGGCATAGCCTTGTGCTATTCAGAATAAAACGACGTATTTAAAAATTGGTTTTGGTTCTCTAGGGTGTTTTAACAGATCATATCTTTCTACTTTCACAAAATATTAAAGAGGAGAAATGACCTAAGAAAAGTTCATCTTGGGTCCACAAACAGGCATTTAGCTCCTTATATGACCACACGTATGATCATAAATAAATAAATAAATAAATAAATAAATAATCATGTATTTAGAGAGCATGCCCGATTCTGAGACATGTAAATGATTTCTCTTAAACTTTCATCTGTTTCATAAATTTCTATAGCTTTAGCTATGCAATTTTTAAGGCAATAAAAAGAACCCTAAAAACTAACAAATTAGAAAACTAAAATGTAGATACATGAAGTTTATATATGTAGAGATAAAAAGGTCAGTTGCCTTTTTCCTTTCTGTAAATAGCAGAGTTTTAAGTACTGTGTTTCTGAAAATCTTCCAATGGACTACTCCTTGTCAGTTCTTGACATTTTTATATCGATCCCAGGAAGATAAGTATTTACTGGAAATCTAGAAAAGAATGAGCTAATTTGAGTTAATTAAAATCAAAATTGATGACAAGAACAAGGAATAAAAATATAAACCCTCTGACTGGAGCATGCAAAGCACACTGAGGATAGAAAAAAATTGATATCAACTTTCAATTTTACCTTTTTATAGTCCTATTTTTCCTGTCTGAAAGACTCATAAGTTGTTCCTTACCTCAGGAGTAGAGAAAAATAATTAATAAAAACACTGTACTGTTGACTGACAGGTCCGACATTTTTTTTCCCTCCAGAGTCTGTGGCGGAAGCCGGGCAGCCCAGATAGCTATCTTGCCTCCATCTGTCTGCCTTCCTGTCAATCATCACCTTGATCGGTGGTAGTATTTGCAGAGACTTGGGACTAGGCATGTGTACACATAAAGAGAAGCAGAAAAAATATATGGGAATAGAGATGAGAAATATTTGCTTTGGCCATCCATTTTCCTCACCACTTAGGCCTCAGTAACACCAGGAAGAAGTCAAATTGCTACTCTGGGTTTGGCCATCTTTGGTTATTGCGTTGCTTAAAGTGTTCTGCATTCTTTCTCAAGTGTGTACTAGTTAAGCCATATTTAACTTCCTTTTTATTATTAGGTGAATATTGCAGCTTACGGAAATCTCAGACTGAAGCCTTAAACTTTGAGACCAGTCAGTTTCCATAATAGGTGCACACAGTGATTAGTTTGACAGAGGTATGACTTAATTAAGAATTCAGGCATTTCGGGGGTGCTGGGTGGCTCAGCTGGTTGAGTGTCTGACTCTTGGTTTTGGCTCAGGTCATGATCTCATGGGTTATGAGACCAAGACCCACATCGGGCTCTGCGCTCAGTGGGGAGTCTGTTCTAAGATTTTGTCCCTCTGCCCCTCCCCCAATTTGCACACATGTGCGCATGTGCCTTCTCTCTCAAATCTTCAAGAAAAAAGAATTCAGGCATTTTGAAATTGGGATTCTGATTAATGAGGATCTGAAGATTCTGGTGTATTTGAAGTAGGAAAATTGTTGAAAGACTGTTTAGAGGTGACGATGGATGACAAAATTGGGACATCAGTGACAGGGCTGGATGGTAATCCTAAAGATTAATGAACTGTGTGGCATATGGCAGAAAGTGGTCTGGGCGTGACTCTAGTTGATACTGTGGAGTGCCCTTGAGCAAATAGCTTAAGTTCTCTGGGTTTCAGTTTCTTTGTAACACAAGGGAGGTGTAAATGGTTGCTGGGAGCCCTTTTATTTCTAACACTGTGTGAGGTGGGGACCCGGGGACTGCAGCAGTCTGGCGAATTTGGGGACACGGACAGTGGAGGATACTGTGTAGTTCAGGATCCCTTTATTTTTAAGCTGCACAGATGGAGGTTATCCCAGTATTCTGTTTAAGTTGATGTCCTCATTTCCTTTGCACAAATTTTTTTTTAATTAAAGATTTTATTTATTTATTTATTTGACAGAGCGAGACAGCCAGCGAGAGAGGGAACACAAGCAGGGGGAGTGGGAGAGGAAGAAGCAGGCTCCCAGCGGAGGAGCCTGATGCGGGGCTAGAGCCCAGATCACCGGGATCACGCCCTGAGCCGAAGGCAGATGATTAACGACTGAGCCACCCAGGCGCCCCATCCTTTGCACAAATTTTGACTATATACAATTCTAATTTTATTAACTAATATTTATTTATTTATTTTTAAAGATTTTATTTATTTGTTTGATAAAGAGAGTACTAGAGAGAGAGAGAGCACACAAGCAGGGGGAGCAGCTGACAAAAGCAGAGGGAAAAGCAGGCTCCCTGCTGAGCAAGGTGCCCGATGTGGGACTCGATCCCAGGACCCTGGGATCATGACCTGAGCTGAAGACAGACACTTAACCCACTGAGCTACCCAGGTGCCCCTAGTATTTATTTTAAGCCCTATAGTTATAGTTGAGGGACTTATTTTAACCCCTACAGTTGTAGCTTCAACTAATCTTGCTTGGTCATCTGAAAAACAGTATTATAGTCTCTTTCTTACGTTCAGATTTATTTTCACAGCCTTAGACTTTCAAAGTTGAGGCCAAGCCGACAGCTCCACGATGTAACTCTGCCGTTGGTGGCGTGCCTTCTCTCCCCATCTCAGACTTCCAGACACTTAACACAGCAGCAAAACTGTTTATTGCAACAATCACCTAGCACAGTGAACCCTCTACTTACTTCCAAAATAAAAAAAAAGCCACAGGACCAAACTAAAGCTTTATATAAAGTTGGACTGTCTTTGGCAAACAAAGTATTCTAGTCTAAAACCATAAAAGTTTCTGACAGGGAAGTAGTAAAAACTAACTAGCATTTTGTTAGGGCTTTTTATTGTTAGCTAGTATTCTCTTCTTAGTCTTCTTGGGAATACCTGATATATCGTGCAGGTACTCAATATAAGTTATCTGAATAGATGTTTCATCAAAAGGAAACCGGGTGTAATAAACATTGACATGATGACACATTGCTGCCAAGGTTTTCTGTGGCACCAAATCCTATTGAGTGGGTGTCCCCATCTCACATGAGTCTGAAAGAGTGAGGCTATCATTGCAGATCATTGTTCAAAGGGCACCAAAGGTGGCATCACTGACAGTCCTTCCAGAACCCACGAATGAAAGTGTGGCACAATTTTAGCTGTGTGTATCGATTTCCTGACTTATTTTGAAATTCTTAGTATATACCTCAACGTCATCTGGAGAAGGATAAAAACATAAACTATATTTCCTCTGTGACACCATCTTTACTTTTCTCTTTCCTTCAGTGCACTTCATTTCCTGTCTTTCTATAGCTTTTGTTTTCCAGACATACAGTTGCTAAGGCTTTCGCACGTGGTTCTGACCCCCGTCCCCCCTCCTCTCTCCCATGGCTTAATTTCCATTGTACATCCAGTGGTCAGTTGTCAAACTGGAGCTGCTGTATTTATACATAAACCCTCACAGACATGCATACATCTGCCCCTGTAGACATGCACACTAATTCTTTATGTTATTTTCAGCCTATAAGGTTTTCTGGGTGGGGAATAGTCCGTTTTGCTGATATTTCTTCTTTTTTAAAACATCAGACTTCTTTTATTTCTATTTTGTTAAAAAATCTTTCTAAAATATGTATTTGCTTGTAAAAAATACACACACACACACACGCACACACAATTTAGCCTCTTCTTGGTAAGAGCATTTTTGTAGGCATCATTTTATAAACCTTACTCTTCCTCTTGCGTTCCACGGAGCCCCTGGGGAAAAGCCATGTATGTGAGGCTGCCTTCTGTGCCCAATCTCTTCAGTTTGCTGTGGGGTTGATGATTCTCCTGACTTCCTCCTTTCTGTTAGGTCTCACTTCAGCAGTTGATCTTGGTCCAGCACCATCGTTTGCTCAGCTCTTTCAGCATGTAATTTGCAATTTTGGTCACTGAAGGCAAAACTCTAGTCTAGCAAAAACCAGGTGAACACGATTGCTAGATGGTACAGCCAGTAAGAAAGCAGTAGATTCCAGGCCAGGGAAGATTCCAGCTTTCCTATGGATTCAGAGGGTTGACGGTAGGGAGTCATTCGAAACCTGTGTCTCAATATTGCCCCCACATGGTTCTGTGGTCAACATTTACCTCCAGTTGATTTCTCTTGGCTTCCAGATTGGAAATGTTTGCATTAGAAGTCCTTTGCACTAAGGTTATGCTTATTTCACATCTCGAATATTTAGGGACCGTCTGGATTTTAAACTTGGCTTTGACACTAACAGTGTAATTTTGTGCAAGCTATTATCTTCTTGATCTGCAAAATGGAAATGACATTAGAATCCACAGTGTGGAGTGGTGAAGGTGGAAAAAGTTCATAGATGTAACATGCTGGCCACAGTATCAGGAAGATAACTCAATAACTGTTAAAGGTTATTATAATGAAGAGTTCTTGTATAGATCAAATGAAAAAAGCTTGTCCATGTGCTTGGGTACTCAGTCATTCATAGTATTATTTCACTCTTTCTTTTTTTTTCAGATTATGTGGTTGCTTTTCAGGTATTTGAAGTTTCTAGAAGTCTGACAGCTGAATAAATGAGTTTCTCTCAAGTGTACTTGTACATATCCTTTACGTCTCCATGACCATTATACTCTGTGTGCACTTCTTTAGTCAACAAGTGATTTTTGAAGCTTACCATACATCAGGACTTGTGCTAAGCTCTTGAGATCCAGAAATGAATGACCTTTCCCTGCTTCGAGGTCGGGGAGTCTTGTAGGGCACACAGACATGTACCGCATCATGTGCTATTGCTCTCATCCAGAAGTCAGAAAATTCACCTTCTTCGAGCATACATTGCTGGAGCAGAATTTTTGAAGGATAGGTAGAAATGGGCCCAGTGATATAAGGTGGGGCTTTCCAATAAGCAGACAGAGTGGAAAGAGGACATGCAGATTTTCAGGCAGGAAGCATCACGTGGACCCTAGTACATCATTGTTTCTCAGTTGTTGTAGAGAAGCTTTTAATGAAACAGGTGCCCAAATTCTTCATTTTGGCAGGACTTAATTTTGTCTACAACACGAATCCATTGGACTGGTGCTGTCCAATAAAATATGATGTGAGCTGATACGCAATTTATGATTTTCTAGTAGCCACATCAGAAAAGTAAAAAGAAATAGTTGAAATTAATTTTAATGATATATTTTATTTATCCAACATATCTAATATTAATGTTTTAACATAATCAATATAAAAATAATTAATGATATACTTTAAGTTCTTTTTTTGGTACCAAGTGTTCAAGTTTGCGTGTACAGTTTAGTAATAGCATTTCTAATTCGGTCTTCAAATTTTAAACACAAGTAAAACACCCTATTTCAATTTCATAAAATCACAGTTAAAAATAGATTCATGTACACAAATTGTTCAAAACATATGTAAACATTTTTTAATAACCGAGTCACATATATTTTAGAATTAATTATAATTAAATGAAATTAATTAAAAATTCAGTTCCTAACTCTCACGAGTCATATTTTAGGTATTCAATAGTGATATATAGCTAATTGCTCCTGGCTGGAACAGTCTGGCATTAAATATTTCCCCTTAAATAAATGAACATAGTTTCCCCTAATACAGTTAAATGATAAACTCATAAGTACAGCATTCTAGTGGCTTCGTGAAGTAGTTTATAGATAAGAGTGGTTTTTCCACCCTTTTTTCTTCTGAAGTAATCATAATAAGCACCATTTATTGAGGGTCTACTCTTGCTTCCATGTGTCTGTATCCAAAGATCGGGTCTTAGCTGTCTTCTTAGTTGAGCTTTAAGCAGCATGTGATGTAGTAATCTCTTCTTTCTCCTGGACAGATTCCATGTCCTGGGATTCTTGCCAACATACCCTCCCCATTTTCCTTTAACCTAGCCGGTCCTTCTCAGTTTTCTTTCTCTTTTATTTCACTGACCTCTAAACATTGAAAGACTTCAGATCTTAGCCTTTGGAACTTTCCGTCACTCTTTTCTTGATCCTATCCAGTCTCATCACTTTAAATATCTTCCACACATTGATGACTCCCAAATTTGGATATCTAACTCACCTTTCTTTGAACTGGATCCAGACTCCTACATCTACTCTGCTAACGAGTGTGATGTTTAATACGCAGCTCCAATATCGTGTACCTAAAACAGATCTCCTGATTTCCCACCAGCAGGTTCTGCCAGTCTCCCCAGGTTGGTTAATGGTAACTCTGTCCTTCCAGTACCTCTGGACAAGAACCTTGGAGTCATTCTTGCCTCCTCTCTTATAGCCTCTATCAAATCCGTCAGCAAATCCTGTTGGCTTTACTTCCTAAAATACGTCTGAAATCTAACCCCTTCTCATCACTTTGTCTCTGCTGCTATCCTGGTCTGAATCACCATCACTCTCATCTGGATAATGAAAACAGCCTCCTAACTGCGCTCCCTATCTCTACTCTTGCTCAGTTCATTGTATTCACAAGGCGGAGTCTAGAACATGATACTTTATATAAAACTCCAGTGGCTTCCCATGTTGGAACGAAAGCCCAAGTCCCAAGCCTCACAGTTCTACTTGCGTCTCTGATCAGATTTCCTCTCCATCTTCTGTATTTATTGGTCTCTGGGCTATTCCAGAAACATGAACCAAGCTCTTGTCTCAAGGCCTTTGCACTCACTTGGCGCTTGTTTCCTTGGCTTAGATTTTCCTTCTTCCATTCTGCACAACTCGCTTACCTCTTCAGACCTTTATTCAAGTGTCCCCTTCTCAGGGAGGCCTTGGCTGGCCAGCAGGCCCATTGCTAGTTTAACTGGAATCTGTGTAAATAAGACAAAGGTGCCCACTCCTGGGTCATGCCTCTATGTTTCTCAGATGGATAAGAAGTCAAGCTGCTGGGCTACCGCTTCTGAAGGTACCTGTGACACATTGTCATCTCTGTGATTGTCCTCACTCGCGCCAGCTGCCTGGAGCCAATTTTGTGCAAAGAAACAAGCCCTCTTCCTCTAGGTGGTTTTTCAGCGCGCCTCGGTCCCCTCTGCGAGGAACTTTTGTATGGTGTTCACAATGTGCAATGTCATGTTGAGGCCCTGCTGGGGCCCTGGTGACCACTCTTCCTGCCTCCTATCTCCCTAACCCCTTCTCACTATTTTTCTCCATGGCATCTACCACCAAACAGGAAATGCAAATGTGGGGCCCCTTGTTCAAAATGCATTAAAAATTTCAAGATGGCCACAGCAGACCCTTAAATCAAACACAGATCCTTCTGCGCTCGGGGGCTCGTGAACTTGCACAGGCCGTGTGCCCACGGAGCCCACACTGCCATCAAATGACAGACTCTGTATTTTACTCATTTATTTGGTTTATTGTCTCTTCTTCTCTTACTTGAACATAAGCTCAATGGAGCCCGGGGTTTTTCTGTTCCATTCTCTGTTATATCTGCAACAGCTAGGAAAGATTATTTGTTGAATAAATGAATGTGCTAAGCACTATGCTATAGGCTTTAAATATATTATCTCTACAGCCAGTTTTACAGACAGAAGCTGAGTAAGATAACACTATTAAATCTATTGTCATATGCCTGTGTAGGTGGGGTCAGGTAAGCTGTTCCATTTAGAAAGAAAGAGATATTCTGGCTCAGTGACATTTAGTAACTGCCCCGAGAGTGAACATTTTAGTGCCAGAGAATTGGTCTTTTTCTCCGGGTCCTACTTTAGGCAACAACTTATTTGTGACTATTCTGCTTTGAGTGGGTGGAGAAGAAAAGTCACGCAAGGAGAGGCAGCCACCAAATGTATTTTCTGTTTCTCTCCTTTCCCTTGAAAATGCCCTTGATAATAACATTGCATACTTTTATGTATCTCTTACATGGTCCCCTTTGCTCCACAAAAAAAAGTCTATGAAAACGAGAGAAATTCTACTTTTCCCCTCTTTATAGATGTGGAATTTGGAACCCAACTTGGCTGAGATTAATCAAGTAGCGAGAAGCAGGTCCCTGCTGGGGACCCCAGGCTTCTTGCTTCTGCTTCTCTGTGTGCTTTGTTCAAGAGTTGATCTTTTAAACAAATGACTCTCTTAATTTATTGCAAATTTTTTCTTGATAAATGCTTACCATTTTTTCTGTTTCTAAGTAATGAATAGGTTGAAGGATCTCGTATTTTTCATAAAGCTGTGATTTTTAAGCTGTGTAAATCCCATAATGAAAGTGAGTCTATGTCAAGAATTAGCGTTTCTGATACACTGGATGGAGTTTAAAATTGGTGTGGCACAGCACATGAGGTACTTGATAAGGTGTTCACAAACTTCTAAATAGCTGGCTGAATTATTTCATTGATTCAGGGATTAAATGGCAATTTGGTCTGGTGGCTTTTGATGAATTAGAGCATGATGAAGTTTCCTGGAGAACCATGATATAGACAGTTGCTTATGATGAATTTCTATCAATTGAGAAACAGATTGTATTTCTGGGAAAGGTAGCTTGAAATATTTCTTATCATTTCAGTACTTGGGTTTCTTGGCATTCACTACTGAATAATTGTTTCTGGATAATGTTGTCAGAAACCAGACATTCTAAAAATAAAACACACTCTCCTAGAATTAGCATTTTTTTTTCAGGGTAAGGAATATTAGTAAAACTTGGGACTTTGCAGATAGCAGTTTGCAGTCCATTTCTCATCCTGAGTCGGTTGATGGTGCTATACAGTCAGTAATATTTCCACGTACTCGTGGGTGCTTCGTTGATGTTTATGAATTCGGCCAAGTGCACTCATTTTCTCATAAATCTTATCTGATCTGAGGCATACAGGTGTTCTTTAGAAATTAAATATATTTCTCCAAAGGGCTAAGTATGTAAATGGAATCAGACATTAAATGTGGTAAGGAGGTGGTTATCTAAAGAGATCCTTTTGGAAAGTGGAGAATCTTGCAAAAATCCATCTGTTTTACTTATTTAGATTTTGGTGTAGGTGCTTCTCTTATTACTTTCCTGAGTTAGCCATTGGATTCGCAATGGGGTAAATGTCAAGAGTGATGATGTTGAAGGTTCTTTCCAGAGAAACTCTCACTCATTCCCAATATTGGAAACAGAGTTTTTGGAGATACAGAAAAGTATCTATGTCAAGTGTCACAAGCAGCATGAAGAAACATCTGGAGAAGTTGAGGACAGTTTATCTCTGCTTTGAGGCAGGGTTTTCCCAGGCAAATGAACTTCCAGTTGGTACATATTTATGGTACCAGCTTTTTTTGTATCATCTCAGAGCTCAGTTTAGCATGACAAAAAGGTACAGGAAGTAGCTTATTTTCTTGTAACAATTTTGCTCCTTGCCAAGTTTACTTCAGTTGGTGTTTGGACTCAACATTAAATCCTTTTTTTTAAAGATTTTATCTGTTTATTTGAGAGAGAGCAAGAATGAGCACGGGTGTGTGTGTGTGTGTGTGTGTGTGTGTGTGTGTGCGCGCGCAGAAGGAGAAGCAGACCCCCTGCTGAGCAGGCCCTGGGATCATGACCTGAGCCAAAGGCAGATGCTTAACCTACTGAGCCAATCAGGCGGCCTAGGACTCAACATTCATTCCCGATGAGACTGTTGCTTTCTCCAGTACTTACTTTACTGTCATTAACGATGGTGAGGGTTGGGCTTTATTCTTCAGTCTTGAGTCTCTGAGCTCTTCTGAGTGGGAGTTTTGTGACCTTGGGTCACTGTCAGCCAGTCTCTTGGGACTTTCTGGTCAGGCTAGAGGTGCTGGCCTTCTCCGCTCTCTGATAGGTGTGGTACTGCTTGAGCCTACCTACTCCATGGGTTCCTGCTCAGGGGAGATCTGGGGAGCAGTGTTTATCTGACAGTCTCTGGCAATGCAGCAACAGGATTTAGAGTAGCGAGTGCGTATAGGTTTACTTGGGCTCCAAGGATCTCTTTCACTTTAAGTTTTGAGATACGTTGCATAAACTAGGGAAAACTTATATCTAGAATACATAATGAAAATGAGCGTTGGGCACTTTTTAGCTGTGTGACATTGGAGAAGTTACTTAAATTTCCGAAGTCAGACTAGATGCTAGTTTGGCAGAACCCTGACTCAGACCAAGGCATGGAATCTCCTTACCTCTCCAGTTTCTCCAGGCTGTTTGGATCACTTAGCAGGGATACTCTTCTGTGAACTGATATCCATACTCTAGGGTTTTTATATTTGGAAATTCTATGTCCATATGCTTAGCACAGTGACTAGCTTGTAAAGTATTCAATAATAGGTCATAGTTACTTTTATTATATCTGCCACTAAAAGCTGCTACTATTATTTTGAACAGTTTTAGACCAATAAATAGGTACCAGTTTTTTAAAACCCTGGGTTAAAGTTCTGCACCAGGAACGTTATACACATTATTTTTTTTAATCCTCACGACAACCTGATAAGGTAGCTCTTATTTACCCATTATATAAACGTGGAAACTACAGCTCAGACCTTTTAGGAATATTTTTGTTAAGAATCTCTAAGAGATTGAACTGGGATTTGAAGTCCGTCTGTTTGATCCCAAATTCTGGGTTTCTTCTTTGATGCTGTAAAGGATCTGAGATAAATCAGAAATGAGACAAATTCATGTTAGCATACAAGGATTCCTTCTAGCATGAGCATGAGTATCTCCTTTACCTTGACTTCTGTGGGTCTTTGTCATTATGTACAAGTAGTATGGGGAACTTGATAAGAAGCTCAGTGCGGCAAACGTCATTTTCTGTTCGTTTCCATGGTTGCCTTGAAGGCAGCTCAGCTTTCATAAGTTCCTTAGTCCCAGGAGACAGCAGCTTGTGGCCCAGGGAAGCCTACTAGTATCTAACATTTGATTTGCTGGCTCCATAATGTAGCGAAAAGTCTACCACACAGACTAATTTCCAACGGACTCTCATAAAATATTAAAGAGTCAACTCTCTGCCAGGAAGAGGAAGGATATAGGAAGGTTAACAGCACCACTTGGGTGCAAAAAACCTAGAGCGTATTGAACAGAAAAGAAGGGGGGGGCTATCCTGGGGCAGTGAAAGACATAGGGTGTACATGATACCTTTCCTTTCTTTGCTGTCCCACCATCTACTTTTCACTTTCTACCTTTCTAGTTACACCGTTTGCCAGCCTTGGAAAACATCTGTTATTACCGCTCTCATTAAGGGGTTCCCATCTCAAAGTTGTTTTTGAGAATTTAAACACAAATAGCTAAGGAAAATAACATCATGTCATGTGATTACAGCCCCTGTCTTTTGCTCCAAAGGGCATCATCCTTGATAGAATTGGTGGACTGTGTTTGTGGTGGCCCTTCAGAGACCACTCCTGAAATAGGAAAATCTACACACTATTTTTCTTCCTTGAAAAGACCACTTGGGTGCTCCTCGTTTATATACATTAGTAATATACACTATTTTACTACTTTGGATAAGGAAGTTAGTTTTTTGGTACAAAATTAATTTGAAATGAGTCAGGGATTTGTAATGTTATTTGATGTAGCTGAGGGGAAAAAGGTATGAGGCAGAAGAGGAAATTTATGCTTAGGTATCATACTTGCAAGGAAGGAAAACATTGGTGAAGCAGAAATCTCTTTAAATACATTTTTGTAGGCAAGCAAGAGCCCTATATACAGAGTTTTGATTATATATAGAAACTTCCTGGCACAAACCTGATAGAAAAATTGGTTTGCTGTATATTACTTTTTGTGTTCCAGAAGATTTCCTAAAGAAGATAATTCATCTGATAAAGTTGCCATGTAAGCCCACTGTACATTTAAAACAAAAGACCTTGTAAGATTACAAAATGACAATGACCACCAGGGACACATGCAACTCACGTCAAACAGCACCTTCCATACTGGAGATTAAAATAGCTCATTTCTCTTTAGTTTTTGTAACTTCTGGGAGAAGCAGAGCAGACCCAAGATTTCGTGTGTTGTATAGAGTTTCACAAAAGGCCACAGGTAAGCTGCAACAAAAAGACACCATGGGCATGGAGATTTCTCATTTATGGCTTTCGTATAATATGCTAATTACAGAAAGGCATTAAAAGGTATCCAATTTCACAGCAGCTGGACATTGCTGTGTGCTCGCACAGCATAAGGCCAGGCATTGTGCCCTCTTGATTCCATTGATTTGGAGTACTACAATATTTGCATATAAAATTAAAATAAGTATTTTGATGTATCAGGTGAACCAAGGTATCTGAGATTTCCAATCTAATATAGGCATACAGCATGAGGATTAGTTTTGATGTGCTCGTAGCAGAAATTAATCATGAGCGCTGAAAGACAACACATGAAATGGATCAGTTTTCAGTAATCCTAAAATTGAAAACAACAGTGATATACTTTAATCCCAGATTGCCTTATGAAACACTATACTTATTTATGATAATGATTAAGCTGCTGGGGCATGAGGAACAAGAACATGGTGAACGGCATAATTTCCTTAGCTATGTTGATAGGTAGAAAAAGGAAATAAATGATCTCTCATCTGTCTACCTAGTCATGTATTTTATCAAGCCAACTAACACTAAGCCTAAGCGGGAGACAGATTCTCACCGTATTTATTAAGATGTGGGCACCAAATTACTTCCGCCGTGGAATCCTCTTCAGGATGTAACATCAAGGCTAGCAAAGGCAGTGCTGCTCCCATGTGGACCATTGTGCCTCATGGAACCTGGCAAATTGGATACAGACATTGCCATTTAGGGGCATTCGTTACCCCCTACCTCATGCAGAGTGCTATTCGGGGAAACTAGAAATTCTGCAAGTATGTTCCAAGGTCTTGAGGAACTAAAATCCGGTGGGAAAACTAAGTCTTTTGGAGATAGCCACTGAATCTAACGTCCTAACGTAAAGTAATCTCCTTCCCTATTGAGTACATGACTGGTTTGCTTTCCTAGATGGAGGCAGGTAGAGAGCACGGTGATTGGGGTCAGGGGCTTTGTACGCAGCCGTTCGAATCTTGGTTTTGCCAGGTATGAGGTCTCAACCTTCTTATCTGCACAATAGCTGGTAATAGTGCTTACTCATAAGGTTGCTCCGAAGAGGAACGTGGTAATCCCCGCAAACTATTAGCACGAAGGCTGTCACATACTCAGGCTCAGCGCTTGTCTCCTGTTATTACTGAAGTGATTTCTTAGTATTCAAGGGGTGCAAAGATGTCAGCCTCTGTGTGTTCCTTCATCTGAACTTAGTTAAGCTCTTGACGCTTCATTTTTACTCTGGGGGAAAAAAAAGCTTTAATCTTGCTAATTTGAGGTTATACGGTCACTTCTCATGTAAAACGTAAGTCTATTTTGGGTGAATAGTCAGATTCAAGGTTCCTCTATTTCCCTTCTCCTCGCCTTCTGCCTAAAGCTGATCCTAAACTCCAAGGGGCTGTTTGACTGTTTTGGCATCAAGGAGATATCGAATGGTCTGTGTTGCTTTTCATCTGCCATCTGTTGCTGTTGCATTGATGTATCTCCAGTTCTTTCTATGTGGAAATTGCATGGAGATTGATCTGGGGGAAGCTTGGTGGACTTCCTCTGATGACTCGGCCTCACCTTGGCTCTTGATACTGAATTGCCCAGCCAGTTCTATTGGCCTATTGACTCCATAGCCCTTGCAAACTCTGCTTAATGGGATTATGGTTATCATTTTTATTATTAGTGATTCTAACTCTTCAAGAAGAGTGTGTTAGAGATTAGGAAAACACAAACTGAATAAGGGTGCTAAGCAACAGCTTGTATGACCATAAATCTCTTTGGGGCCATAATGGCCAATAAACTATGGAATCTGTAAAACCAATTAGTTTGATTACCTATTACTGTAGCAGAAATTCAACCTCAAGGGTTCCGTGTCCAAATCCTGTGCTCTTTTCACTGCTGCCATCACCACCTCAAATTAAAAAAAAAAAGCCCTTTTCTTACTAAACTTTACTTTCAATTTTAAAGGAAGAGCCTACATTTCACCTATGAGGGGCGGGGGCTAAGAACGTTCTGTTACTCCAGACTCCTTGATTATACACTAAGGAGCCCGCAGAGAGCCACAGGTTCTTTACCATTCTTTCCAAATGCTCTCAGCCTTGCTGTCACATTCTGCTTGGAGCCCATTTGGACTAGCTTTGTTTGCCCTTAATTTCTTCAAAGTTATTCTCCACAAGACTCCAGACTTCTCCCGCTTTCTAATTCCCATCAGCCTAGCCGGTCTCCTATTCTGTCTCCTTCTCTCACCCTTCCCTATCTCCCAAAACTTTTTCACTGAGCCCTTCAAGGTCCATCATAAGCACAACCCCCATATTCTCATCCTTTGCTCTGGACAGTTCTTTTACGTCCTTGTACTAATAATCTCCTGGCTCTTCAGAGGGTCTTGCTTCCCCTGCAGATTATCTGAAGTGGTGACTTTCCCCTCCAGTAGCTCTCCAAGGCTGAAGGTGGGGAAGGTTTCCTAGTTATTCGTTCCCACTTTTAGGTCATTCTCCTTCTGTTCTCCTTGGAAACGCCACAGTGCTGAATCCCATGTTGACAGACTACTTGATCCCCTACCTCTCAGTGTTCATATCAACCGATACTTGAATTTTTCTTCCACATTTCTTGATGATTTTAACGCGTGCCTCTGTCCCTTACTGTTCCTGTTTTAATTCATGGCAGCTTTAATAGGTACATAATCCTTCCAACACCTGGACAGCTAAGTTTCTTAAACTCTTCTTCTCCTATAGTCTTGTCCTGCTTCCTACCTCGGCCAGTGAATCCTGTGGTCGTTCCCCGGACTTTGCATTACCACAACTGTAACCCATACGTAATTTTAATTTCAGCTGTGCTGCTCTCTGACTACCCTCTGTGATCTTTTAATTCATTTTCCTCTCCTGGCATCCTTCTAATATCCTTCATTAATCCTTCAACCCTCCAGGAACTTCAATTGATTAATCCTACCATCTTTTTACCACCCCTCGGCTTCTTCATTCTCTTAGCAAATCTTTACCAATTTTAATCTCACAGTCCACCACACTCACTGCCTTGCATATATTCTTGACCCACTTGTTTTCCTCTTGCTTCTCCATACTTGCTTGGAGAAGCACAACCCTCTTTACATCCAACTCCTCTGGTTCTGTATTGTGTAGCTGATTGATTCTAGAATAAAACCAGTTGACAACTATCACTTTAAACCTGTAACCATACACCTCAAAAGGGTCTTGAATGCTCCTTGGCAATCATCATGTCCTTCACTGGTTTCACTCTTCTGCTCTCTGCATGCCTGTTTTACTAGTTCTTCTCTGTCCTTAAAGTCTAGAATCTCTTCCTCGTCCTCACCCTTCCCATTCACAAATTTCTTAATACAGTTTGTTTATTTGGCTTTCAGGACATCACAGTCTTGGTTTTTCTCCTACCTAATTTTCTTTCCGCCGTCTTCACCGGTTGCTTTTCTTTTCCCTGCCCTCCCCCCCATGCTAGTGAGGCCTTGTGTTCAATCTTTAACCCTCTTCTCTATTCTGTATACACTCACCCATAGCGATAGTACCTAGATCTATGTCTTTCTGCTAATGCCTCCCAAGCTGGTATTTATAACCAGGTCTCTATCCTTAACTCTTCACTTATATATCGAGTTGCTTAATTTAGCAATTCCATGGAGGGCTGGTACACAGCTGATAGCCTTTTCTGTCTCAGATAGTGGAAATTCTATCCTTCCATTGCTCAATCCCCAAACCTTTGAGTCATCCTTGAGACCTCTTTTTCTTATCCCCACGTTTAATCTATTAGTAAGTCTTCTTACTGTACCTTCAAATTCTATCCAGTATCTGACCGCTTCTCACCACCTCCCCTGTTAGCAGTCTGGCCTAACTCACTATCATTTTGACTTGGATTAATACATAATCTCCAGACTGATCCCCCCTGCTCTCTGCCTTCCCCTGAAGTATTTCTTAAGGAGCCTGAATGATTAATTTCACACCTAAGTCAGATCTTGTCATTCCTCTGCTCAAACATTCCTGTGGCTCTCTTTGCCATTCACAGTAAAAACCAATCCCTCTTAATGGCCAATTAATCCCATTATGATTTGGCCACCATTTTCCTTCTGATGGCTCCTACTACTTCCCCTTTCTCCTATCTTGCTCTGGCTGCACTAGCTTCTAAGTCCACCAATCGCATTCCTGCCACTTGGCCTTTGCACTGACACTCCCAGAGGGAATTTTTCCCTCAAATATTCCCTAGGCTATCCCTCATCTTCTTTCAGTCTGTATCCTCTCAGTAAGGGCTTCTCTGGCAACTCTTCACTTGCCCTTTTGTTCATAGATTCCTAACCTTACTATCTAATACTCTACATGGCTTATTTATTATTATACTATTATATTATTAGAGTCTTGCACTATCCTATATAGTATACTTATTACTTATTAAATTTAATTAAATTTTGCATATGATAATTTCACAGTGGTAATGAACTAATGGGACTGAGAAATTTTAGTAGGAGTCAACATCAAGAAAGTGAAGTGGTAAATGGAGGATATTATGCTGATAAGCTAGGCCAAAAATGCGTTTGCTTGAATTAGGCAATTGAAACAGGACTTACTGTTTTGGATTGAGTGATTAACTATCATTCATTGCTCCACTTCCCCCTTTCCCGCTCTTACTACAGATTTAGACCAATGATCAAATGAGATAAATGAAGAAATTGCCCGTTATACAATGACAATTAGAAAACAAATACAATGATCAGAAAGATTGCATTGGGGAGGTAATGGTCGATCTGAATGTTTCACAGATGGAAAATATTTAGCTATTGAGAAAGTCACTTAGAAGGCTTTCTAGCAAAAAGTGCAACATACCAGAAGGCTTGTATGGGAGAAATGGGTGTGAGAATGTGGAAGGTAGTCTCTGAGCAAGAGGCAAGTGTTGTATATGCAAGATATACTGAGTATTAAATTAACAGGTCTTTTGGTTGGTTCCTCTATGTGCTATTTTCAAAGATACCTTCTGAATTTCAGACAGATCATCAGAAATGAGGAAGCGAAGAGGGAAATGTGGTCTTGATAGAGTAAGTAATTCCTTGAGGAGAAGTGGAAATCAATATGTTGTCATAATGAGAACTAAAATTAATAATTGCTGCAAATTACTTAGTGGCCACTCTAGGCAGCGTGCTATATGCTTTACACACACTTTGTTATTGAATTCCGGTAACAACCCAAGGAGATGGCAGCTAAGATTCTCATCTCCATTTTGCTAAAGAAAAAATATGGTTGGGATTGGCAAACGGCAGTTGTTAACTCACATCTAGAGCTCTTAACCATGCACCGCTCTCTCCCAAAGAGCCTGCTCTTGCTTAATATAAAGACTCCTGGGCCCCATGCTAGAGGTGCTGGGTTAGAATCTCCAAGAATGGAGCCAATAGTCTGCACTTTAAAGAAGCGTGGCTCAACATAATATGAGAATCCCTGAACTACCCAATACTGCCTCTCTACAACTACATGCATTCCTAGGGTTCATGAAGCTCCTGAACAAATTGTTGTCTTTTGTTCCAAAACTTGCTTATTGATTCTTTTCCATGGGGCTAGGCTCTGCCTGCTTGTGGCCAAGTTTTGTTTGTTTTTTTTCTTTTTTACTGCATGGCTTCTTGGGTCTTTAGATGTATGCCTGTTATGGTAATTGTGTGACTTTGAAATACCTATAGCCAGGTAATAAACATTCTCTTAGGCCCCTGGTAGAGCCTGCCCGCCAGTAGGTAGAATTAGCCTGGCCTGCTTTAACAGGCAACAGGGGGAATGCACTGTCCCCAAGTACCCACCAGCTCCTTCCCTTTAATGTCCCATGCTAAGCTTCCTGATACGTGACTCTAGAGAGCACAGGTCAATTCTGGGTTTGTGGCAGGGAGGGAGGCACATTATGGAAGGGTATAGAGCTCAATCAAATAAAAGGAATAAATATCTAAGGAAAAATCCTTATTAGTGGAATGCCATGGTTTGTGAGGTAGTGAGCCCTTCACCAATGGGCATAATCAAGCCGAGTCTGGATCCCTAATTTCCAGGGATACTACAAAAGGAACTGGTTATAACTCTTGATCTTACCATTAAAGAAAACTAAATTTTTAATTTTTGGCAGGTGAACATTATTTAAAAAATTTGTGCGTTCCTTTCAAAATACTGTCTAGGTTTGGATTTATAGGGGCAATTTTATGCTTTTTCTTACTGTCTTATTATTTCACAAATGCTTTCCTTGTCAAAGGAGAGTTTTCATGCCCAACGACCTCAGATCTCTGCTGTTAAGGCAGTCTGCCAGGTTCTCTTGACAATTACCCCTCTTGATCTTGAACACTTGTCTTGCTTTCCCTCGCCTGTCTTCTGTAGATTCAAATGGCAGGACTGGGGGCTGGGAGATCCACATGACTCACTCTCCTTGCCTTGTGCAAGTTCTTACTACTCCCAGTTGGGCATTTAGGTTAATTAGACATGAATGACAATGATGTGAGTGAACTTATCATAGTTAAGGTAGCTATTAAGAATACATTTCCACGCAGCATCTGTACATAATTTGGATAAGGAAGCATAAAACCTGAAATATATCCTTTCTTAATTATTTTTTAAGCAAAAATGGAGAGCACCTTAGTTAAAGCAGAATTTTTACTATGATCCTGTCAATTGGGAGTAAGAGATTTATCTTGAACCCACACACCAGATTTACTGTGACACATGGCTCAGGTGTCCCCACGCAGAAATTTTTTCAAAATAAAAGTGGGATGAAAGCAAAAGCCAGAGGTAGGTGAGTTACCAAGCCACGAACTCAGAGAATAAAAAAGCAAAAAGATTAGAATTGCAACCAAAAGATGAAAAGTGGAAGCAGGTAATAGAGAATCTTCAAATAAATTTTAAACAACTTCATTAGTCATCCTTTACTTTGGGCTGGTCAGATTACAGCTGGAGAGTAAAACAGTAACAGTATCAAAGAAATGACCACGTATTCCACTTTTGCTTTAAGTTTTTAGATACTATACTGAATATAGCACATACTACATCACATTTAATCCTTACAATCAACCTTTGAGAACGTAATGAAACATTCTGCTCCCTACTACATGGAAACTGAGACTTGCTGAAGGCTAAGCGGTGGGCAGTTGTAGAATTGAGGTCCTAATACAGATCTATTAGGACTCAAAAGCCTATTTTTTAAAGCTATTATGACATATATATTCCCTTTATGATGCTTACTTCTGGATCTTATCTTTCAAAATGGACATAGACAAACTGGACAGAAGAGTGACCATAGTGGCAAAGGGTTCCAGGCCATTTCAGATGAGCAAGGGCTGAAGGCCTTGGGGATGGCTTAGCTCAATCAAGAAGAAGGTGATAGCTCTCTTCCAGATTTAAAAATATCCATACGGGGGGCGCCTGGGTGGCACAGCGGTTAAGCGCCTGCCTTCGGCTCAGGGCGTGATCCTGGTAATATGGGATCGAGCCCCACATCAGGCTCTTCCGCTATGAGCCTGCTTCTTCTTCTCCCACTCCCCCTGCTTGTGTTCCCTCTCTCACTGGCTGTCTCTATCTCTGTCGAATAAATAAATAAAATCTTTAAAAAAAATAAAATAAAATAAAAAAATAAAGTATTTTAAAAAAAAATATCCATACGGATGGGGACTGTGACTTCATTTACATGTGGGACTAGGATCTACTGGGAAAATGAGTTTGTCCTAATGGATTGGTGAGATGATTTCTAGAATATGTGGGACAGCCACTTGGTGGGGATCTTGTAGAGAGGACTGAATGGTTGTTTGGATGATACACATTTACAGTCCCTTCTAAGCCCTAAACAATATTAATCTAGGAAGTAGAATTGTAGAGCAATTGTAAATCACATCCAGCTTATGACACATCATTTTCTTATACTACATGTGTAAAAGAAGTTGTTGTTGTTGTTGTTTTGTAATAGCCTGTCTTTCCAACTGGAAAGCAGCTATTTAGGGAATAAAAGCCTTGTCTAATTATTCATCACTTCTAAATCCCTTGCCTGGAACACATGCATGCTGAAATGCTTGTTGAACGAATCAGTGAATGGTATATATAATTTTATAGTGAAATCTTGAGAACATGATGGGAGATCCTACCATCTAGCAATGAGAATTTTTTTAGAAAACTTTTTTGAGGAAAAGTCTCTTATGGCTCATGTTTTCTGATAGGTAGCCTTTATTTATGGATGGACCAAGTGAGTCTGTAACTGGAGTAGCTCTAATCATTTTCATGGGGCTGAGAGTGACTCAAAGTTTCAAATAAGTAGGCTTTCCAAATAATGTATTTCCCACCTTAAGGACATTCACCCAAATTCCTTCACTTTTGGACTTCTGAGCTATGGGGAGCAGTGTGATGAGTGTGATACCCATGTTCTGGGTCTCCCACTTACTTCTGGTGTGAGGCTAGATTTAGAGCCTTAATAGAAATTTAGTATTAGATCCTAAGACAGTGATGGCCCATGGCATAATTATGAAGTAAATGAAGTTTGACTTTAATACATTCGAGCTGAACTTTTAACATGTCTCTCCTTATACTGTCTCAAATTCTACTCGTCAGTCTTCATCCTTAAAGTTAAGGCATCAGGGACTGGTGTGAGGGGAGAGAGGTGATTAGGGTGGACTTCCTGGGATCCCCAAATCTCAGTAGTCTTCCTGCCCATGGTAAAGACTGTCTGGTCCTTACATGGCATTATTATAATTGCTTAGGATATGTGTAAGGAACAAATTTCTCCATCACAGAATCCTACAGTGTTGGTGCTTTTCGTGATGGAGTGGCCATCTAATCTAAGCCCAGCAAAGTTGAGTGTCCTGCCTCAGGTCATTTGGGGTGTCATACAGATGAGTCTTCTTTTTTCAGTCCTGGGCTTGTACTCCTGTACCACACAACCACTTCCAAAAGTTCTTACTTAAATATTTGTTTCTTTTGTCACCATTATTCTGGATATAATGAAATCGTGGTCCTTAAGACTCAGATTGTGGGGTCTTTTGAACGGTTATGAAGAAATCGCATCCAGCTTCTGCATCTGACTGTCCTGAAGTGTTCTTTCAGGCTGCGCATGGCTATCTTGAAGGTGTACGTTCTGCTATGACCACATTGTGACTTTCTCGCATGGAGGACGTCAGCTTCTGTTATTGGTGACCTCATGCCATTGCTTAACAATTAAATTACTGAGAAAGCGAAGTTGTACAAGACAATATTAATAAAGAATGTTACAAATACTTGGAAGTCAGGATCACGATCCCTATCCCCTCAGTCCCTGTGAGTCACATCCTCCTGACTTCAATGGTATAAGACAGAAAGGACTGGGACCCATAGATTGAGGCCAGATCAGAGACTTTCCAAGTGTCATCCGAAGTAATGCAACCCCCCAGTTTTTTTCTTTCTTAACAAGAACTGTTAGATTAGAGTTACCTCTCGGGATTATTGTGTATAATAATTAGCACATATCCATATCATATTTTGGGAAATATTGGAGGTTTTATATTATGTCAGTTGATGATGCAGACTTCTTGGTTCACGTAGGGATGGGCATTTTGTTGAGTCATCAGAACTGTTTTATGCTCACTTTCCTTTCTTAGTACTCTTTTTCTCACCTATTTTTCTTCCCTTGTTCTTTCTTTCTTCACTTAGTTTTCATTCTAGTGTACTAAAGCCTCTAGCTTCACAACTGGAAGAGACGACTGTTCGTGTTTACCTCCTCAGCAATTCTTGCAGAATGTTTTAAAAATTTTTCAAATTTGATGCCTTTAGCCAGACATACATCCCCTGTTCTATTACCAGACCTCCTTCCACTCCCTATTGTACGACACCAGAACTGCTTCTCTCGTATGTATTACCAATATCGATTCTCTGCGTTCTGAAGTCCACGATCGCAGGCCTAGAATCACACGTTCTTCAGCAAGCTAACGAAGGTCACAATTGAAACCTCTAACTTACATTCAGGTCTATTTTAACATTCCTCGAACCTGCTGTGATTCACCTCTGGTTTATGGTCATTTAAATTATCTTTTTGAAGAGGCAAGCATTTCTTAGATGTTCTAAGAGTAAACAAAGAGTTTGTTGCCACACTTAGAGGCTGGCATGATGCTGCAGCCGTAAGCAGTGACTCCAGGGAGGATGGTTAGAAAGGGAGCCAGGTTAGGGCATTTGGCTGTCTTTTCTTCCCTTGGATATTATTTTTCTGTAGCTAAAACTTTGGAGTTTCTATTTTTTTTTTTAAAGATATATTTACCTCTTTTAGAGAGGGGGGAGGTCAGAGGGAGAGGGAGAGTCCTAAGCAGACTCCCTTCTGAGCATGGAGCCTGGTGCAGGGCTCCATCCCATGACCCTGAGATCATGACCTGCGCCGAAACCAAGAGTTGGACGCTTAACTGGCTGAGCCATCTAGGTGCCCCTATGTTTTGTTTTAGAAAGGAGCTGTGAAAGACCGAACTTACATTCTAGAATAGTGCTGATCAATAGAAATAGGGGCAATTTATATATATATACATAAATCGAGACTATATATATAGTATATATATTTATATATAGTATATATATTTATATATATATATTTTTCTTATGTTACCCACATTAAAAAATAAAAGGGGTGAAATTAATTTTCACAATGTATCAGTGTGTTTTATTTACATTAGTACATCCAAAATATTATTGTTTCAACATGTGGCACTAGTCACAATTCAAGTGCTTGATAACCACATGTGGCCAATGGCAACTGCATTGGACAGCATGATTCTAGAATGAGAAAGAGCTACAAACATCAGCGTAAATAGCGTATGATAGAGAAATGAGCACTTTGAATCCCAGCTCTGGCTGTTACTGTGTGGTGACTTTAAGGAAGTTATCTTTCTGGGCCTTGGATTGCTTGTATGTAAAATAGATAATTAATAAATGTCTAGAGCGTTTTGACGTTTAAAAGAGATAATGTACATAAAGTGTTTAGCACACGAGCACTTGGTAAATTGGAGCTATGAGTATTATTAGATCCTACTGCAGAGTGTGGATGATATTTTTAAGTTTCTTCACAATGAGGACTGGATGAGAACTATTAGCTTCAGGGGACAAGGCATTCCCTTCCGTTTGGCATTGGTTTGGTTCTTCCTTGAGGCTCTCTGCATCCTCTGCTGTGCCCTGTGCTGTTTGCATTTTGCTCGCTCACTTCCCCCTTCAAAGCCTTGCTTGTTGTGTCCTGGCTGCCATTCTGATGTTTCCCCTTCAAGTTCTTGACATCCCTCATTCAGGATCCTTGCAATCAATCCTGATTTTACCCCCAATTCTATTTGCGACTCACTGTCCCGGCTTGATGCTCGCTTTCTGGCACCAACGCTGGTTTTGTTCTTGCTCTGTCCCAGAACACAAACTAGGACAGATAACCCTGCTCACTGAACGCGTGAGAAGTGTGGGCTCTCGAAAGATTTGGCGTCATTTTTAGTTTCGGCACCTAAGCTTGACCAGGAATTCCTTGTGGAATTTAATTTGGTAGCCCAAGCGAACTAATTTGAAGTGGTGTGTGAGTGCAAAATGTCACGATTTAATACAACTTCACTGGATGGTACCTGGAGTTTGACTGACGTGGGAATAATCAGTGTAAGAGAAGTGGTAGGACTGGTGATGGTTTAGAATGTTGGGAGGATTGGGCCGATCCCAATGCCTCTTTGCTTGAAATGTTGCCCAGAGTCTGGGCGAAGGTGGGAGTACAGAGTAGAGACTCCAGGAAGGGAGCTTCCTGCTGCTGAGTGATTATAAGAGTGCTAATTATGGTAAATGGCTAATTTTTTTTTTGGTTGCATGTTGGATTTTTTTGTTTTGTTTTTAAATGCAAACAATCTAAACCCAAAGAAGCTTTCCAATCCAATCTTAAATGAATGGCCCAGAAAGCATAACAGAAAATAAACACGGCTATTTTCTTCAGAAAATTGTGAGGACAAAATACCAAGCAATACAACCTTTGTCAACATCTGCACATGACGTAACTCCTCAGCCATGCAGGGAACTTGTGGGCAAATCACTTGGTTTTTTTGCAAGTCGTAAAGACAGAGAGTGAAACATCTGATCTTTGAAACAAGTGTCTCCTAAATTAGAGTTGTCCCCGTCATTGTCAGGGTGGGGCTGATATTACCTGCTTGGAAGACACGCAGACGGTTCCGAGTTGCACAGGGCACGTTTCTCAGCAGTGACGGCAAAGGGGGTGCTAATTATGAGGGGCCTGGCTGGTTTCACTCTGCCCTATGGGGTCCCTACCGTCACCAAGGTTTAAGACCCAGTACAGTTCCTGCCTCTGTCACCGTTTTTCCTGACGCATATTCTTTCTTCTTTTAGTACATTTCTGTGCATAGCACACCTTTTGTAAGAATTAGGCATACCCCTGAGCTGGCTGCGCTCTAGTCGTCTGGACTGGCCTATAAAATCTTAATGTTATTTAAGGTGTCCCGTGATTACATTTTATCTTCCAATGAAATTGCAAGCTCCTCGAACACAGGGGCTGTTACTGACACCACTTGAACGTGCAGCCCTGCGCGGCAGGCATTCATGGATTATGTTGATCCCAGAGCGAACCTCTGGGGACAATGCTGTCTGTTCTCTGAGAGACAGAAGAGCCACAGCTTGTCAGCCACGTGAGGGCTTCGTTGGTTGTCATCAGCGACCTGCACTGAGTGGAAGTCAGGAGGGAGCAACCTTTCCAGCATTCTCCACTTGGTAATCTGTGTTCCTAACATATATACTGATATGTAATACCAGTGCATAAGAGAGCGTTTCTTTTCATACTGTGGATTGTACCCCTAAATTCCATGAATGCTCTTGTTAGGATCCTGACAAGAGGGACTGTGTCCCGAGGGACTGAAAGAGAAAAGAATATGGATGGGTCAGCATAACCACCAGCCAACACACACGCATCCAGAAGAATGTTCATGACTTTTTTGGGCACTTGTTTTGCATTGTATTGAAAACTACTTACACAGCTGAATTCCTCTGGTCAGAGATTTGTCTTAGGTATCCTTGTCCTTTCCCATAATCTCCTTTAATAATTCCTTGTTGAATAAATATACCCTTCTTACATGTTTAAAGGGCAGTAAGTATGTCAATTGTTCCTTTAAAGAAGCTAGAAAATTTTTCCTTAAGTAACTTCCTCTCAGGGAATATTTGAAACTTCGACCACTCTGTTTAAGACTGACTCAAATTTCCCACTTCAATTTTCTACAGTTTTCTGAGCCTTTTACTTTATGGAAAACTAGAAGCTGGTAGATGTGACCACGCTCAAATCCTCCTTCTGCCATTTTAGAAACACATAGTGAGGGGTTTCCAATCTCTTTTTTATTCTTTGGTGCATTTGCTGTTTAATCCCTTCTCACTTGATTGTCTATACCCCACTGGCTGCCTAACCTCTGTACTGTCCTGACCTGCTCATGCTTCCTGTCTTTGGGCGACCCTTTCCTCCCTCCCTCCCTCCCTCTTTTTTTGTATTTTTAATCTAAACATCTCCTCCTGGGGCTCAGAATCTTCTCTAAAAACCCCCTCCTGGTCAGTTTTACTGGTGAGAAGGGTCTGTGCCGTACTTACCCTTGCATCCCGAGGCACTGTTGGGATGCTCTCAACTTGCATAATTTTTCTCCCATTTTGGTAACTCGCGTCCATTTTTGCAAACTAGAAAATAGAACCTTGAAAACGTTTTGACTTCAAGGTCAAAATGCTTGTTATAGTTTACGAATTTGTGACTGACTCCTTATCCTGTGCAGGGCCTTGGACGCCTTTCTCTCCAGATTTCCTGATACGTGGACATCCTTTCTTGTGTCCGTGGGATTACAAACTGTCCTGTCTGGTAACTCTCTGACAGTGAAATGCAGGCTCCTTCATGCACAACTTGCTTCCTGAAATTGTACTGTTGGATCACTCCACGATTCAAAATTACATTTCAGGCCTGAGAGTAAAATGACTTTGGGGAAAAGTTATTATCAGTTTGGCTTAGATTTGCAAAGAAGGCAGCATTCTGATGATACAGTGAAATAAAGGGAGGGGAAAGACCATGAGATATCCAGTTCTCCCTCGTTCTCACATACACACAAAACTATGTTTATGTTACTCTGTAAAGAGATTTCCCTAAATTGACATGGAATAGGTTAATGTTCTTTAATGATAGTGTCCTCAGTGGACTATCATTTGGTGTCATATTTTGGGTGTCTGGGCTGATGATTCTTGGCCATCTTGAAGTCCTGGGACATCCTAGTTCCATATATCACTGGGCTCGACACTTTCAAAATCCTTAGAATCCATGTCCTTGTAGTTGAGTTTATGACATCCTCATAACTTGCAGGCAGTGATATTCTCCCATGTGGTAGAATATAGGTGACTCGTCTGTATTTTCCAAGTAAAAATTCAGTGTTTAGAATAGTTATACTTTTTCTTGACAACTCATCAAAAACCAATTTCATCTGCAGTTACTCTGAATCGGGTAGTAGACTTTCTTTTTTAAAAGGAGGATTAAAAGTAGTAAAGTGGATGTTAAGAACATGGTTACTGAACTTAGGCTTTCTCCATGTAGTCTCAGATGAATTGATAAAGCATTGCAAAAGAGAGAGATCTGGGGCCTGTGTGTGAGAGAGTGTGTCTGTGTGCCTGATAGCAATAGATAGATGTCAGAGGCATTTTGTTCAGGGGCTTAATAAAATGAGTATTTGCCTTTTGGTAGTTTTCAAAAAGCTATTATCCCCTGTATATGAAAAAGGAATTCTGCATTATTCTTTGCTTTCATAAGTGAGGAAGACAGAAAGCCCTTTTTCTAATTAAAATCTCATTTTGTACTAATGTGCTATGAAGAAAATTTTCCTGGAGACCTCCACAGTCTTTAATATATGTAACAGTGATGTGTCTGGTGATACTGAGAACCTCTGGTGATACTGATTCTGTACATTTATTTAGCACTTTGTAGTTTACATATTCACGTATGTACAATATCAAACTTGATCCTCATTGAAATATTAAGACCGTATTACCTTTTGAGAGGTTAAGCTAATGATTTATTTTCTTTAATTTGTATCATTGTTATTATAGCTATTTCTTACTCCAAATTGGTGTCTTGATACTAAGGTAATGGTAACATTGGGTTATTAAAGTATAGTTTCAAAAGAATTGACAATTTATTGCTTTTTCATTTCTGGTACTTCTCATGTCATTTCAAGTAATTAGCACAGTTATTAGAAGGCTTAGCAATGGCTTAGGCTTTTGAACAATAATATAATCTCTTACTTTGTGAGAAGATAAGAGACTACCTTTTTAAGATGGTCATAAAATAGTTCTATTTCACTGTAGAAGTCTCACGTACTGCTGAATTAGGTACAGTCATTCTCTGTGAAACAGAATAGTTCTTCTAGGCTATATTCCTATATTTAACTAATTAATTGTTATGAAACAGAGAACCAAAAAATGAAAACAAAACACCCCAAACTCTTGAATGGCCAGTGGGTCCTAAATGTATAATTTCCTCTGACTTCTTTTTAGCATCTATGTTTTAATGGCAACTTGTTAAAGGTATTACATTAAAAAATATGTTGTTTGGTAAACAAATTCAACATGGTGAATTTTTGTACTTTTTCAATGAATCAAAGATGAAGTCAATGAAACATTGATTCAGTTACTGTTTAAGCATACTGAAAACATATCATTATAACTGGTTTTTAGTCTTATTCATTTCATGCCCAGGCCAATAGATATAGTGTGGTTCTTGCCAATGGAATTGAATCAGTCTACATTTTCATTTCAGATATATACTGTCAGAGGCTAGGAGGAATCACATAGCCCATGGGTTAATGTAACCTGGTTGAAAATTATAAAAATAGTAAGTTAGTTATGGAAGCATTTTCTTTGCGTTAAGTATGTTGCCTAGTTTATCTTGGTTGATCATCAATGGGACTAGTATTATTCTCACTTTATCTTGGAAAACTAAGGTTCTCAGCTAAGTCTCTAAATTACTGCAAGAGCTTATTTCTATAGCCCAGCACCGAGTATAGTCCCTGGGAGAGTAGGTGCTCAGTGACTATTCAATGGTGGGAAGACACGTAATATGCTGAAGTACAAACTAGTAAGAGGCAGAGCCAAATTTTGAACTTAATCTAAAACCTTCCTATACTCCTAGCCTTCTACTCTGCCTCTTCAATACTTGAGTTTTGGAGGGAGTTTGTCCCACTGAGAAAAAACTGGTAGTATTTTTTATCCAAAGGTCCAAATGTTTATACTGGAGATTGTTCACCTTTCACCTGGTATGGTGGCTACAAAGCCAGGGGCCTCTTTGTGGGTGTTCTATTCTTAGCACATCACCATTAATTGCCAGAGTGCATTGATGCTTAAATTTATGTTGTTCTTTACCTTATTAATAATATAGTTGATATGGAAGGATGCTTTGAGGTGTCTACTTCTAACTTCTATGATGTTGTGTCAGTTTTTTGTGTTCCAAAAGCATAGCTTTGAAGTTCCAGAATCTTTAGTAATTTGATGATGGATCTTGGAAAGAATAGCAGGATTGCCAAAAGCTGAGCATTTTTCTCAAATCACTTAGGCTATTATTATTTCATTGTCTGAAAGGCAGAGAATTTAATGAGTGTAAATTACACTTGACTTTGTAGAGAAGAGCTTTTGCTCTTGAAGTTCCTCAGAAGTAAATATAAAAGTGAAGTTTTTGACTTCATGAGTGCGGTTGCATTTTTGACTCAACACGTAATAACTGACATGCAGGCAAACTGTAGACATTTTAAATGAGTGTTTCTTAAAATTACAGAGTAGCATGCAAATCAAGCAATTTCTCCAAGACTATTAAATTTGACTTAAAATAAAAATAACTCAGGGACTTTTTTTGGCATGATGGCTATTGGGTCTCAGGAAGAGAGGATTTATTAAATTTATTTTAAAATTATTTATTTAGTGTCTACTATGAGCCAGTCACTGTTCTAGACCACGTAGCTTGGAACACCATGGTGAGCAAGACAAAAGGTTCTTCGGATGGTACTTAGATGCTAGTAGTAGGAGTCAGAAAACATACAAATACATTATTACTGATAGTAATGTTCATTGAATGGTAATCAATTGGGTGCTAAGCTATATGTGATAGTCAGGAAAGCCTCCTTGAAGGCTTTGAACAGAAATCTGAAGAACGAGAGGGACTTGCAGGCATTGTAAGGAACTTGAAGATTTGGGCATTTTTAGAAAGGAGGTGAGTGGGTCATGGTAAAGAGTTGAGATTTTATTCTGACTAACAGACAGTACATTGGAAAATTTTAAGTGGGCAGTGGTAAGATTTGCATGTATAAAAAGAAAATGATGGCTCTGTATGTTATTAGGAGAAAAAGTTCTGTGATGGAAAGGTAGAAGCAGGGAGATCAGATAGGAGGCCATTGTGGGTAGTGAAGACCAGACTTGGGAAAGAATGCAGGTGGAAAAAAATGGTTGGATTTAATTTATATTTAAGATGTTGAGCATTTGTGCTGAAATGTTGGAAATGGGGGTGAGGGAAAGAGGAATCATAGGTGACTTCTGAATATTTTTGTTGGCTGGATGGTTATGCAATGGAGAATGGGAGAAGAATAGTATGTTGGGCAGAAGGATGGAGATGCATAACTCTACTTAATAAGTTTGTGATGTCTGTTAGCCATCTAATTGGGGATGTGAAATTCTCAGTTGAATGTGAAAATCTGGCTCAGGTAAGATGTCAGGGTAGGAGGAAAATTTTGTGAATGAACAGAGCATTCTTATTAAAGCTGTGGCACTGGAGGAGATCATCTGGGGAGAAATTGTAGACAGAGAAGAAGGGTCTGGCACTTTAATAGCCATTCAGAGGTTATCCAAAATAGCAAATATTAGCAAAGTATCCTGAGAATGAGAGCCCAGTAAGGTAGTAGGAGAACCAAAAGTATGAGGGTTTTGGATTCTTCAGTCCCAGAAAGGGAGAAAGGTTTCCAAAAGGAGGATATGCTCAATTGTGTTTGTGCTTAGGAGCACTCCAGAAAATGAGGACAGCAGAGTTAATGGAAGCACAGGGGTGGTTTCTGTGCTCTTTCGTGAACTGGGCATCGATCGTGTGCCATGTCCAGCTCTGAACTGGCTGGGCAAATAGAAAGTAGTCATGGCATTGATATCTTATTTTAAGGTTGTGACGATTGGTCACTTTTAAAATGTAAAGTTGACATTCTATGTTTCCCAAGTTCTATAGTTTAACAAGACTTCTTAGATTGAATTATTTTGCAGTCAGCGTAGATTTAATAGGTTGCTAAGAGGCTGGATCATTCTTATACTACCATACCAGAAAAACATAGGTTCTTTAATGTGAATGCCCCATGGTTAAATCAATAGGTTGCATTTTAAGGAGTTTATCTGGCAGAGGTGCAGAGCTCGAAGTGCTCCCCCCAGCCATAGCCAGGTGCTGTAAAAGTCCTAAAAGTATATTTGATAGAAATTGTACTGCTATCCTAGTCGTGTGCAGTAAATAAGGAACATGTGATGTCTATGCATAAAAATAATCTCAGAAATGATATCAGGGCAGGTCTGTGGCAGGTTGTATGGCTGTATAATCATCATCTTTAACTGACATGGTCTAACAATCTGAAGTTGTCTCTGGATGCTGAGGGAGACATAATGTAACAGTTGTGTGGATCTAAAATGTTCAGAACTGTGCCTTCAATTCAACTTTAAATCTCATTCAGTTTTTTCTGATCTTATCTGAGAAAAATAATTAATTTTTACAGGCCAAGTACATATGGTTTCTTCCAACAGCCTCTTGAGGAAATCAAGGTATTTTTCACTATAATCACATTGTGTCTTTTTTCTCCTCTAGGCGTTCTGTGTTTTTTTTCCCCACAGTTAGTAAGTGTTAATAAAACTTAGAGAATGGGGACGCCTGGGTGGCTCAGTCAGTTAAGCGTCTGCCTTTGGCTCAGGTCATGATCCCAGGGTCCTGGGATTGAGTTCCGCATTGGGTTCCTTGCTCAACCGGAGCCTGCTTCTCCCTTGGCCTGCCACTACCCCTGCTTGTGTGCACTCTCTCTCTCTCTTTCTCTAACAAATAAATAAATAAAATCTTAAAAAAAAAACAAAACCCCATCCACTTAGAGAATGTTTTTCATTTAGAAAGGTGGAAAACAGAATTAAAATTATTGTAAAAAGTGGAACAGTTGAAACATGGGAAGCAAGTTCAGCAGCATTAGAATCATTCTCCTTAGAAAATATGTAAAACACTACCAGGGAAAAAGGATCAGTTAAGTAGACATATGTAGGCATATATTTTATGAAGATCATGGAAAAGTGACCAGCAGCTCTTTAAAAAAAAATCTATCATACTTGTTAAAAGTAGATTAGAACCTGGTAATCACATCCACAACTCAAAATTCAGTACTGGGTGGCTAATTTAATGAAAAACTTGATGTAATCTTGGAGCCTTGGTGATGGAAACAAAGGGACGATATTGACTGCTCACTTGAAAATCCATTTATTGTTCAGAAACTAATGGATATCAAAGTCATGAAATCATAGGAATAGACATTGGCTAATGTTACATATCACTTATATCTTAATTTAAAAAAAAAGACATTTGCCTTTAGTTATAATTGGGGAAATGTAAATTAAGACCAAAAATGGATACCATTTTATACCCACTACAATGTCAAAAATATAGAAGCTTTTCTATATGTTTATACATCTATATGTATAAACATTTTCTAAATGATTGCGAATGTGTAGAGTAATGGAAACTCACACAGTACTGCTAGAGGTGATGTAAATTTGGGCAGCTATTTTGGAAAATGACTTAGTATTATCTCTTAAAGTTAAATATGTTCCCTTTGACCAACAATTTCTTTCTCATGTATACATCCTAGAGAAACTCTTAATGCATGAACCAGTAGACATGTATAAGATTATTTCTAGTTGTATTTACAATGACAAAAAAATAAACTACAAACAAACCAAATGCCCATTGACAAGAAATGGATGAATGCATTTTGCTAAAACCACACAAGGGCTCATACAACTGTGAAAATGAATGTACTACCAGTTGGATGCAACAACACAAACATATCTTTTGAAATGTGATGTTGAGTGAATAAAGCAAGTTTCAGAAGATTACACACAGTATGATACTATATTTACAAAGCTCAAACCAAGCAAATTGAAATAATATATTGGTAAAGGATACATACATGTGTGCTGAAATTATTTTTTAAAAAAGGAAAGTTACTGGTTACTTTTGGATAAAGAGAAGCAGGAGAGAGCTGGGAGGGAACACAAAATACTTGGGTTTAAGAACAGTGGTAATGTTTTTGTTCTTAAATTAGTGATGTGTTTAGCAGGTGGTGGTCCACATTTATTTTATCATGCTTTCTAACTATACATATTACCTATTTTTTATGTACCAAATAGTATAGAAAAGTAGTATCCCGTGAAATCAGTTATTATTGGGATCCTCTTGACTGACAGTAGAGTACTATCTAGGTTACCCTGTTCTAAGAAAACTCTATCGATATCCTCCATTTGCTGGTTAAATCACAACTATCTTGATGGCAAACAAAAGAAAAGAACATAGGTAATACAAACAGCTACCTTTCTCTTGGAAAGCTTAGCTTGTGTTCTGGGGTCTTTCAGAAATCAGAATATCTGTTTAGCATTTCGGTTGACGGAGTCATGTTGTTCAATACCTGCTGAGCCCTTTCTCTTTCCTCATTCAATTTTAGAAATGCTGGCAAAATAAGAATAAAGAAAATTAAATTCTCTGCCAAAGGGCTCACCTGTAAGGTATAGGCAAATAGTGCAGAAGTACTAATTAAAACAAGCAGATTGAATCCCTGAGAACCGAAACCTCTCTAAGCACAGAGATTGTCAAGGGAAGAGCTTCCAGCATTTGAAGTGGCCCGGTGATATCAGGAACAATGATGTGAATGTGAATCTGAGTACTTGTCAAGTGCTGTGTGTTTAACTGAAGAGATAATTGTATGCAAGTCTTTGGGTTCCCTGGGCAGATGAAAAACATAGAGTTTGGTAGATTATTAAATATTTCATAATGTTTTTTACATTCACGAAAATATAATATAATTAGATCTTGGCTTAGTTTGTGTTTTTGACTGCCATTATTAATTTTTTTCATTCCAGAATTTTATTAACTCTCAACCCCAGAGTCATTACTTTCCTTATGCACTTCATACTTGTCTTTGGCCAAGTTTAAGGCTTTAATTGCTATAAAAAGAAGAGAAAAGTAAAATAAAAAACTGACACCCCATTGCCTCCTCTATGAGCATAGATTTTAGGCACCATCATCTTGACCCACCAAAATTTGAGTTATATATCTTACCTCCCCTCCCTTTGGCCCTTCCTTTTCCTCCCATTTTCTCTCCCTCTCTCCCTTCTCTCTCTCCCTCTCTCTCTCTCCCTCTCTCTCCCTCCCCTTCTCCCCCCTCCTCTGTCTCCCCTTTCTCTAATTGCTGCTTGGATTTGTGATTGGATTTGGTCTTAAGAAATCCTTATTTACAAGACAATCTTTTTTGGGGGGCGGGTAACTTCTCCATAAAACTAAACACCTGAGGAATTTGCATAAACTGTTTTTTAATACATTAGTTACCAGGTTACATTCTACTTCTCACTAGAGTGCTGGGCATGCAAGCTTTCATTCACTTATTCATCCAGTACGCACATGTATTGAGTACCTACTATATGATAGTGCTCTGGAGAACTTCTAGAATACAGAGTTGAGAATAACACAGCCCCAGCCTCTGAAAAGTTTTTTTTTAATGAAGGGGTTACCTCAATTTATCATTTAGAAGTACGACCTGTTAAGTATCTGAACTGTTGAAGTTATTTAAAATAAGCATGGTTGTCGTTCTTGGGATATTGGCCTTTGTAATTTCCTCTCTAATTTTCTACTGTACTGTATTTGAGATGGCTTTGGAACCCTTGAGAAAATTCCAGGCATCAGGGTTTAAATGTGTTGTAGCATTTATTTGAAATAGCCAGGAAAGGGAAACAACATAAGCGTCTGTCAATGGATGAATGAATAAAGAATGGGTAAAGATCTATTGTATATAACGAATATATATACAATGAAATATTATTCAGCCATAAAAAGAAGGAAATCCTGCCTTTTGTGACAACATGGGTGAACTCTGAGGGCATTACGCTAAGTGAAACAAGTCAGACAGAGGAAAACAAATAGTCTGTGGTCTCACTTAGATATGGAATCTAAAAAGGTCGAAGTCAAAGAAACAGAGAGTGAACTGGTAGCTTCCTGGAGCTGACGGTGGGGGAAATGAGGAGATGCTGGTCAAAGTGTACAAATTTCCTGTTGTGTAAGATAAGGTCAGGGATGTCATGTATAGCATAGTGACTATAGTTAACAATACTGCATCACTTCCTTGAAAAATGCTAAGAGAGTAAACCTTCAGTGTTCTCACCACACACATGAGAAAAGGTAATTATATGAAGTGGTAGGTGTGTTAACTAACCTTATTGTGGTAATCATGTCTCAATATTCTCAGTATTTGCTTTGGATTTGTATTAGCAAAACTTGATATTTATATGTCGAATCACCACATTGTACACTTTAGCTTACACAGTGTTATTTCAGTGAAGCTGAAGTAAAAATCTCAGTGAAGCTGAAGTAAAAATCTAGCCACAAGAGCCTCGAAAGTCATTGGGTTAATTTTTATGAGATCTGTTTTATTTTTCAAGTGTGTGAATAAGTAGATTACAGGAGGGCAAGTATGTGCTTTGCAGGAGGGGTGGAAGGATGTAAAAGGACTGGGTTTTGAAAATGGAATGAAAATATGTGTCACTAACTTGTTGCTTTAGGGATGGTACCAAGTCATTGAGAATCTCTGATATGTCTTATTTTTCTTCTCCGATTAAAAAATATATTTATGATATCTTTCTATCTCACTAAATTCATAATTTCTCCTCCCCATAATCCTCTGGCGGGCTGGCCATCCATCCATCCATCCATCCATCCGTCCATCCATCTATCTTTATTGCCTGCCTTTTGGATAACAGACATTGCAAATACAGTGCATATAAGGCCTCTGTCTTTATGGAGCTTAGATTTTGCACTGTCTATGCTCCTTGTGTTCATACAGGGAAACTAAGATAAATTCTCTCCAAAGATAGTGAAGGTGGAAATTTTAAATTGTAGTAAACATGCCAAGAAAGAGGCCTGTTTATTTGGAAAATGTTATCAATAGATAACCACATGTTAGTTGGTTTAATGATCGGGATTTTTTCTGTACCCATATTTTATCAGTTCTAAAAGTAGTATCAATTTGACTTCAAATGCAGGATATGGATAAGAGACACATTCCTTTCAATATTCAAAAGAATACAGGATTGTTTTAGCTGCGAGCTTTGTGTTAAAAATAACAGAAACCATGCAGACAGTCCTTATTCCGAAACTTTAATAAATCAGGGAATTTTGTTTGCCAGACGATCACTCTTTTGTTAATAAGAACACGAAGTGTTACAGGCAAATAATCATGTTCATTTACAAATATCATTAGTAACTCAGGTAACTGACAAATGACTGCACGATACTTAGAGAAATGTTCTAGAAGTATTATTATATCTAGTTTTTAAATGTCTTTACTGTTTCTCTTTGTGCTTCTCAAAGTGCCACACTGTCTCTCTGCTGCTGGGCTGCATTTATAGCTATACCACTGAATACCTGATTTTTATTTTGGAGGAGATCCAATGCAAATATCCACATTAATGCAACACATGCAAAGGTCACGAGGTCCAAAGTATGGTTCCCGCAGCAACTGACCTTTGTTTCTCTGGAGCTTGGCAGTCTTTGCTTTCACTTTGTATTAGCAAAACTTTTCTATTTAATGATGTATGGTGTGGTGCAGTTGTTATGGGAAATGTTATTTAGTAATTTCTGGTTTCCATTTAGAAAAACTTCAGTTTTGATGTTACAACAGTTTAGAGGCTGTTTTATACTTCCCATATTCATGAAAAAGGCAGCCACGGGAAAGTAAAAGTGAACACTTTTTTTCCTAAACAACTATCTAAGAGTAATTCATTTAGCTATCAAAACATCTTGAAACATGCAACTAATTTTGAGTATGTCTCTGTTTATATGAATACATAATAGCTGGATAATTTTGGACAAACTAAAATGTAGGAAATTTATTTTACATGAGATATTTTTGTGTACATGTTTATAAATGGAGTGATTTTATAAAATTCGAAACCAACAGAGCCCACACAAAAATATGCTGTCTTTTTTCTGTTAAAATGGAAGAATTGTTTCTACTACTGCTAAAAGTCAGCCTATCCATCACCGTTTGGATCTCGTTTCCCGTCAAGGGCTTTGGTCCCACCATTTCCCCATCTCCCCTCTGAATCATTCACTTCTCGCTGCCACCAGATCATTCCCATCAACATACACACATCCTCCTGTATCTGCCCCACCCTGTGTCACCCCATTGTTACTACCCTCCTCCTATATTTACTGTTGCCATTTCTTCATCTCTTCATCCCATTGCAGGGGGTCTTTTGTTCCTCCAATACACTGTAGCTACAGTTTGCAAGGTCACCCAGGCTTGCTTCCATGCTGCCATAGGTCATGGTTACTAGCTGGGTCCATGTTATTCAACTCCTGAGCAACAGTCAAAATTCTAGACTCAGTCAAGCATCTCCTTCTTCTCGGGCCATCTTTTTTCTCTTAGTGCCTGTGACCTCACACTCTTCTTATTGACCCCTCCTCTAAGCCTCCTTACAAACACTACATAAACTGTTCTTCCTCTGATCCACCTGTCAAGTTCAGAGTACACTGGGTCTTAGTCTTCTATATGTACACTCTCATCCTGTGTTAGGGGTGCCACGTTTAGCAACTGTTTAGTTGATATTTAGCAAATAAAAATATAGGAGGCCCAGTTAAATTTGAATTTCAGGTAACTTTTTTAAGTGTAAGTTTTTCCCATGTAATACACACCTTGTCTATCTAACTACCCTTCTGTCTGACTGTCTATCTATCTATCCATCTATCCATCACTCAACCATCCTGCCATCCCATAAACTATAGGGATATGCTTTAGTATAACTGTGTTCCATGCAATATTTGAGATATACTTATACTGTTTGAGACATACTTATACTAATAAATCATTATACTCATAAATTATTCATTGTATCTGAAACTCAAATTTAACTAGTGCCCTATATTTTATTTGTAATCCTATTCTAGGTAACCAGAACTCATCTGGTTACTTGGTATTAAGTAGGATCTATATGCCCTAGAATTTACCTCTCCCTAAGCTCCAGTTTTGTGCTCTCAATTTCATAAGTAACATCTTTTAACATCTTGGATATCTGTGGTCTCAATATGTCCAAAAGAGAATTATTCATTTCTACCCCCTCTCCATCTTACTAATGACATCACTATTTTTTTTTTTTTTACCATAGTCTCATCAAACCTTTGGATAAATCCCAAGATGTATATATTGAAAACAGCTATACGTACTTTTGTTTATCTTCACTGGTACCTTCTTAGGTCAAACCATCATGATAACTTACCTGGACCATGGCCCCAGGTTCCTAACTGTTCCTCTGCTTCTGCTACATCCACTGCTGACAACTTTTTTTTTCTTTTTTTCTTTTTTAAGAGAGAGAGAAAGAGAAAGGGGGAGGGGAGGAGTGGGAGAAGAGGGAGAGACAGAATCTTAAGTGGAGCCCAACATGGGGCTCGATCTCATGACCCTGAGATTATGACCTGGGCTGAAATCAAGAGTCGGATGTTTAACAGACAGAGCCACCCGGGTCCTCCTACCTCTGACAACTCTTTATCCATGCAAAAATGCTTTTAAAGTGATCCCTAAAAATGTCAATCAGATCATGTCATTTTCCCTGTTGTTTCAAAGCACCTACTTCCACTTGACAATGACTTCTCACTTCACTTTGAATAAACCCAAATTCTTTATCATAACCAACAAGGTCTCCGTGATCTAACAGTTGCCGGTACCATTCTTTGGCCTCATGCTTACCTCCTCCAGCCACACTGCCTTCTCTCTATTTCACTATTTGTGTTCCTTTATGTTTCCCAGAATATACTTTCTCCTCTTTCTTCTCATGGCTGGTTCCTTTGGCTAATATCATCACTAATATCTTTGTCATTATTTTACCTAATATTGCTTTATAATCTCCATCCCCCCATCCCCCAACGTATTTATCATATGACTCTGTTTTCTTTTTCTCCATTGATCAATACTTGAAATTGTCACATTGGTTTATTTAGGTATTCATTAATTTTCTGTCTCCCGGAACATAAATTCCATGAGGAGCAGGACCTTGTTTTTTTTTTGTTGATTATTTTATCTACGGTTTCCATGATAGAACATAATAGGTACTCATATTCATTGACATTTGAATTAGTGGTTTTCTTCACTAAATGTGAGCCACAATGTATCATGAAAATTCCAGCATATTCCCCTTCCATGGATTTGAAGATAGGTGTAGAATAAAAATATTTCCACTGTATTTTTCCCCTCACTGGCACTTATACTATGATGTTGAATTGGATATGCTGGTGAAAAAAACAGCAATCAGCACCAGCGAAAACACTGAAAATGGTTTCATCTGCTGGTATGAGCTGGCTCTGTCCCTGGGGAGAAGCCTGACATATTACAGCCAGTCAGGATCTTGCAACGTATTGTCTTTCAAAGTCAAATTTCAGCCTGTCAAGAGGTGGAGAAAATGATTTGTGACCTGAAGAGATGGTAGATTAATATTTTTGAAAAACTGTGCCCTAAACCCCCCGTAGCTACTTGTTTGTTCCACTATTAAGACCTTCCTCCCTCTGGTACAGGAAATGCTTTGTACGAAACAGCCTCTTTGCTTTGTATATAGACATTTCCCTGCCCCAAGATGGGGTTTCCCAGTGAGGTGTAACGTTCATTAGCCCCTTTTGGACAATGCGATTGCTGAAACAGTCTTGTGTCTATCTCACAGCTTCATTTCGGAGTCAGACTGCACTGCATGTCTGGGGGAAGCTGTGATGTATGAAGCAGAAAGAAGATTGATTTTCTACAAGGTACCTTGTACCTGGAGTAAGGAGAATGGCAAATTACTTGCTCACTGAGCAAACATGACAGGAATGTCACAGAACGAATTTATATTTATGCAAACACATTAGGGTCACGTAGGTGGGAATTCCACAAAGTGACCTTATCTCTAGAAGATATCCCTCAAAATCACCACCTTACGCTGGGAAGGCTCCACTCAGCAAAAGTGGAGTAATGGCCGCTTAAAAAACAAATACTTGTAATGAATAATGTAACGCTCATGGTACAGTAAGAAATAGGATAAATTGTGATGCCATTTTCAAATGAGACTCTTCAACTCACAGGCTATTTCTGGTGTTCATCTTGGATTTTGTGGCAGTGGGACATAAAATATCTACTTTAATAGAGTCAAAGAAATGGAGTGATTTATCCTAGTTATTGTGGGCCTTTAGAACCTCTCATTTGGTAATGGAAAAAAAATCAGTCGTTGATGGGGAAGCAGATAATTTTTCTATGTTTAGGCACTCCAATGCATGGAGAGCACAAAGCTTCTCAGAACATTTGAGGCAGACAAAAAAATTTAAAAAGTCTTTAAGTGACAGAAGGAAATGGTGGTAATATTCATTTTTTAACATTTCAAGATTTCCAGCATACGGGTTTACACAATCCACTTTAAAAAGCGCTGCTAATGCTTTTAGCTGTAAATTATTAAAAGGCCATTAAAATGACAACGATTTTGTTAGTGAATTTAAAAGTCTGCTGATTTTAGCAAGTAGTCCTGGATTTATAAGAATTTTTTCTTGTTTGATATTCATTTGTTGATCATTATTTTTTGAGACCCTGCTTTGTGCCTGGCGCCATGTTAAGTGTCAGGCACAGAAGGATCAAAGGCATCATCTGGCTTCTCAAGCAGCACGTTCCCAGGTTCTCAGGTTGTCAGGTAAAATAAATCTAGAGAGAATGGACTTTGTGAAGCCTAGTTGTGCGGACTGCCTCTTGGGGAACTGGGCAGAGCACAACATCCTAAAAAAAGTGTTACTTATCTGCTTTTGCCCCCTCTGGTCTCCAGAGTAGTGATCGGAGTTCTCAGTGGGGTCCAGTTTGTCTAGAGGTTCAGAAACAACAAATGGTGACATCCTTTAACTTAGTACCTCACGGCACAACAGAATGCGTGTGTGTTTTACGTGTCATGTACGACCCTGCATGTTTCGTCTGTGTGAGCTGATAACGCTGCGGCTCCTAGCTGGTGGCCCACGAGCCCAGGGGAGCATGAGATGAAGTAACTTTGCCAAGGTCACACAGGCAGTTAGCGGTCAAGGCCGACCTGCTGTGGACGCCTCTGCTGTACAGCATTCCATGACCTCAGGGGAGTTTAACCTACCGAATCTACATTTTGGAATAAGAAATAGACTCTGAAATTTACCATATGACTAAGACATGTTTATGTGCAACCCCAAGTGGTATAGACTGGAGCTCAGGATTCATTTCTCGGACGTAGTCACTAAGAATTTGGTAATACACTTTGGTCCACCGTGAAATTCTCTTCCTTTCGGTTCTTTTGATCCTCCTTGGTATTCACACTATTCTTGCCTCATGCCATTGTGTGTTGGATTGCTGCATTCTTGCTTAGGGCCCCTAATTTTTATTCTAAGAGTCCTTTTATCCACTCGATCTTCTAAAGTGCAGTCTCTCACTGAACTTCTAACAAAGGCTGCATCCTTTAAAAGCTTTGAAAAATGCGAGTTGTTATATATACTTGTTATGCTCACTTCGCCTGCTTGCTTTCTTTGTAGGAGGATGTGGCAATGATTGCTTCCTTCTGATTTGGGCGATCTTTTCCATGGGGTGTGTTCTTCTCTAGGCTGCAATTAATATTGCAGTTTACTTTTGGTGGGGAGAGTCCTGATTAGAGCCAGAGCTCAAGGCATCCTGCCCGTTTGTCAGAAACATGGATACCTCCTGGCTTTAATAGCTTAGGGTCATTCTGGGTCCATCATTTCATCTCCCTGCCTATTGTGTGGACTACACTAATAATGCAGAATTGCTAACACTTAAGGGTTTTCTGTGTGTCAGGTGCCAATCTAAGTGCTGTATGTCTTAACTAATTTAATAATAAGGCTAACCGTATTACGTGGGAAGAATTACTTTCCCCGTTTAACAGAGAAAGGACTTTCACACAGGTAGGAAGCTTCCAAGGCAGACCTAGTGCTCCAAACCGCCCTACTAAACAGTGACTAACGTACAGGAGGCAAATCCAGCTTGTGCTGGGGACAGGCAGAGATGCCTTCTTGGAAGAGTTAATAGTTGATTTCAACATGGCACTGATTTTTCCATTTGGTCTTCTCTATGACCTTTCTAGTTATTTGTTAGATGTGGCAGCTCCCCCAGATAATATTTACTTGTTGAGCCTTTATTATGAGTGAGGCCCTATTGTAATTCAGTCCCCACAAGTCTTTGAGAAAGGCATCTGTATTTCCACCCACTTCATAGTTGAAGAAATGAAAGCTCTTGCTCATTTTGTCCAATGGCCCCAAGTTGGTCAATGTCAAAACTATGGTTTGATTGACCAGCGTGATGTGAATCCCATGGTATTGGGTCATATCTCCTTAAATTTCTTATTCCGGGTGCTAGGGTTGAGCCTAATTACTGGAGGAAGGTCTGAGCCTCAAGGAGCTGGGGAGACAAATTCTGGCTTTGGAAAAATGCTTTCTTGTATTTCAAAGGAAGACCTTACCCATATCCTCTCTCAAATGTTAATCAATTATTTGTCATAACCCTAGGGGTTATTTCTGGATTTAGGTGCATTCCACGAGTTGTACTTACTAGGTTCCTTTCTGATTGGTTCTTAAGAAAGAGTGAAGACAGTATTTCTAGACATACTCTCTTCCTTCCACAGGAATAAACATTCTGAGAGGAGAGAAGAATCCTTTATATCAATATATCCCAAACTGCTCTTTATTATTAGGGGCCATTGTGCAGTTGTCAGCATATAATCACCTTCTTAAATACACTTTAACATAGTGTTCAGTTTTTATTCTTCAGACCTTAAGACAGAAGGAGTTAATCCAGAATCAGGTGAACAGCGAAGGTGAACTAGGCGGAAGACACATGCTTCCCGCGTAATTCACAAATTGGGAAATGTCCCCCAGTACGTGAACACTTAATTGTTACCGTCCTCACTTGGTGTTTGTTCAGTGGTGGTGTCAGCAGATGGTGTCAGGGGCTTGTGAACGCGGTTATTATTATACAGTGCTTGGCATAGAACTAAAGAAGCGGGGGGAAGGAGCAGTGCTGCCCTTCGCCCTGGCATCGTGTCGTTGTTCCTCCTTTGTGCAAACTGGCACTAATGTGAAAGCCAGAAACTCTTTCTATGCTCTTCATCTGGTGCATAACATGTCCACTGCCATTGCTTTAGGTGATCAGGTAGAAGGAACAAGGACCTTATAGTCAGAGGCCATGGATGTGGGTCCTAAACCTACCCCTTCTGGGTGTGTCCCTATTGAGAGAGTCACTCCACCATTCTTGGTTTCCTTATTTTTGGAATAGATTGCTTGAGATTTAATTCTTATTACTACTCAATTCTGTAGACTTTGGGGTGAAGCCAAGTGAGACTGCTTGCCTTACCTACTCCTTGCAGGTTTCCGGTCACATGTCTTTCCCCGGACTGTTCCCTTGACTTGGCGTGCCATTCTTATCTCTGCTTATTAAACTCTTACCCATACTTCAAGGTTTAGTCCAATTGTTTCCTACTTCAGAGCCAGGCTGAATACATACTGAGGACATTCTAGTGTCAGAAGGAGTGAGGGTGCTTCACGTCTATCGTCTAATGTAATTACCAAAATTGTAGAGTAACTGATATTCAGTTAAATCTGTTTATTCTATCCTGAGTTTTTTTTCCAAAGGATTTGAGAAGGCAAGAAAGGTAGTAATGTTTTGTCATTTTATTTTTTTAAATAGGAAAACTGCGTTGAAATAATTTGCTTTAGTTCATATACCAGACTTGGGTGAGCACATAATCAGAATCTAACCCAAAATGTTGACTATTGGTCTGGCACTTAGTTTTATTTGTCAAAATTTTCTGAAGGTACCTTTGACCCCCACGTTGGGTGTACTCTCTAAACCATTATAATCCTTCCTCTAATACTCCATGCATCATTCTCTACTTACACGATCTTACAAATCTCATTTCTGCTCTATTATGAGTCTTCGAAGGATGGAAGGCATTGGGGCTTGCTGATCTTGGTATCACTTACAATACCCCCCCATAGTGCCTTGCATAAAATAAGCATTTAATAATAGCTATTTTAGATGAATACATAGTATTTCCCCAAGCCAAATTTTGAGTAAGCAGCTGCATTTCCCTTAAGTTTTTCTGATAGCAAGTGTGTCTGTGCTGACTGCTTAATAATTACTATGTACTGATGACGCATGTATAGTAAACAGTACTTTGACTATGTGATTTTAGGCTGTGTCTGTCTGAATTTAATTAAGATAGGCTATTATATTCTTTTCTTCATGAAAATTAATGGAAAACAAGCAATGCATTATCATAAACTTATTTATAATCCTTTATTAGCCGAAGGATGAATTATTGTGTTTACTATGTTATTGTCAAATCTTAAATTAAGAATTTACAACTTTAGTCAGAACATAGGCTCCGTGTGTGCAAAGATCTTGCCTATCATTTTCACAGCTATAGATGTGAAATAAATCGTTAGTGAATGCTTAAAAATATTTGTTGAATGGTGGGTGAAGTTGTAGTTTTCAGTGGATGATAAACCTTTTTTTACCCTTTGGATAACATATTTAGGTTGTAAGGCACTTTCATATAGGTTATCTCTTTTGATCATCACAGCAACTGAATGAGGTAGTTCAGGCAAGTATTATTACCTTCAGTTAACGAAAAAGCCAACTGAGGCTCAAAGAGATGAAAATGACTCCAGAGGGGCACCTGGGTGGCACAGCGGTTAAGCGCCTGCCTTCGGCTCGGGGCGTGATCCCGGCGGTGTGGGATCGAGCCCCACATCAGGCTCCTCCACTGTGAGCCTGCTTCTTCCTCTCCCACTCCCCCTGCTTGTGTTCCCTCTCTCGCTGGCTGTCTCTCTCTCTGTCGAATGAATAAATAAATAAAACCTTTAAAAAAAATAAAATAAAATGACTCCAGAAACCACCTACCTAACAGTAGCTGGTGACCAAGACTTGAATCTAAGTACTTTTACTGCAAATCCTGCATTCTTTCTGTGTTTTCATGTAGAATAGAATATTGACAAGGGTAACTACATTAGATAGAATTTTAAGGTGTTTCCTGGAGAGCTATATGTAGTAAATTGAAATGGCTTTGGCATCTGAAAGATGGTATCAATGTTACTGATTCTGGTGAAAGAGTCTGAATTGGAGATAGTTCTGAATTGTCCTTCGAGGCTTAGACTAGGAAGGAAACTAAGTACAGCCACTTTATTTTCCATTTACTTCCTTGGCCTCTATTTTCCAGCTTGTGTGAACCATAAGCTATTTAAGGCTTCACATTTTTACCAAAATCTTCTAAATATCCTTTTGTACTCTGTAGTTTTTGTTCCTACCAGCTGAAAAGAACCAGCTGACTTCTTTGGTGTTTTTATACCTTGTGCTTTATTGTTTTCCTCCAGTGTTTTCTACCCGATGCCAAAGTGCAGATGCTGTGATTGCTACTTCTAACTCAAGACATCTGCTTTTCAGTAGGTCCTTTTCTTTCTTTCATTCCCGATTATAATCTTTATGTGCCACTGCTAAAGTAGAGTCAGATCTTGTCCTTGCATGAATGAATACTCTGTTTTTAGCCTCTGGATTCTTGCATGGAATGAAAACCGAATTTTAAGATGCATTCCAAATGAAACATCTTCAAAGGGCTTTAAAATATTCCTATAAGCTCAGTTGTTTGATAAAAAACCATTCATTTGAAGTCTGTAAAGCTAGGCACAACTTTAAAGTAGGGATAATCAAGAAGCACAGGGAAAGTAACTAATTGGTTTAAGGTTATTTTTGTCTTTATATGCTCCCTTCCTGTTTTGTTTTTTTCTGATTCAAGTCAAACAAAATTTATATAACGTATGACTAGAAAGTGCTTTCGGCTCTATAACCTACCCAGAAAAATGATGGCTTAGATCAGAAGCTACATACTGGCTGCTCGAGGGCTGTGTTTGGCATGCAGAGTGTTCTTAAAGTGGAATTAATTGAGAACATTTAAAAATCGAGAGATTTCATATATGGTTCTGGATTCCTGGATCTTCATAAGAAATGGGAGGGTATGACAGAACAAAGCTCACATTTCCATATATCACCAATGGACTGGAGGTGGTTTCTGGAGGTGAATTAGAGGCTGAGATTGATCTGTCATTTCACTTCCTTACTTTACTGCTCCAATTGGCCCCATCATAGATCTATATACAGCTTTCTTTTGCCTGCATTCCTTCCTTCCTTCCTTCCTTCCTTCCTTCCTTCCTTCCTTCCTTCCTTCCTTCCTTCCTTTTCCCTCACCCTTCCTTCCTTCCACCCCCACAGGCCCTTCCTCCCTCCACCCAGTATTATTTTGGCAAATAGTTCACTAAATTTATTTCCAGACATGGATAATTTGCATCTTTTTGAGGATTAAAAAAAACCTATGGTCAGGGTACCTTTTTTAGAAGCCCAAAAAAGAAATATAGTAGGATTTAGTTTAAAGCATTCCATTTTAAAGCATGGAAAATATGACATTAATAACGTTGTTTTCATTGTCATTCTTTTAATGGAAACAATTTTGGGCCTAGAAGATCTGGTTTTCAGTTTTGGCTCTGCCACTTACTAACTTTGACCTTGAACAAGTCATTTAACTTCTCTGAGTTTGTTTCCTCATCTCTGCCAGGTAATTATTTCTGCCAGCCTCATGGTCATGTGTATCAAATGTGATCATGGATGTGAAAGTTCTTAGTACACCATATGGCACTATGCAAGGGTGAGATATTTTATGGGGAAGCAGAGCTAGCATATGGTTTCTCAAAATTCGGAATCTAGTTAGAGACGGGACTTACACACAAGTTAAAATAACAATTGAAAGTATCCTACTGCCTACAAGGGATAGAGGTATTAAATGTTATCAGACATAAGAAAAAGTGCATGATCATGTAGGATAACCAAACTCAAAATTAAAAGGACATTTATAGTATTTCTTCCATTTATTAATTTATTTATGCCATAAATCCTTATTCTATACCAACTCTGTGACCAGAAGCATCATAAGTGCTGGGGATAAAGTAGTGAAATAGAAAGCCTAGATTCTTGCTCTTGTAGAGTTTGTGTTCTGGGAGGGAGAGAGAGGGAAAATAAAAAGTAAATAGATAAACATTATGATTTCAAATACTGTGAAGTGCCATGAAGAAAGTAAATGTAGATATGTGCTAGAGCTGATGAGGAGAACTATTCCCATTATGACTCTTGCTATATTACCTTTTTACTTAATTTTTACTATGATAAGACACACATAACATAATTTTTATTAATTTTCATCATTTTAAGTATACAATTCAGTAGAATTAAGTACATTCACAACGTTGTACAACTATGACCATTATCCATTTCTAGAACTTTTTCATTATCCCAAACAGAAACTCTATATCCATTAAACAATAATTCTCTATTTCTCCCCCTACCTCAGACCCTGGAAACCTCTCTTTTATTTTTCTTTTTATGATTTTGCCTATTCTAGATATCTCACATTATTGGAATAACATTTGTACCTCGGTGTCTGGCTTATTCTACTTAGCATGTTTTCAAGGTTCATCCATATTGTAGTATGTATCTAGTATGTATCAGAATTCCATTCCTTTTTAAGGACAGATAATCGTCCACTGAACACATACACCACAGTGTTCATACTTCGACAGTATTACCTATTTTAACATGATTTGGTTTGGGGTCTAATTTACAGAATACTTTTCAAAGCACTTTAATATCCATTGTATGTGGCGAGAAGAGTGTTGGTTTAGGGATTATTGGTTAAATTGTAAAATCATAGTGGTATCTAGCACATTTGGTTTGTGTAATATTCTATCTGATGTGTCTTAAATTCTCGTTCCCAAAAATGAAGTGAGGGTATGTAAATTGGAAGGAAGTTAGGTCAGTAGTTTTCAGCAAGTATGAAATGGCAACAGCTGTAATTCAGACCAGTCTTACTCCCCTAATGTAGGACTTTACTCTGTGTATTTGGAGCAGTTTTTGAAAATAGATTCAGGTAATAGGCTTCTACCACCACCTTGAGACATAATTTGACAATCTAATAAGTCTTACTGTTGGGAGAATTTCTCAAGATGAACATTTAACCCCTGACTTGGCTTTGCAGTGTGATTGCACCCTGCTGGAAACATACCTGCTCTGCGACTGAGAAAACCAAATTCATCCATAAGGAAAACATCAGGGAGAGATAGAAACAGTTGATGTCAGATAAAGTAGAGTTAGTGCATGTTAAATGATTGATGTTGTTCAGAAAAGGAAGTCCCAGATATTGGGAAGACTAAAAACATAAGACTTAAGAAGGGGCTGAAATCTTGTTGCAGAAAGAACAAACCAGAAAGCAACACATTATAGAGCTTACTGTGTAGACAGAGGTTTATAGAACACGGTGGTTGATGCTTTGCTTCTTAATCAGTTGAGTTCACAGCTGTTTAAGCTATTAACTGAAAGCTGAGCATAGTACTTTGCTATATTAAAATCTGATAATGTTCTGCTCTTCCCTCAGAAGGAGCTCATTAAGATATATGAAGTTATACGTAAATATCGAACACAAACAAGGGGTGTATATAAAATGCAGTTAGAAAAATGCATGCATCCCAGGCTCACCACCTTTTTCATCATACATCGTGAGGTTGATGTGCTTGGAGTTAATATACATGGTTGTCCGACAATCTTGGCTAAAGAATTATTCTTAGAGCAAAGCGTGGACTCTGGTGAACTCTTGATTGGACAGCCTTTTCTTGGACCTCTTTCTATTGGTTTCTGTTGAGTATGTAGAGTGGCATGCTTTTCAACACATAGCTGTTACTTCTTTCATGGTTCGTTTGCTTTTATAACTTTTGATTATAATGTTGAAATGTGTTAATATTGGTGCTCTTGCAGGGATGGTTATATGAGGAGAGACCTTCACTGATACAACTTTAGCCTTTCAGTTCACTTACCTCACAGAAGGTTCTATGTTGTGCGGAAGGTCTGTGTTGTAATGGCTTTTTGGTAAAAGTGTGTTATTCTTCTGAATGTGAGAATACGTGTCCTTCTTATACCACAAACTTCATCCTAACAAGAAACCCTTGGGATGCCTGGTGGCTCAGTCAGTTAAGTGTCTGCCTTCAGCTCAGGTCATGATCCCAGAGTCCTTGCTCAGTGGGGAGCCTGCTTCTCCCTCTGCCTGCTGTGCTCCCTCTCTCTTTCTCTCTCTCTCTGACAAATAAATAAATAAATAAAATCTTTTTTAAAAACCGTCAAGATTAATTTCTTTCCTTTTTCTCATTCTTTCACTCCTTGGCCAGCATAAGGGAGAAGGAGCTGAGGTGGAATAGATTTCTTCTGTGGCCTCATTTCCCAAGAGAACAAGTCCACTAGAGTACAAGGAAAAAAGTTCTTAAGTAGTTCCAGGGCTAAGAGTAGACAAAAAGTTAGAACTGATTTCACGACCATAAATTATTTATTAATTTTACAAGTTTTATTAAATAAGGAAAGGAAATATTTTATTTTGAGCCCTGTATGTGGACCTTAGATGTACGTGCAGAGCTGGCTCTGTTTTTACTATCCACGCCCACAGAATTAACTGGTAGACTTGTGATTTAGCCACATATGATAGGAAGTTTTCTTTCTTAGTCTAGTTAGTGATACTCTACCCAACAATTAGGAAATGTAGCCATCTCTATATCGTGCAGGGGGGTGCTTTGTGAGTTGTCTACAAACTGCCTGTCCCCCACAACCTGTTCCTGGCCATCGTGTGGCGTAGCGTCATCGCTCTAATATGGCGGGGGAGGCAAATCCAAACTGTCCTGGTCGTTGACATTTTTGCCTGATGTTTTTACAGGAGAAGAGATTGGATATGAAATGAAGCTTTGTGTTGTCTAGATTTCAATTACCCAGCCCTCTTCTTTCATAAACATCATCAGTGTGTCATCATTTGGTGGTCCACATACATTTTATATTACATGGTATAAGCGAGGCTTATTTACAATTAAATGGCTTTAGTACATTTTAAGTTTTAGCTCGATTACACTCAAAGTTGCTTGTGGTTTACTGTTTGACGTCGCATATTGCTTGTTACAGGTGGTTGAGTATGAAATCTCACTTTGATCATACCATATAAACACACTGCCTTTTGTATATTTTTAATTTAGGAAGAATAGATTTGGATCCCAGAAGCAATAGTTCATAATTTAAAAAAAATCAGTAAACAAATGGTAAGGATAGGACCACTGAATATGAACAGAAATGCAGAGAAAGAATGTCACTTAAGGTTAATATGGTGAAGTGCAAAGACCTATGAAATTTAAGTTTGATGGACACACTACCCTCAAACTGTCTAAAGCCACTGAGAAAGGAGTAAATGCCTCAATAGGACATGTAAAAAGGAAGCACACATCTTTAGTTCTGGCCTCTTCATGCCTTGTGGTACTTATCAGCCAGATATGGAGATCAGTCAACTGGGTTTTTCTTATTTAACGAAGAGTTAAGAAGAATTTTAAATGACTACTATATTATAGCAAACATTTATAGATTGCTTACTATGTGTCAGGATCTGCTTAATGCTTTACATAAATGAACCCATTTACCTTCCCAACAGCTCTTTGAGGCAGTTATTATTATTATCCACATATTATAGAAGAGGAAATAGAGGCTTTGTGAAATTAAACAGCATGTCTCTAACAGCTGGTAGGTAGCCAAGTCTTGACATCCATGTCTGACTTTAAACATGCTCTTAATTGCCATACTATACTAAATATGCTATATTTTTAACCACATAAACAATTCAGAATCTTCAAAATTGGCTAGCAGAACTGCAGCCAAATTGAAGAAATCGTTTTTAGTCATCTCTTCTTGAGTCTGTATGCAGAAAATAGTCAAAAAACAAATAAATTTTCGTTATTTTAGTGTCTACTGTCCTCTAAAATTCTAAGCTTATTTTTTCTTTAGACAAGAATGTTTCCACTTAGAAGTCAATGTTAGTTTCTTGCTTAATATATTTGAAAACTAGGGTAGAGTCAGCAATTTTGACAACTAACATTATAGGACACCCAGTGAAATGTGAATTTCAGATAAAACTGATTGGGGGCTAATTTCCAAAATATATACAGAACTTCTACAACCATTAGCAGAAAAGAAAAAAAAAAAGATTAAAAAATGGGTAGAGGATCTCAATAGATATTTTTCCAAAGAAGACATACAAATGGCCAATAGATACATGAAATGGTACTCAACATCATTCATCATCAGGGAAATGCAAATCAAAACCACTGTGAGATATCACCTCCCATATGTTAGGATGGCTATTATAAACAACAACACCACTACCACCACCACCAAATAATAATAATAATAATAATAATAATAATAATAATATGTTGGGGAAGATGTGGAGAAATTGGAACCCTTGTATACTGTTGGTGGGAATGTAAAATACTACTACTAATAATAATATGTGTTGGGGAGGATGTGGAGAAATTAGAACCCTTGTATACTGTTGGTGGGAATGTAAAATAATGCAACCATGACAGAAAACATTATGGAAGTCCCTCAAAAAGTTAAAAGTAGAACTACCAAAAGATTCGGCACTTCTGGAAATATATCCAAAACAATTGAGATCAGGATCAAAAGAGGTATCCATACTCCCATGTTCATTACAGACCTATTCACAATAGCCACAATGTGAAAACTACACAAATATGGCCGGTGAATGGATAAAGCAAATGTGGTATACACATGCAGTGGAATATTATTCAACCGTAGGAAAGAAGGAAATCTTGCCATTTGCAACAACATGGATGGGCCTGAAAGGCATTCTAAGTCAAATAAGTCACACAAAGACAAAAATTACATTCTATTTATATGAGGTATCTAAAATGGTCAAATTTATAGAAGCAGAAAGTAGAATATTGGTTGCCAGGGGACAGGGGGAGGAGGAAAGGGGGGAGTTGTTCAGTGATTATAAAGTTACAGTTAGAGAAGACAAATAAGTTCTAGAGATCTGCCGTACGACATAGTGCATGTAGTTAGATACGGTGTTGTGCACTTTATTTGTCAAGACGGTGGATCTCATGTTAAAAATTCTTAACACAGACACACAGACACACACACACCCCCAGCAGAGGGACACAAGGAAAATTTGGGGGGTGATGGATGTGTGTATACTTAGATTATGGTGATAGTGTCCAAATGCATCAAATTGTATACATTAAATATGTGCAGTATTTTTGTATATCGTTAATATTTCAACCTGTAAAAAAAAAAAGATACATTCTAATTTAAATTGGCATTCTGTATTTTATCTGACAAGTGTAACTAAAGTTGCCATTCCTGATGTAGCAATTCCATTAGGTCTAATCTCAATAGACTGGTGTCTGGTAGACATTGGACACTTAATTCTGGAAGCGTTAACTTACCTTTCATCAGACTATGCAGTGTGTATAAATGATAAAAGGTGTACCATGTAAAGATTGGTCATTTTATTTATAGCCCACAGTAATGAGATATAATAGTTTTTCCTTTATCTGGTATCATGGCCCTAGGTAATTAAAAAAAAAATTTCCAGATTACCAAGAGCTAGCACTTCATTTTAGCCTTTTTCAGTGCACACCTGCCTGAAATGCACCATGTACTTTTGGGACCCATTACAAGAGTGTGGAGCATTGTTCATCCACTGTCTCAATGAGGTCTGAGCCAGTGGACAGATCTGGATTCAAGACTCCATTGCCACTTAGGTCTTGCCTTCGAATTACTCTTTCAGATTCTAATGTGTAATCTGGGGATATTAAAGCATGCAGAGCTTAGTTCAAAGAGGTATTGTGAGGATTTAATGATACATTAAGCCAATATATTTTAAGCCAGTATTTTTAAAGCTGTAAAAATATATACAGTAATACTAGTAACTTCAGTTAGCATGCTATGCTCTACTTATCTCTGCAAGCATTTGAGGAGTATTTGTCCTTACACCTAATGATCCAAGAATGCTGTGTATTTACAGATTTGATACCTATTCTCTATTATCCCTATATCACTATTCATTTTGTAGAACTATCTGAAAACTCTGTTCATTAGCTCTACCTCCATTTTTAGCCTGCTGCTTAATATTCTCACCTTTTAATTCGGTAGACTTAGGATAAATTCCTAAAAGTAGGTTCACTTCTCACCTATGATTAAAACACATGAGCTCTTTTATTTGTTGCTCAAAGACTTTTTTAATTTTCCACTCACTCCTAGCCAGGAAGCTATGCTCAAATATTAATAATATAATAGCTACAGTTTCCCTGTCTTCTCTATTCTGGTTTGTGGAAGACGCTTTATATACATTGTTTTTATTTCTTAAAACATAGTATCCATGCCTTCCGCATGTGGGCTTTGAGAGTCAGAGTTGTTAACAGATAAGTGGATTTATCAAGTTGTGTGGTAGAGCCAGTATCCCACTCAGGCAGGCATTGTTGACTTCTAAGCCCATGCTCTGAGGGAAGGACAGTAGAAGAAATAGTAACACCTCTGATTTATCATATATCTCTTATTAAGTTCAAACTTACATGATTTCTTGTTTATTACAGTAATGTTGCTGCTTGAGAAAATAGTGACATTCCCATTTTATAGATAGAAAAGGAGAGTAAGTAATTCTGTTGTAGTAACAGACACAAAGCAGTGCAGGTGTCTTTCTGGTGTTCTGAGGAATCTCAGGTGATTCAGCACCTGAGACTGGGGTATTTGTCTGTTTGAGATATTAGAGCTTGGAATCTAGTTATTTAAATGATAATGTATTTCTGTTTCCTATCATTATGGCCTATAGTTGGCAAAAGTATTTGGAAAAAATAAACACTTTGGCTTTACATTGCTAGGCATAAAGCAGAAGTGATTCCTGGGTTTTTATACCCACCAAAATTGCAGTATTGTGGCAAAATGAATGGAAATGTAAAATTTGGGTGAAGGAAGAAGGCCGTTGTTGTTCTCAAATGAAGCTTGTATTTGCTACCAGGCAAGCCTTAGTTGGAAACCACTGGAGCTTTTTTTGGCTAAATCTCCAGGGTTGACTTAAGTGGATCAAATCCCAAATGTAGATTCATCATGAAGCATCGATGTATCCAATAAAATGAAAATTTTAAAGCAATTGTTTTAAATCAGAAAGAGTTGAGAAACTGATTAAGATTCCAAAATCTTTGTTTTGAAGTTAACTAAGGAAAAAGAAGCTCACCATATGACTGGCATATGAAAATGCAACTCACTAAACTTGTGATCATACTTTACAAGATGCGAAGTCCAGATTCTAGTTGCGTCCGCAGGGAGATTTTAATTTAAATGTATTTGGTAAGCGTGGCATAAGTACCATACTGTGATGATGCAGGATGTAAGACGAAAAATGAAAACAAAGTAAATAGGAATAATGACAATGTCTAGAATCAACCACCCCAGCTTCTGGATGATATAACACATAGTGTAGGATTATTGATAGAGATACACAATTGTCTCTTAAATTCGTTACTATACATTCTCATATATGCAAAATACTTTAATCTTTAATCTCAATGTTGGTATTACTGTCCACCCTAAATATAATTTGCTATTTCAGTAAATAACTTGGATATGATAGATAGAGTCATAGTATTTGTCATAAGGTGCTAGTCAGGTTTGGCATGATTTTTGGATAAAACCAACAATGCTGTGAAATTTGTGGCCTTAGATGTCCTATTTAGTAAGGTTTTTCTAATCATCTATCAGCAAATAAAGAATAATTTAGTTTTGGAAGGCACATTTGTTTCTGTATAAAATACGGAAATTAAAAGTAATAATAAATAAAAATACCAACACTCTGATAACAATATTGTAATAATAAATTATACTTGGAGAACATGAAAGTGTACAGAAACTTTACTTCATACTCTACCCTCACTTTGGTATCTTTACCTTTTCTCTTTCTTCTCACTCCTTCCCATTGCCTTGTTCAAATCTCTCTGGCTACCACTCCATCTTACTTCTCTTCTCTGCATGTTTCTTAAGAGAGCAATCTGGTCTCTGTTTCCCTTTCCTTGTCTCCCACTCAGTCTCCTTCTTTCTTCATCTCCTCTCATTCCACTACTATGTACACTGTTTTTGCCATCGGCGTTCCTAGCTGCTGAATATAATAGAAATTTAATTGTTTAACTCACAAGAAGTAATGAAAGTTCTTCATTAGAAGGATTCATTTCTTTTGCTCTGATTATAAAATCCATACACTCCTTCCTTCATTGAATATGTATTGATGTTTTATGTTGCAAGTCTTCTTTGTGCTGGAGCAGTGATTAATAGATAGGACCTGCCCTCATGGAAATTACATTTTAATGGGAAAAAGAAGAAAATAAACACTAAACATGTATAAATAAGTGAATAAGATAACTTCAGATTACAATAAATGGAGCAAATTCTACAGGCTAGTGGGAGCAAGAGAAACTTTGGGGTGGGTTTCTCCAGACTCTGGAGGGCAGGCCGGTCAGGAGGCACCCTGTGGAGGCGATCATAAACAGAAGCTCGCTGTGCAAAGAGGAGACTCTAAGGGAGAGCTAGTGGGTAGTGTAAGGTGTGGAACAAGCTTGGCACGAGGGTGTCGGTTTGCACCCTCAGAAGTTGCCTGGGTGAAATCTACGACTGGCTCTATGCATGGAGGGCAAGGAGAAAGGGAAGAAAGGGACAGGCCCTTCCAGATTGGCAGGTGGCAGGTTTAACAAACAGGGAAACTTGCATAGGAGACTTGTCTTGGGTGGCCACAAGCGGAGTAGATCTCTGCACCCACCTGCCAGGCTCTTAAAAGTATATAGAGAATCCTCATTAGTGTTCCATCACCTATACCATTCCAGATGGTCTCAAGAACACCTTACGCTCTCTGGAGTATGTCCTTGAAAGAGCTTCCAGCATATACATGGTACATATAAATGAACATTTCAAGGACGGGGGCGGGGGCAGGGGCAGGGGGCGGGGGGAAGGAGCCTCTGACTGCTTGTATCCAGCTCATGAGTCAATGACCAGTCATGTCCTCTCGATGACCTCCCCCCACAAAGGGACAGAGCGAAGGCCAGTGTGGCTGCAGTGTAGGGAAGGAAGGAAACAGGAATGTGAGGTGAGGTCAGAGAGGCCAAGGGGGGAGACGATGTTGGGCTTTCTTTCCAGTAAGAAATTTAGATTTTACTCTTGTTTCAATAGGTAAGTAAATTCTGGGATTTAAAGCAAGGAGTTGGGTAGAGTAATAGAATCTGATTTAAATTTTATAACATCATTCTGGTCCCTGTGAGGAGAAAATTGTGTTATCAATTGCAGCATTCCACCGCAAGGGTAAATTCTCATACTAGATTGCGCTCTTAAAACCCATGCCAACACTGGGTTGGTATAAATATTAGATCAACGTAAAGAGTCTTAAAAAGACTTTTATATATATTGTCTTATGTGGCCTTTATTTCCACGTCAGTGTTTTACCCTCAAGGACGTTCCTCAGGGGTGCTTGGATTCTAGGTCTCAGCTTTTAGCTCCTTTGTATATAAGGCTTCCCCCCATCACCCTCCTTTCCTCCCATCTTCTCCTCTTTAGATGAGCTAAACTTACTTTCTGTTTTTATGGGGAAATGATTTATCTACTAGCATAATAGTTTTTCAGTTCTTGCTAATTTACAATTAAATGTACTTTTCACATGGGTGGGGAGGCGGGTTTCACCATCATTCAAAAGACTACATCTCAGAGAATGTAACTGAAACATGTCATACAAAAGAAAGGAAGGGGAGAAAGTCTCAAGGTTTAATGATCAGTCTTCTACTTTGACAACTTTTCAACACCCTTCACCGCCAAGGTTACCGTTGCTCAATTATCCTGTTTGCAAGCTGCGGCCGCTTGAGGAGCAATTTCAAGGTTTCGTCCGCTGTGTGTATTTATCCTTCAGTTTCCTGTTTCTTCTTCCCTCAGGTTTTGCTGTTAAAAAAGTCACCTACATTTTGGCATTTTTACAGATGAATGGGACAATTCCGATAGTGCGTTTGGCCCTGGACTGTGGTAGACATGTTTAAACTGGAATCTGGTGGTTACACACCGAATGAGAAGTGAATAATGCCCCCTCCTCTGTGCTCTCTTGGAAGGTCAAGAAGAAATGGACCATCGAGTTTTTCTTCTTTTTGATAATGTGCCTTTGTTGAAAGCCCTCCTTCACTCCATTACACTTCAGTTTGCTCGAACTTTATGGTCATTTAAAAATCAGAATAAAACATATTCCAGATTGGATTCCTCCCTTTTTCTTCTTTCCTGGTGTGCCCTTTCTGGTCTCCCCCTACTCTACCTATCTCTCACACTCTTCTTTTTGTTTGTCCTTTCCTAATTTTATCCTAAAGAAATGAAACATACTTGCTTCCTCCTTATGTTGACAACTACACAACATATTTGGCTCTAAGGTACCACCAGCAATTAGCAAAGAATCCTTTTCCAGCTACTTACCTGCCCCTTGGGTCAGGCCCTAGATATTCACAAATGTGTGGAGCACAGTCCCTCTTCAGGAATCTTCGATGACCGTGAGGAATGGAGATAAGTAAATGGAAATCATAGTAGTGTGGCAAGTGGCTGGCGTGCATAAAGAAGGGTGCTCAAACTGGTCCTGATCCAGTTTGAAGGACTTCTAACCTGAACCCTAAACAGTGAACAGAAGTTAGCATTAATGAGAGTGAACTGGGGGGGTGGAGTGGATGGCTGATATGTTTCAAGTGACGTGGAAATGAAATTTAGCTGGAGGACATTGAGGAAATGTATTGAAGTTAAAATATTAACTATGAGTATGTGTGGAGAGGGAGATGGGGAGGAAAGGCAGAAAATAAGATTTGAGATAGTCTCAAAAATGTTTAACTTTGATTCAGGGTTTTTTTTTTTTTTTCATATATCTTGCTGAGGGTTAAGGGTCTTTTCTTAATATGGAGGGGAGTCTTGTGAACATTTTAATCATATAAAGGGTGTCTCATGACCATAGTTACATATTTGGCTGCACTGTATCCCATTCAGTCAACAGTATTAGGCACTTACTGAGTACTCAATACTACAAATGTATTCATGAAAAAAGGCAGACGCAGACATTGTCTTCAGTTCCAGAGGCTGACTATATTGGCTGTAAGAAGTCCAGCTAAGAGGCTGTGGCCCATGAGAAATTTTGGTGGTCTGAACTGCAGTATTGCAATAGGGATGAAAATAAGTTTGTATGTTTAAGAGATATTCAGGAAGTAGTGCTGACAGAAGATGGTAATTGACTGGAGGGGTTGGGGGAGGGCTGAGAGGGAGAAAGGCAGGGGTCTTTACACATTTCCACATGTTGAACTGTATTCCCCTTCCTTTCTTAGTCTGACAGCCTGGTGACTTTGTGGGTGTTTCCATTTCCAGATGTCTAGTTATCAGTTTGACCAGCTGTCAGTTCTGTCATCCCATTTGGTGGGTGCACAGTGCTATGGAAAATACAATGGGTCATTGACCTTGTAGCAGAGGCCATTTGCTATGGCAAAGCTATTATCAAGAATTATGCTAAACAGCTCTTCTTGTCAGATGAGTTTTGCTAACCTGTTCACTCTGCTACATGATACGGAGTACAATAAGGGATCGAATGTGGGGGGGCAAGATGGCTAAAAAAATGTTACAGAAAGTAGAATCTCAGAACAAAACTAGTAGTAAAAGTGCTGAGAGTTAACAAAGGCTACATAACGGGTGATGTAAAATGGGTATTTGGTTTTCTGAGAGAGAATACAAAGCCCTCAGAGGCTTCCCAAGAACACTAGTCTCATCTGTGTTACTCGGTGGAGAAAGGTGTCTGGAAAATCTGTACACTCAAGTATACCTCTTGTTAGAAGAGGATCTGGTTATGTCTGTGGAAGCTAGAGTTACACAAATATATTTGTTCCCCCACCCCATGTTGTCCACTAATACCGTATTAACATGTTGTGGAATTGATGCCTCACAGAATGCTCCAAGGGAAATGCTGGACTAACCAAGTAATGATTGTGGTAATGGTTAACATTTATTGAGTGCTTGTCATCTTCTGTGCATAGTGTTAAACTCTTTAAATGGACTATCTCAGTCTTCATGCTGACAACACTATCAGGTGTAGATATTTATTATTAACTTCATTTTGGTGACAACAAAAATACTGTAAGTTATGAAGTAATTTGTCCAAAGTAATATATTCAGTAGGCAGGAAACTAGATTTTAAACCAAATAGTCTAATCGAAAAGGTCAAACACTTACCCCTTTGTACGTTATCTTGACATGTAATAAGACTAAAGTCCATGGAAGGCTTGGTTGCTGTTGGTGTGACTGAAACTCCCTTCAATCGTATCATGAATGGGACTGACCTCTCATGCCCCTCAAGGACCAAAGGAACATCCAAACGACTGGAATGTTCTCTGATCTCATAGTCATTGAGCCCTCACACATGCCAACCAATAGATCAGGCATTTCACATGCATTATCCATTAGAGTAGAAGAAACTGAAGTAGGAGATCCAGACGTCAGTGGAGTCTGGACTCATATCCAAACAGTCAGACTCAGGAGTTAGTCATGTTCTTATCATGCAACAATGCCTCCTCGACATCTGAACTGGTACACACAGCTTCTCCAGGCCAAGGAAAGTTTGCATATATCTATGCTAAAATATGTAATTCATTTTAATGCATTTATCCGTATGAAAGACTCCTCTTCAGAATTATACAAATTACAGCCATCATTGCTACCCCTGAATCATATTTTTAGAGATGGAATTTTGGACATAACAGTGTGAGGAGAAAGGCAATTTAGAGAATTCAAGAGGAAGAGGAATCAGACTAGGTCCGAAAGTGACCTCCTGAACGGGCCCTAGAACCAAGGCAAGGATCTCTAGGTCAAACAACGGTGGAGGGCAGCGTAGGATTGGAGTCTGAGAAGGCACAAAGTGATGCACATGTATTTTATGAACCTCATAAATAGATACCGATGAATTATATTTTATATTAGTTTCACTGACCCCTTAGCAATGTAGCAGCTAATATATAAAGAATTTAGAATTAGAGTAAAAATTCAAACCCAGAATTTAATTAATTAATTTGTTTATTTATTATAGGTAGCTATTATTATATTAGAACATTGCTTTGCTTTCCTGTATTTTTCAAGTTGCGTATTCAACTTGAAAATGTTCACCTGCTATTTTTCATTCTGTTTTTCCATTTTTCTCCTACTTCTGATACAGTACAGAACAGAGGATTCCGACAATATTAAAACATCTGTGTGTCTCTACTAGTGGCATTGTAAGAAGCATTTGTTCCACGTGGCTTTTTTTTTTTTTTAAAGCACATTAGGAATAATAGATTTGAAATAAGTTTATTCTGGACAGGAATTCATTTAACACATTTTATCTAAACTGTTTACTCTGACCGTTTGACTTGGCATTGAAGAAGGAATCTTCTAGAAAAAAAGAGTAAGATAAGTCACTTATTTAAAGATTATTCAAACAACTGTGCCTTGGATTTTGTGAATAAGTTAAATCTATATTTATATGGAGAAAAATGGTAATGTTTCCCAGTTGATTTAGGCTATTGTTAAGTGAATGAAGACTGACTGAGGTAGGGCCTCTCTTATCTCTTGCATAGTATCAAGGCACTTTGTTTGGAATACTTCTGTTTTTTCCTCTTTGGAATTTATACAGTGAACAGCATTTCAAATACAATAAATGCCATTTTCAGGTGTTCGGGTGTCATGAAAGCTCTAAATGTATCACAATTAAAATGGAAAAGCAGTGATTTCATATACTTAGGATTTTTATTTTTTTTATTTTATTTCCAGGATGAGTAAGAGATACTTACAGAAAGCAACAAAAGGAAAGCTGCTAATAATAATATTTATCGTAACCTTGTGGGGGAAAGTTGTATCCAGTGCAAACCATCATAAAGGTAAGCTCTTCTGTTTTTTTTTTCCGCTCAGCTCTCCATGGAAAGTGACCTCTTTAACACAGACTATCATGTTCTATCTTCACTGGTCTGTTAGTTTTACTAGGTATGGGTTCCCCCGTGGTAATTCTCTGTAAGTAAAAATGCAGAGAGAGTTATCCTTAATTCGGATTTGATGGGGGAAGCATGATTGTTTCCAGGATTACCGCCATTTCTGCAAATAGTGTTCAAAGAGTATGGAACTGTGACTCTGCCTTTCCCCGTCACTTCCATTTTTAAGATATTGATGCTAAAATGTTTGGTTGACATGTAATAAACATGAGTTTCAAATTGCAGTCATCCTGGGAATGAAGGCATCTTTAATGATCTGTGTCTTAATAATATGTACCTATGTAAATTTCCCCTTCATGCTTTTTGTGGATCGTATTTCTTCATGCCAGAGTACCTCTTTGACCACCTTTTGGACTCTATCCCTAATGTGATATTCAGCAGGCTCAATTCAGAACAGAGTGAGAATATTAGTTTTATACATATGTGTTAAGCCTGACAGTACAGCCCTTTCTGTTCTCTTTCCTGAGCCGAAGACTCAGTATAATGAATAACTACCTTTTCCAAATGAATTGAAATGGGGCTATTTCTGAGCTATTCCTACCATAACCTAGTATTCATAACCTGAATAGTCAATTTAGATTTTTCTGTGAAATAGGGTTTTACAATTCAATTTTCAGTCCTCTGTAAAGTCTAGAGATGAGCAACTTTTAAATTTTATTTTTTGGGGGAAGAGGGAGTTCAGAGTGCCTTGAATTTTGTAACACTTAAATTAGTTACACATGTGCATTTAATTAGCATTACATGGAACATTAACACCAGGGAGAGGGAAGAGTGGTGTGAAGGAGTGATACCTCTGAGGCAAAATTTTTTCCCCCTGTGTTTAAAACCAAAAAGAGACATCTTTCAAAATAACAGAGTTTTAAGAAGAGGCCCTTCATATTTCATAATCCTGTTTTCACCCTGCAGTGTGTGTTTGCCTGTGTATACATATAATATTAATTATATCATAGGTCTATTTTAGAATGTTCTTCTTTTCTTTAATACAGCATACTGATCCACAAATCTTCTTTGATAATTGTTATTAGTAGAAAAATAAAAAGATGTCAAGGAGGACATTATTTCCCATGCCTCCAAATTGGCAACAGTGGACCAAATCTAAGGACAGAGTACTGTTAAATACTCACCTTTTAATAAGACTTGCAAATTACTTGGACTTAACAAGAGAAGACATAGCATCCCTCTCTGATGGGTGGTCACCCCAGTGCCCTTTCCCAGCCTATAAAAGAACTGAGAGAAGTGAGGCGCTTTATAGGAATGGTGGGTGTCACTCTGGTGAAGCAAGGGGTTCATGGTAAAGATACTTTCTCAGCTCCAAAGCCAAGTGATACGATCCATGCAAAATGCCCCTTTTGTTTAAACTATTTTACCTTTAAAATAATAAGTATAATGTATATGGAAGTCATGTCATAAAATGAATATGCGGTTCGTACTCACCACCCAATTTAGAAATGTAACATTTTAATACTCTGGAAACTGGGCATGTCTGCCCCTCTGATTTCATTCCTTTGTCTCTTTCCCCAGACAATCACTACTCTTAAATTTTGTGATCTTTGGCATTTATTTCTAATTTCACTATGTATTTATATATCCCCAAGTGGCATATTCCTTAATTTTGACTGTTATTGAATGTTCATAATAGTATTATACTGTATTTTTCTGTAATTTGCTGCTTTGCCCGACAAGTACTCGTGGCGTTCAGTAGGGTTGATGGCATGTAGCTATGGTTTATTCATTTTTACTGTTACTCCACATTTTATTGTATGAAGTCACTACAGTTAATATATTTATATTCTTGTACGTGAACACTTGGTATTCTATGTTCCTGCCATTATGAATGATGCTTCTATAAATATTCTTGCACTTTCCCCCTGGTGCACGTGTGCAAGAGTTCGTTGAGAACACATTCCTCCAGGAGCAAAATCGCTCAGTCTCAGGGCATGCCTAGCTTCAGTCTTACCAGATAACGCCAAATGGTTTTCCAAAGTGGTAGTACCAATAAAGTAGTTCGAGGTATTTTCTTACCATATTTGTAATCCTGCTGTATGTGTAGATATCTCTCCTCTTTCTGGGTGACTGGTGCTCAGTGTGTCTGACCACTTTCCTTGATTAGTCTCACCAGAATCGGTCAATTTTCTTAGTTTTCTAAGAACCAGCTTTTGCATTTGTTGATCCTCTCCCTTATGTCTCTTCTTGTATGTCATTACTTTTTGCTCTTATCTTTATGATTTCATCAATTGTGTTTATTTTTATTTATATAACAAGCACTTAAATTCAGCGTCTGCCAGGTATTTGCGGGGGGGGGGGGGGTGAAACATCCTGGGATATGTTCTCAGTGCTCCAAAAAGCCCTAGCCTCCGGAGACTTTTTGTACCTCTAGTCATTTGTGTAGTTAATTGCTTTGATTGCAAAGGATAATAAAACTCCTCTTATCTCCTCAAGTGAGCTAAATGTTACGGCTTGGATTAGGTCCCCAGGTTAAGCTCTCAAGTGCCAGAAAGATTGCAGCACCACCTTGCTAGGTGTGAGACTCCGATTTTGGAGACAGCTGGGGTTTATTTGGCCCTTAGAAAGATGTATTTACATCTCGAAAGATTAGAGTGAGAACCTAGGATCCTTTCTAACCTATCTCAAAGCAGCAAAATACTTTTTTTCCTTTCAGGTTGGGAGGAGATGACTATCCCTCCTGTATGCAAGAGGGGAAAAACCAGCAAACAAACCCATTCTACTCTGTTACTCACCCGTAGAGTTTTCAGCTACTTAGATAGAACATATGACCTGGCTTTCATCATGAGTAAGGTGTAGGGCAAAGCAGGCCGATGTACTTATTTATTATGAGATAATCATAAGAAATGTCTGATTCAGAGCACCTTGTATAAGCATTCAAGGTAATAAAGCTGAATATTAAAAATTCAAAGGCACTATTCTAAGAGGTTTACAGATACCAGCTCATTTAATCTTCATAACGATCTCTGAAGTATGTACTATCATTAAACCTGCTTTACAGATCAGAAACTCTAGCAAAGAAAGGTTAAATAATTTGTCCTTGATTGGCTAGTTAGTAATGAGGAGGCAGGATTCAAATTTAGGCCGTCTTGCTCCGTACAACCATGATATATAGCTAGCAGTGAATTTCTTTTTATACTATTTGTGGTTTAGTTGACTTCCTGAATCTATGGATTGGTGTCTTTCATGAACTTTGAAAAAATTTCAGGCATTATTTCATCAAATATTTCTTCTACCCCTTTATCTTTACTATCTAGAGCTCTGGTTATGTGGATGTAAGCTTTCTCACAGTGTCCTCTGTGTGTTTCAACCTGTATATTTTCTACCTTCAAGTCTCTCAGTGAATTCTGAGATTTTTTTTTTACATCTTCCTACCACACTAGTTCTGTGTTCTCTTCGGTCTAATCTGCCCTTTTATCCATATATTGAATTTTAATTTCATCTATTATAATCTATTCACAATTTTTTTTTGTGAATTGGCTTTTGATACTGATATATTTTTGCTCTCGTTTGTATTTCATCTTTTTATACATTTGTGATATATATGTTTTGTATATATTATATAGGTCCTCAAATATTATATATAATTACTATTTAATATGTATTATGTATATTTTGTATATGTTGTATATGCAATATATAATATATACACAAAACATTTATATAATATACATATTGTATATATATCATGTATAATATATAAATATTTAAAACATATATAATTATATATAATATATAGCACAAAACATTTTATATAACATACATATTATATATATGTCATATATAATATATAAATATTTAAAACATATAATTATATATCATATATTAAAATTGTTATGTTACATATTATATCTACATTTTGTATATATAATACATGTTTCATATAATATATATATTTTATATTTGATGATTCTATTTTATGAAATTTTTATGTTTTCTTCCTGGTGAGTCACACTCATGATATGTATTTTAAAGTTTTGTGATTTAAAAAAAAAATTGTGAGCTAATAATTCATTGGAATCATATTTGTGAGAATTTTTAAGGCCTATGCTTAGGATGCATTCTTTCAGATGATTTGCATATTATCATATGTCTTAGGTAAGTTTCTTTAAAAGCAGAGGCAAGTCAGGAATTCTTGTTTATGTGATTTATGGAAAGAGTGCTCTCAGGGGGAGAGCGAGGGCAGCAAGATAGAGCAGGAAATAAAAACTAAGCACAAATAGAGTCTCAGCTGGAGAACAGGCCGGTCAGATCCTATGGAGGGGCTCTGAAACATGAATTGCTCCATAGAGTTGGCCTCTTCTTGAGATAAGATCGACAGCCTCTTCTACCCTTGTGTCCACTAGTCCTTGGCTGTTGGTCTATTCCCAGTGGCAGGGAATAGGCTTCCTGGGGAAGTGGCTCCTCTTTTGCAGAGGGTAAACCTTTAATGATGGGAAGAGCTATGAACCGTAATCAGCTAACATTCACAGCAAATGGAGGAAAGGTGCATAGCTGATGAAAAAAGAACCTTGGTAATGTATCAACATCTATATTCCACTAACCATTTCTCAAAGCCCTCAGATCCACTTGCTGCTTAGATAAGTTCACTTCATCCAGGCAAATCTTATCAAATTCGTCACAATTGTTTGCAACTTCCAAGAAAGTGTACTTGAGGAAGAATAATGCCTCCCCACCCACCCCACCCCCTGACTTGTTAATGCAGTTGGTACCAAGGTCATTATTGATACTCATGGTCTGCCCACTCCCAAAGCCATTTTAGATTTCCCTTTCCTTCAGCCAGCACTTCTGCTCATCTGGGAGGCTTGCTTGATGTTTTACCCAGACCTCATACCTGAGGGTTCTGAGCCCTGGATTATCATGTTCTTAATGCTATGACTGTACTTAAAAATTTATAGTTATAACTGCATATGGGGATGCCAAAAATTGGCCCAGTGAATCATCTGAGAGCCCAACATACTCTTCTCTGCACTGCCCCCTCCCATACACAGCAGCTACCCTCTTCCTTAGGGTTATCAGCGTCATTTACCACATCAGTATTAACTCCTTTCTTTCTTGCTGGTCTTTGGGGTTGACCAGGCAGCAGCTGTGGCTTTATGTTTAGCAGGACTCTTACTGTTTCCCCTGGTAAAGGCAAGCCTTTTCTGGGAACCAGTACCCCTAGATTCCCAGAATATCTTGGTAGTTTTCATGGGGATATTAAGATTGGGTAATTCTGATGGAAAATTTGTTTTACTCAATAATTTCCAAGTACCTGTAATAAGGCCTGAGAATATAGCAGTACATAAAAGAGGCAAAATCTTTGTCTTTATGGAGATTTTGTCCTAGAGGTAGGAAAACAGATAAAAAGAAAAATAAAATAGTTTTATTGTATAAATGCTACGAAAAAAATAAAAGAAGAAAGAGGTATAAGAAGTGTTCAAGAGGGATTGTAATTTTAAATAAGGCCTTTGGGTAAGGAAAAAAGTTTCCAATGGAGCCAGCCACAGAAATATCTAGGGGAAAGATGTTCCAGGCAAAGCAGCAGTAAGTATGAATGCTTTCGAGTAGGAGCATGCCTGGAGACAGTGAGGTATAGCAAGAAGGATGATATTCATAGAGTAGAGTATGTAAGAGAGACAGTGGTAGGAGATCAGGTCATTACAAAACAAGTAAACGTAGAAGATGAAAGAATGGAATAAATAACTCTCGAAAATATCAGTGTCGTAGCATTGTGCTCTCAAGAGCAACCAAATGGAGAATTCTGTTACTCTGTTTTCTGAACACGATGTAGAAACACTAGAAATCCAGAGCATTTGGATTTGAAAAATGAGATATCTAAAAATCAGAAAATGTCACCAGCTTAATAAAATATTCTGAACTTTGGGAACTACAAGTCCCTCACACACAGATAAATAAGTTTATTGCTCAGACTGCCACAGAGATTCGGTCCAGAATTCTCATGATTGTACTGAGCTGGGCATTTTGGGAGGGGGTGGTGATTAACTCAGATCATTGTGACAGCCAGTCAGAAAGCCTAAGCTGTATTTCCCCCTTGGAAGCAATTACATTAGGTCCAGCTTCAGATATTAGGGATCAGAGGAAACATTTCAGTTTAGGACTCCTAGTTCGTAATAGAAAAATATAGTCATTAATCTTAGAAGGCTAATATGTTTTCTTGCCTTTTCTTCCTGTACCCATCATGTCCAAACCAAATTTAAAGAAAATGAGTCATCATTGGATATTTGGGTTGGTAAAGGATCTGTATTTAGTGTAAAAGAAACACACACGGGTGAGTTATATACAAAAAAGAAAATAAAAATTCATTAGCTAAGATTGAGTATATAGTATCCTCATTGTCATTACTCATCTGATTTGGGACTTTTGGTTATGTGGAATTTTTTCTAAGGAAAAGAAAAATTCAGATGATTTTAGTTCAAATCCTAGATGTTAGAGCAGTCATTTAACTTTTTTTTTTTTGCCAAAAAAATATTTTTGTCTGTTGGTTTGATTGTTTATTCATTTATCCAACCAACTACCCAGTAAACAAAATCTATATGGAGGGTCTGTTAATCTGTATTGAGATTGCTAATCTATTTTGAGGGTTGAGTTTTAGATCAAGTTCTGGAGATATGGTACAGCATAGGGAATATAGCCCATGGTATTGTAATAGCATTACATGATGACAGATGGTAGCTACACTTGTGGGGAGCACAGCGTAATGTATAAACTTATCAAATCACTGTGTTGTACACCCGAAACTAATGTAACGTGTGTTTCAACCATACTTGGATAAAAATAAAAGTGAACAAAATAGACATGCTCCATGTACTATGATATGAAGCTTACAGTATAGTCAGGGAAAAAATCTGATAATCAAATATTTAATTAAAATATTATGAAAGTATTCTTAAACATTTTTCAGGATAAGAGTATTCTAAACTGTAAAATGGGTGGAGGGTGGTCAGGGAAGTCTTTTCTAGAGAAGAGATACTTGAGCTGAGCTTTGAATGGGGAGTGGGAATTAAATAGGCAGAGGATCGGACATCCAGGCAGGAGGAACAGCATGTGCAAGGTGCTGAGACATGAAGGAACAGAATGCTCTGGAGCTAGAAGATTGCTGTGTCTGTAGGGAAAAAATGGAGGAGGTTGGTGGTGCTCAGTGACATTGGCGAGGTGGCTGGGGTAGCTCACTGGGGCCATATTCAGAATGCTGGTTTAGTTACAGTTAAAATTGATCCAATTTAGCTGTGATATTACTAGATTCTCTTGGGCTGCTTTGCACCTGATTATGATGTACACCAAAGTTAAGAACCCTGATTTATAATTCAACATCCATTCATGATAAAAACTCTCAACAAAGTGGGTTTAAAGGGAATATACCTCAACATAATAAAGGCCAAATGAAAAACTCTCAACCAGCATCATACTCAATGGTGAAAACTGATAAATTTTTTCCTAAGAAAAAGGCAAGGATGTCCACTCTCACCACTTTTATTCGACACAGTACTGGAAGTCCTAGTCACAGCAATCAGATAAGAAAAAGAAATAAGAGGTACCCAGATTGATAAGGTAGTGGTTAAGCTGTCTCTGTTTGCAGTTGACATAATATTACATACAGAAAACCCTAAAGATGCCACCAAAAAACTATTAGAAGTAATAAATAAATTCAGTAAAGTTTCAGGATATAAAATTAATACCCAGTAATTGGTAGAGTTTTTACACACTAATAATGAAGTAGCAGGAAGAGAAATTAAGAAAACATTTCCATTTACAACTGCATCAAAAAGAATAAAATACCTTGGAATAAACTTAACAAAGAAGATAAAAGACCTATACTCTAAAAACTATAAACTTCGATAAAGTTCATGGTGCTGTAAAGATCTTGTTTGTGAAAACAATTGGATTAATGTTTCCAGAGAAAGAAAAATGGCCAGAACATAAACTGACCTTATTCTGGACTTTTAACTACACATTTAATTATTTTTATTTAATTGTCAGAGTAATACATGTTTATTTGAGAAATTTTGGTGACAGAGAAATCAAGAAGACAAATAGGGACACCCATAATTTTTCCACGTAGTAATTACTAGATGGTGTTAGGGTGTATTTTCATCTGATTTAATTTATGAACATATTAAAATGTCCTAGAGCTTGATGTTCATTCATTTACGTATTCACACATGTATTGACCTGAGCTTAGATGTGTGAGAGACTGAGCTGCCCTGAGTTGGTGATTCTCTTTTAAACCATGCAGATAGAATTGTTGTTTTCCTGGAGTTGACCCTTCTAAATCCTGATATTTCTTCTCTCTTTTAAGAGATCTCATATTTATACAATAGTGCATAAACATATATATACACATGAAAGAATAATTATAAAGCAAACAACTGGGCAACTACCAACCAGGACAAAAAATAGAATGTCAGTCCCTCACCACCTCTCATGCCTCACCCTGATTACAACCCCTCCTCCCACAAACATCCCATTCTCTTTTCCTGACTTTCTACCCCTGAACAATAGAATATAATCTTATGTGGGTTTTAGTTTTGTAAAAATGAAATCCTGTTATGGGCAATTTTTTTTTTTTTAGTGTGATTTGCTGCTTACCCTGAAGATTTTTTCTAGAGATTCATCAATGCTGTGACATAGGATTCCACTATATGAATATATTGTGATCTGTTTATTTCTTTTACTGTTGACAGACATTTGGGTCTTTCAAGTTATTGGTTGTTTTTGCCAGTGGTGCTCTGGACATTATTGTACACGTATTTGGTTTACATGTACAGAATTTCCCCAGGATATATTTCTAAGATAGAAAATTTATGACTCATATGGTAACCACATATCTGACTTTATTTTTTCCCCCCATTTTGTGTAGTTAATAGTAAATGATGTGTATTTACTTACATATCTAAAAACTATTCAGAAACATATATCTTAATTGAGGCATAAGAAAACAATGCACTCTAAATTACTTTGGTAAATTACTTACCTCTAGTGTTAGATTTCTTTGGGATTTTTTGTTTGTTAGTACTAATATAAAATTTTTTGTGCAATAATTGTTTACATTTAATATTTAATAATTGTTCATTGGGATTATTAATAAATTTATTCATATTAATTTCTTTACAAAGTTAACACTAATGAGAATTTCTTTTTTTTTTTTCAGAACATTTTTAAGTTACATTCCACAGTTTTAGAAACATTAGACTAGAAGTGAAAAACATTTACATTGGAGTCTGAATTTGAATCTTTTTTTTTTTAGCTTATTTTTATTTATTTTTTTCTTTTTTATTTATTTATTTATTTTTTAATGATTTTTTATTATATTATGTTAGTCACCATACAGTACATCCCCGGTTTCCGATGTAAGGTCAAAAAGAATGAAGCAGATTTGTATCATTCAACATTTACTCAGGAAAGGAGTAGATTGTGGTGAGCCTTCAGACCATAAGGAAGGTCTGACCCCTGTGGAAGAAAAGAAGGAAAGAAGGAAGGTTGAGTAGGAAGAGCCTCAAATTTGAGTCCAATTTTGAAAATGTCTTATCCAGGCCAATTTGGAATCCTTGAGCAAAGGTTACTTTGGAGACAGTCCCATAAAGGGCTGTAGTATTCCTGTCATACTCAGTCATGTACCAGTTATGACTGGTAGCAGCTCAGGGAATGTGTGGCCTTGGTGGGAGCCTATAATGGATCTACAGGTGGGGCAGATGGAAGTCATAGGTCAACTACGTTCTTTGCGATGGGTTCTTTTGAGGAAGATCGAAGCACACCTCTTATGGCTGTCATACCTTCATGGACAAAATCTAAGCCACAGAGCAATCTGTAAAATCTAGTATCTAAGCTTCTAGCCCCCTTGAGTACAGAGAGGAATGAAAACAGAAAAATGTTGGAGAAGGGATACCTGGGTGGCTCAGTTGCTTAAGCATCTGCCTTCTGCTCAGGTCATGATCCCAGGATCCTGGATGGAGCCCGGCATGGGACTCCCTGCTCAGTGGGGAGCCTGCTTCTTCCTCCCTCTCCCTATCCCTCCCCCTGCTCATGCGCACGCTCTCTCTCTCTTTTAAATAAATAAATAAAATCTTTTTTAAAAAGTTGGAGAAGAAAAGGACAAATATCTCCCACAGAAATATTTATACAGGAATTTATATTACTTATACAGGAATATTTAGATTATCAAATTACTCTTTATTCCCAAGAAGTATATAAAACTTTGTGTCTCACCAGTCTGAAAATATTGGCTACTAATTTTAAAAAATCTTTGTTAAATCAAAAGGTCCTGACATAGTCTTTTATTCAAGTTTCAATTAATATTTTTGAGTACTAACGAATGAATAAATTTTTGAACTCTTCATTTTCTATTATTTGAATTATTCATCAATTCCCTTGTCAATTCAGTGTTTCTTTCTTTTGGTCTGTTTGAAAACCTTACATAACTCTTACAGCTTGATCATGTTCATTGTGTGTCTTTAGTATATACACTGATTTTCAAATTTAATGCTTTAAAATAATGTTTATATTTCTCAGAACACAAAGCATTCCTACACTGTTGGAGAAAATTTAGAAAATATATAAAAATATAAAGAAACTTTAAAACACCTATAATCCTATACATAAATCACTATTTACTTTTGAATATTATTCATATAATAATATCAAGGATATTATATCCAGAAATTTTTCTCCTTTCTTATTATAGTGCAAGCATATCTTCATGTTTCCCATGAAAATACTTAACCATACTATAGTACTGGGTATTTAAGCTGTTTATTTTTCTCTAGTAAGAATAATCCTGTAATAAACATTTGTATGTTGAATTGTTTCTCCCCATATCTGTTCAATTAGGCTAGATTTTTAGTGATAAAATTACTAGGTCAAGTGACTTAAATTTTAAAATATTATTGTGTTTTGACAGTGATATTTTTAACTATAAAGATAATTTGTGTTCATTTTAGAATATTTGGAAAATAGAAGCACTGATAAAATAGAAACAATCTAATATATTCACAAGATGTTCATTTATTAATATTTATATATGTTAAATGTATGCATTTTGATATGTATTGTCATGTTGCAAACATCCCAATTTACATTCCCATCAGCATGGAATTTATACATTCTTGTCAACACTGAGATTTATTATTCTATTTGATCTTTGTCAACTTCATCCTGTTTTAATTTGCAATTTTTAATTACTAAAATGATATACATCTTCACTGATTTATTGACCATTAGTATTTTTATTAATTCTCTTTGCATGTATTTTGTCTATTGTTTTTATTAGATGACGCTTTTTTCTTTATGGCTTTACGAAAGCACTTTGTAAGGAGCTAATGCTTGCTGTCATGTTACCGGTGGTTTGTATCTCGCCCAGTTACTGGATTAGCATGCGTTGTGCCTGAGCCAAGCTCAGAGCCCCGGTGTGTTCTAATCCAGGTTTTCACTAACTGTACGTTATGTGCTTTTCTGTTTTGGTTGAGGGGTAGAGTATCTGGATACTTTCAAGATAGTTTCCTTTACCTTAAATTAAAAAAAAATACCTTGCCAATATATATCTGGGTTTGGTTTCTTTTAATTATGGAGTGAATCTTTTCAAGCTTAGATTTCAGTTTTCAAAGAAAACCTTACGTTTATTCCGTATTTAATCCTTACTTTTATTCTGTATTTAATAATACTTTAGTCTTTTTGTTCTGTTTTCTTTTTTCCCTCCTCTGTTTCTGGATCCTTATTATTTGGCTGTTGCCCTCTTGGACTTGTCTTATAGTCTTAGATTTTCTATTTTTTTATTTTGTTTTGTTTTTGTTTTTGTTTTTTCTTTATGGCTTTTGTTTTGGGGGGGTGGGTATCTTTACCTTTATTGTCTAAACCTGTGTAAAATTTTATATCTCCTTTTATGCTTTTGATTTCTGTGTGTTCTCCATTTTGTTTACTGAATGTTCTCTTGCCCCTCCACTTATAAGTATTTCTTCTTGCATAGTCTTGCTTCTAATATTTCTTCCTTCCTTTGTTATCTTAGTTTGTCTTTCATGCTAAAAGCTTTTCTCGGAGAGCTGATAGCTAATCCCACTGTCTGCTCTGGAAGCTCTGAGCATGTCAATGGGGCTTGTAGAGTTTGAGATTCAATTTAAGATGGTGTGTCAGAACTTTTTTTGGAGGACCAGTGATGTCAGTACATTTGAGTTTTCCCTTTTGAACTAGCCGGATTTCTTAGAGAAGAATCCTTTTTTTTTTTTTTTTAAAGATTTTATTTATTTATTTATTCAACAGAGATAGAGACAGCCAGCGAGAGAGGGAACACAAGCAGGGGGAGTGGGAGAGGAAGAAGCAGGCTCATAGCGGAGGAGCCTGATGTGGGGCTCGATCCCGTAATGCTGGGATCACGCCCTGAGCCGAAGGCAGACGCTTAACCGCTGTGCCACCCAGGCGCCCCGTGAATCCTTTAATCTCATGACGGAGAATGTAGAGAGTGGGTGAGGTGAAGAGTTATATCTCACTTCAATTCTGTAGTTCATTCAATATGGTGCCTACAACCCCTACTCTCTCTTGTGTTCCCCAGTCCAGAGACTACCCCTGTGTCTCTCCCCAAATAATAAACCTGCAAGCTTTGCCAGGTTGTCAGGTGGACAGCTGCCTGGTGACAGAGAATGATGGAGAGTAATTGGAGATTTAATTGCTTCTCAGCTTTCACCAATGCTCCTAATTATTGTCCTCAATCCCACACCCTTTCCAGAACTATCTGCTGCTTTCAGTCCCCCATTTTCTGATGATTCTGTACTGCCAGCCTAGAGATTCTCTTTCTTGAGACCGGTAAGTTAATTCTAAAATGTTCCTCTTGCTTCCTACTTAAATGCGTTCTTCAGTCTACCATCTTTAATCAGAACACTAATCATGTTATAAATTTCCTTTTTTTGTTTTCTTATACTTTTTCTTGTTAGGCTCTTTTATTTCCACATATCTCTTTCCAATTCCACACTTTTGCTCCACATTCTCTTGTTGTAGCTCATTTTTCATCCTTTCTTTGATCAAGTGCGTTTTTCTTATATGGGAGTACGAAGCAGGAGTTTTATATAATTTTTTAAATTTCTTGTATATTTTTGTATTATGCTATGATATTGCTTTTAGAGTCACTATAATATCTTCCTTTCATTAAAAGTACCATTCTACCAGCCTTGTTTTTTCTTCCTATTTTCTCATCCCTTCCTATTATTTGTCCCAAACTGGAGAGTGGGTCTTGAATTTTCCCTCCTCATGTGTATTCTCTTGGAATTTTATTCTCAGAATGTAGAATTCTGAAGGTATGGCTAGTTCTTTTAGTTTCTGCCTGGTTTCTTAGTATTTGTGGAAGCTGCTGTGAGAGGCACCAGATACATGCATCTAACTGGGGACTTGGTATTGGTAGAGCTTCCTTGCTAGATTCATGCGACACTCCCACCTTCTTTTGAAGGCTGCTACTGGTGAAGTCAAGGGAGGGTACCGTTATCCTTCTTGTTTTCTGTTTGGCCTCTCAGGACATCTGTTTAACGCTGAGAGTTCAGAAAGCATTCTCAACAGCATGCTCTCCCCTCCACAGCTTACTGTTGCTCTCTTCCCCGTTGTTCAAGACAATCTTTGGCACGATCTTTGACAGCGTTCTTGCCATCTCCACTCACATCCATTCAATTGTAAAATCCTATTAGTTTTCATTCCCAGCTGCCTTTCAAATCTGAGTGTTCTCCATCTCCGTGGTCTTTACCTTCTTTGAGCTATTGTGCTCACTTCTTTCCCAATATTTCCTGACTCTGATCTGTTATCCACACAGCTACTGAAGTGCGCTATTAAAAGTAAATATTTGGTAATTTTACTTCTTTACTTAGAGCCCTTAAGATAAAGTTCAAAATTCCTAATATGATTGACAAAGCCCAGTATGATCTGTCCTTGTCTTCTTCTTTAGGTACATTCCCTCTTTGTATGATCCGGACACATTCCCTTTTTCGGTGTCTTGAAGGCACTGGGCTCCTTTACATGACCTTTGCCTCTGCGAGTTTTTTGCATTTTATTGCTTTATTTGTCTAGCCAACTGCAAGCCATTATTCATGTTTGTTATCTCTCCCAGAAAGCTTTTCATATCCTTGTAGCTTAGTTTCTCTGTCATAGGGCCACATAGTACCTTGCACCCTTTATGTCTCTTATCACAATTACAATTATTTGTACAATTATTATTATTTTTTAAAGATTTTATTTATTTATGTGACAGAGAGACAGCCAGTGAGAGAGGGAACACAAGCAGGGGGAGTGGGAGAGGAAGAAGCAGGCTCCCAGCCGAGGAGCCTGATGTGGGACTTGATCCCAGAACTCCGGGATCACGCCCTGAGCCGAAGGCAGACCCTTAACGACTGCGCCACCCAGGCGCCCCTATTTGTACAATTATTAATGCTTACTTTTCCACTTAGCTATAAGCTCTATGAGTGTAGATCCAAGTGTATTTCTTAGCTCAGCATTGTCTATTTTAACAGTATCTAGATAACTAAAATTATAATATGGTCTCTTCTTTAAAATATGCTCTTAATTTAGATTTCATATTTTAAAACATCAAACAAATTTACAAAATTATAGAGGAGTTTAAGAAATTAATAGCAATGGCAGATATCCTTGGTGGTTTTTTTTTTTTAATTTTAATGGTGGTAGGTGTAGTGTTCCAGCATTCAATATAATGTTGACTTTTTTTAAAATTTAAATTCAATTAGCCAAGATATAGTACATCGTTAGTTTTTGATGTAGTATTCAATGATTCATTAGTTGCGTATAACACCCACTGCTCATCACTACACATGCCATCCTTAATGCCCATCACCAAGTTACCCCATCCCCCCACCTACCTCCCTTTCTGCAACCCTCAGATTGTTTCCCATAGTCAAGAGTCTCTCATGGTTTTTCTCTCTCTCTGATTTCTTCCCAGTTTTCCCTCCCTTTCCCTACGATCCTCTGTGCTATTCTTATATACCATATATAAGTGAAACCATATGATAATTGTCTTTCTCTGATTGACTGATTTCACTTAGCATAATACCCTCCAGTTCCATCCATGTTGATGTAAATGGTAGCTATTCATCCTTTCTGATGGCTGAGTAATATTCCATTGTATATATGAACCACATCTTTATCCATTCATCTGTTGAAGGACATCTTGGCTCTTTCCACAGTTTGGCTATTGTGGACATTGCTGCTATGAACACTGGCGTGCAGGTGCCCCTTCTTTTCACTACATCTGTATCTTTGGAGTAAATACCCAGTAGTGCAATTGCTGGATTGTAGGGTAGCTCTATTTTTAACTTTGTGAGGAACCTCCATACTGTTTTCCAGAGTGGTTATCCCGGTTTGCATTCCCACCAACAGGGTAAGAGGTCTCCCCTTTCTCCACAACCTCACCAACATTTGTTGTTTCCTGTCTTGTTAATTTTAGCCATAATGTTGATTTTTTAAAAAAATAGTTTAAAAATTACATTGAAGAAATCTTTTTCTCTATACTTTCTCTTATTATTTTAAGGTATTGGAGCTTTTTTCAGTCTGTATTTCAGAATGTATTTGGCTAAAAAAAAAGAATGTGTTTGGAGGTATAGAATTAGAGAAATTCTGAATATTTAAAGTTAAAAAGTGGGTAATACTTATTATTTCTGGTATCACTTCAGATACATTATTTACTGGAGCTATGAAAGGAGCATTCTTTCACTATCTCATGCATTCAAGAATTTTTTGGTAATAAACCTAAAGCAGAACTGGTCTATTATGAGGAGAATGAATCTTACTATTTCGAGAAATACAATATATTTTTTCTGGTATTGGTGGGTTCGATAGTCACTGAATGAATTTATATATCATTATTCCATAGTTACATGCTTAAAAAAGATGAAAATCATAAAGCATTTATTCTCTTTTGTGAACAGTTTGTTAGTTGAAAAATATGTAGTTATTTTCAGGCCTACACTGGACATTGTATAGCTATCAAAAAGCATTCCATAACTTATTTGGGGAATTTATTTAATGTATTCCTATGACTGACCCTCATCATGTAGTAATAATCAAAGGAAGTCAAAGACATCTTGAATTAATTTAACTTAGAATTTGCTAATCATTGTTCAGAGTAGCATTTCTCAACCATTTTCTCATTTTTGCCCTGTAAGGAGCTTTTTAGATTTTTTATCCTAGTTGATCCCCACTCTTTTGAGATTTTAATATCACAGATAAACTGTATATCTGTTTATGTACTTTATATATAGCCATGATTTATAGTTAGATTTATTCTTATGAATCAATTTTCACCCCTGTTGAAAATGAATGACCCAAAGTTAGTCAATTTTTCTTACTATGATACTTGTTTCATAGTACTATTCATTTCCTGTCATTAATCATCATTTTTAAAAGTTCCCAACAACATATTGACATAACAGAACTTAAGGACTTGGAGGAGCTGATATAACCTAGTAGATCAATAATCTACATTTTAATGAGTTCATATGACAACATGATTGAGGGAAAAAGTTGTTTCATATATCATGTGATTTATTTTATTCATATTTTTTCATAAGTGTGGTAAGAAAAAATTTTGGCCTACTAAGTGCTAAAATATTTGTTTAATCACACCAGTCTCCTGGCCTTAGTCCTGTGAACACTTTTCTTCTCAAGTTACCAACCATACTGTTCTATAATTTTTGTAATAATATAAGTTATCAGGCCACTAGAAAGTATTCTTAAATTATCTTCTCTAGTTTCTACTTTTTCATATTGTGAGTTCCATGTCTGTATCAATAATGTCATCGATGTCCATATAATAGGAGGTCATTTACTTAATAATTTAAGTCTAGTCATGATATTTGGATGTTAATAAAATAAAATGATCAGGACACATGACTAGATATTAAATTACCAAACAAGATGACCACTTAGCTCATCACTCATGATGAACATCTCTACTTTTCTAAATAAATTCTTTATAAGTTCACGATGACCATGGGAGACTGAATGTTTGGGTAACAGATTGAACGACTAATTTGAAATCGTGCTTAATATACTTACCTGATAAGAGTGGTGAAAAGAGGGAAAAAAAATTGAATCAGGAGAATTTAGGGTTTGAGCTGAATGCCCTTGGGTGAAACATATTATCTTTGAAATTTTAGTTTCTTTATCCAGAAAATAGGAATAATAGGTGCATATTTTCCTATACCGGATTGGTAGAGAGATAAAAAATGATAATGTGTATGAAATTTCTTTTAAAGTGCCATAAAATATAAGTTATTATAGTTTTTACTGTATATAAAATTTAAATTTTACTGATGATACTTTTATAAATATTGATTATTTTAAAAGATACTTCTTGGGAAATAAAATTAAAGTGTGAGTCATATAGGAAACATTTTCTTTCCCTTTCGAGAAACAATACATACAATGATCAGTCCCTTAATTCTTTGCCCATACATTAAGTTAATATGTTTTTGCAAATATATATCTGTGGGAGTATTTTGAGGAAACTCTTACCTGTCAGTAGAGTGTTACATGTTGTTTTGTAATATATTTTCAAGTTATAACTAGTCACTGGAAGATTAATGCGGAGAAAAACAATTAATTGAAAAATTTTTCCTGATTTAAAACCAACTGCATTAAAAAAGAAATGAAAATCATCTATAGATAAAAGCGGCAGCTTCACTAATAGAGGATTCAGGGAGAAAATATATGAATAAGTTATTCGGTTATTTATGTAGTATTTTTAGCTTATGTGTTATTTTCTAACTTTGCAAATGTCTTATCCCAAAATAGATGTTACTTCCGTAAAATCACCCTGTTGTATTTGTTTCCTGACGAAGATATGCTACTTTAACATCGATACAAAACACTGTAGGAAATATTCTTTCAGACTGCCCGTGCTGGCTAGACATTTAGATCAAACACAGGTGAAAGCATTTTGCTTCTTTGTCATTCATATATTCCAAAAATTTGTTAAATGAACTTTGTAAATGAGGTCATTTAAGTAAACAGTGAAGAAATTTCACTTTTTCTAGGTCAATCCTGTTGACTGTAACTATATCCCAACATAGTTCTCTTACATATTTTATACATAATGGGTTTTTTTCTAAGTAATTTATACATATAAAATATTGAAGACAATTAAGTTTCAGAAATAATATCAAATTCTGATATTTCTTTTCTTCCAAACATTTTGTTTCTCAGCAAATTATTTATCATTCATTCATTCAACAAATATGTGTTGAGGATTTATTATATGCCAGATACTACTTAGGCACCAGGAGATCATCACAGTGAATTAGCTCATTGTGCTCTCAAGTAACTCATAACTAAAAGAAAAACACATTGGTGTAGTGAAAGTATGAACACCATGAGTATTTAATAAAATCTTACCTATTCACAGACAGTTAAGGACAAACCACATGCACATGGTAATAACAACAGCAGAAGAAATAATAGAGACAGGTTCATATTAATGTTGGAAAAAAGCACGATTACTGGAAAGTGCATAAATCTGTCAGCCTGAGAGTGTCCGTGTAAGTAGGAGATGGCTGATGTGTTCATGGATGAGTAAAGGACTTGTATGGGAGGCAAAGTGTAGGTGGTGAGACCTCAGCTAAGGGAAGGATGAGAAATCTGTGTGGGAAGTAAGAAGGAAGGGATGGCTGCAAGCTTTGATCACAAAACAACTTGTTTGATGAAACACCCTTGGGGGATGAACTGGAGTCTTCAGTTTTTCCAGAGTAACAGCTTGGAATTTGAAATTGTAGAACTTTGACCACTTTAACTAAACATTTGTTGGAATCTCTTTGTATTTTTTATGGAGGACATTAAATATCTCTGTCAAAATGTGACTGCCATTCTCAGAGCTGTCTCTGGTCAGGTGGTTGTTTTAGGTTGCGATTAGAGTTCTCATTTAACCACAAATCAAGTTTTTGTCTTAATTGAAATAAAATTCAGATTATATGAACAAAGACTGTAGCTCTAGCAAAGCCAACCTTTATATCATAGAAACATTTAAAAACCGTTATCCTTTATGGTTTTCTTACTTGAGTTTGTTTTAGGGTTATGATTTTCTTTTATCAGAGTCCAGAATTCTCAAATAAGTCATTAACTTCTGTGAAATTGTCTTATATCACCTCAGTAGAAGTATTACAAGCATTCCCACTCACCTTTCAGAAGTATTTTTGAACTTGGATCCCATCATTTAGAATATGCTGTTGGAAGTGAATACGTATATTTGATCCAAAGAAAAATTGAGCCCCAAATCTTAATACCTTGAAGAAAGTATGCTAAGGAATATGAGATGTCAAGCCACTGTAATATTTACAATGCATTAATAACTATAGAAAAAAGTCTTTCCATCTGGTATATCAGACATGCAATGATGGCACCTATGAAGATACTCTAGGATTTTACTATTGATCAGTCCTAGAATTGCTATTTTTCAAGATTCCCTTTGTTGTTCTTTAGCTAAAGTTTCATATTTCAAAGAGAGTATGGACTCCCAATTTGGGCTCTAAATGTATTATTTTTATTTATTTATTTTAACAATTTTATTTATTTGAGAGAGAGAGAGAGAGAATGCAGGGCAGAGGGAGAGGGAAAAGCAGACTCCCTGATGAGCAGAGAACCTGATGCAGGGCTGGATGCCAGGACCCTGAGATCATGACCTGAGCCAAAGGCAGATGCGTAACCGACTGAGCCAACCAGACACCCCTATTATTTTTATTTCAAAACAGATTGATAATACTTTCAATAACATTATGAAAGTGAACAAGTCGTATTTTATATAATGAATTATGTGTCTAGTTCAACACAAACATTGCATTGAACTGTTAATGAAGGAATTATGGTCTTATGAAATGGGATTAGGCAACCATATATCTTGCCAATAGGAACATCCTGGACTCTATCCATATGGAATGTTGTGTTTTTTGTGTTTTGATAGAATCTTGTTTTGTGGATTGTTTACATGAGGGCTAATTTCAAAGGGCTTTAGACTCAAGAGTTATCAAATGATTGCTTATGCTTCTCAGACACACTGGGGAACTTTAAAATATGAAGTTGTAATTCCAAATGCTGAGACACTCTCTTTGGAAAATGGGTAATCTTTCCAGAGAGATGCTGACCTATCTCAACTCCCTAGGGGATTTTCTTTAATGTTTCCGATCTGGCTTCTCTCAAAGCCCTAATACCAACTCCTCATAGAGAAAATTTCTGTGCTAAAGAAGTTCTTTTTTTTTTTTTAAAGATTTTATTTATTCATTCGACAGAGATAGAGACAGCCAGCGAGAGAGGGAACACAAGCACGGGGAGTGGGAGAGGAAGAAGCAGGTTCATAGCGGAGGAGCCCGATGTGGGGCTCGATCCCATAACGCCGGGATCACGCCCTGAGCTGAAGGCAGACGCTTAACCGCTGTGCCACCCAGGCGCCCCTGTGCTAAAGAAATTCTTAATAAATCAGAGGTTGATTGTGGGGCCATAGTGTCTCATATGCTGTGATGTTTCAAGGTCTCTATGTCATTTGTTCTGACCCTATAAAGCAATGAGAAGATTTGGGCTTAGATATTAGGATCTAGGATCTGGAGGTGACCGAGCTCTTGGGCGTATTTGATGTCTCCATATGCTTTTCCTTTTATTGAGAGACAGCATCTCTGACTGAGTAAAGGGAACATAGGGAATAATGATTAATAATGTAAATGCAAATTTATATTAAAAATTTTGTAGTCTCACTGGATGATGGCCTGTGTCACAGTAAAGGATCTCCTCTATTTTTGTCAGTGTTACAACTGCTGTGGACATGACCAGGCTGGAGCTCTCAGACACCAGGGATTTAAAATACCAACTCAACTACTTATCTTGCAAACTTCTCCGTTTTATTATTTGGTTTTCTTCTCTTCATGAAATATCTTTGCTCTCTGCTCCCTGTTTTTCCAGGAATCCATAGCTGCCATGTCAAACAGACCATTTCATTAGGCTTAATTCCTCATGACCTTGACTCATTTCTGTAGCTGGTCCTGAGCTTAGCATGAGAGTAACTTTCTTTGACTTTTAGGTAGTCTATGTGTGTATTAACATATAAATGTACACTGTGGATATATTTCCAAGTTTTGTGATACTGCCAGATGAGTTGACTTTGTGTATTGTTTTTAAAGAAGGCAAAAAAATACCATCTAGGAATGAGAAAAGAACTAGTTATTCCTCATAGAGATGATTTTCTGTAAACTAATAATAGATTTTCACATGGCTGATAATTGTGCATGAATCGTGCTTTTTAGTCAATTTGTTACTTCTCTGTAATTGTGATTTGTGATATTTTATTAAAGAACAATGACTTCTTTTAGCAGAACAAAATTATTATTTCTGTTTACTTTCATTTCAAATTGGATCATAATGAAAATCTTTGGGTGTAATGAGCTTTAAAACCTAGTTCCTATAAAAATGATCCATTTTAACCCAAATAATAAAGACTTAGTAGTATAAATTTCTGTATCTCAAAGAAATAAAAACCATTTGAAAATAGGCAGAAAATGCTGGGGTTTTTTGGTACTCTTGTAACAAGAAAGCAAACTTTTCTTTCTGTTTTTCCAAATGACTCCATATTCAGTTCTGAATACAGAACCGTTGAAACTATACTTGACCCGTTTTTAGTCTTGCTGCAAATTCTTTGAAATATTTTCCAGAAAAGCACTTAGATAAAAATCTTTTTCAAACTGGAGATGTTTGCTACTCAGTGTCAGTCTTAAGCTCAAGGCTAAAGTATTTCTTTATTGTCTAAAATATAGAAGCAATTTAAAGTGAAATTCTCATGGAGTCTCATTTGGCTGTTCCATGGGAGAAATTATTAAACGAATAATGAGAAAGTACAAATTCATAAAACTCTCATCTTGTAAAGCACCACCTGTCTCAATGATCTACATTTCTGCATAAATTACTAAATATTTTTAGAATTACCTCTTATAAGCTATGTATATATTGTTATTAACATTAAATATTTTCTTCTCCCAGGTAACCAATTAACCTAGAATTTCAGGATTGAAAACATAGAGGTCATATATTCTAACCACTAATTCGGTGCGTGAATCTCTTCTGTAACACCCCCACCCAGTCTTCAGATTTTTCCATGTATTATCACAACTTGCTTCACAACTTCATAAAGTTCACCTACTTTATTTTTTGAACCATCAAATTGTCTGAACTTGTTTGAAAGTTCTGTCTCACGTCTTTATATATTTATACACTTGCTTACCTATTTATGTGATATGTATGTATCTACTTTGAAAATTCGAAGTAATAACATCTGCTGCATAACTGCAATTGAAAATAGGTAACGAGGCATCACATGACGATTCCTTCTATGTAACGGTCCTTTAAATATCCCAGACATCTATCTTCTCTTCTTTAGAATTAACGTCCCCCAACATTTCAACTAATCTTCAAAACAGACTCTTTTCTTTATGATCCTTTGAGGACTTACTTCTATGTATTAGAGAATGCTTTAATTATGGGCTGTGAGCAGAATAAATGGGAAGTACAGTGCTCTGAATATTTTTCTATTGCTTTTTCTGTGATTGTTTGGTCAACCTCTCTTTTCCAGCTTCCCTCAAATATAATTTTCCCATTTTCTTGAGTCCCAGTGCTTCCTAAATAGTATACCAACTTTGTTTTCAGAACAGAGTGTAGTAGAGTAATTCAGCAAACAAAGAAATAATTTCCTTATCTGACTCAGGCGTCTCCGATCTGTAGTTACAGAGAGAAAAGACTTCACTGAAATAACCTTTCATGATTGCCCTCTTTTTCCAAGTGAGGTAAATTTGTTCTAAAGTTAGTCTCGAGGGGCGCCTGGGTGGCACAGCGGTTGGGCGTCTGCTTTGGCTCAGGGCGTGATCCCGGCGATCTGGGATTGAGCCCCACATCAGGCTCCTCTGCTGGGAGCCTGCTTCTTCCTCTCCCACTCCCCCTGCTTGTGTTCCCTCTCTCACTGGCTGTCTCTATCTCTGTCGAATAAAAAAAAAAATCTTTAAAGTTAGTCTCGAATCTCCTGCAAGGCCTGAAGATACGAAGGCAGCCATTCCCTTAGTCTCTCTGTTCACACAGGGATTAATCTCAGCCCTCCTCTGCATGTATGGCTCCTTCTTCCTTTCGAGAACCTGCTGTTCTCCTCCAGGCATATATGGCCACCCAAGTTTATACAACACTCCCAAGTTTATACAACATCTGAGGCAGCCACACACTGAATCGGAGACTAGTAAATTTCAATATCAAGGGAAAATTCCTCAGAGAGAGGCCCTAAGTAAATGTGGCTGAAATTTAAATATGATTTCTGTGGGACATTTCAAAGAGAAAGAGTATCTGTCTTAATGTTGACGATCTCCTTGGTGAGCTCTAATATTCAGTCTGTGGCTGCTACTATTTTATATTTTTCATTTTTGATGAAATTAAAATATCATATAATTAGGGCTTCTCATAATTTGAGGTTTTTGAGAAATTGAGTATCATCCAGATTTTCCTGACCTAGAGCATATGTTTTAGTTTGACTTCTAGAAAGTATTTCACTTGAGTCCATTGGGCCTTGGCGTGAGCATCCTTTAAATGGGCTCATTATAAAAATGTCACAAACCTGAATAAACTCCGGTTCTTAGCTTGCCCTCTTATTCTTCATACAGATTGATGCGATCCATTGTTTGGAAATTGAAAAGGTCAGGCATTTCAGAGGATTTGTACCTGACATTTTCAAGAACAACAGAGTTCAACTGAAAAAACAAAAATCAAGAACACACTGTGCTGGAATAGCATCTGCCTTTACAGTGAAGGCATTTAGTTGCACTCAACATTTTGGTCTCCCCAAAATAAAGAGCAAGTTCCCCCGTGTTGGAGAAGCCCTTTGATTGAACAAAATAGACCATATTTTCTGTTCTTCTTTCTTTCCTATTTTTTGTACCTGTGTACTTAGTAATCCCATGTAGGTGGTTGAGAAGATTCATGATCTGCTGTTAACTGTAATTATTTTCTATACACCTTTGAACTATGAACAAAAAGGAAAAAAAAAAGATTCCCAATGAAGACTGTGCCATTAAAATGCTTTGGTAGTTTCCTTAAATCTTAAGCTTTATCTGGCACTGACCACGGAACTCAAATCATGGCTCGGTTCTCTGGGCTCTGTGTGGCCTTCCACCGCTCTGTATCATTTTTCTTGACCAATTTGGATATTCTAATTTAATCAGCCAGTTGGCTTTTTACTTTCTATCTTTCTACTCTTCCCATCAGCCTCAGCCTTAAGAAGTGTACTGGTTTGAGACAGGCTCTTCTAAAACACCCTTCTTTTGGGAAAAGAAGGCTGATGTTGACTCTTCTGATTTTGAATAAAGGGGGAGCCCCTCTGATGTAGCGTAATGCCGCTCTTCTGACAGCAGCTCCTCTCCATACAGTTGTGCAGTATCCATGGCGGATGACTCGTTGGCCATGCTTATACTGGGGCTCACCCACTGGTACAAGCCAACTGTGGGCTGACTTCTCACTAGTGTTGATCCTTGTTCTGGCAGGATCATGGATATGCATAGTGCCCTGTGTGAATTAGGGACTCCACCAGTCTCCTGAATTAAATGGAAGAGGCTTTGTGATTGTATAAGGTATTTTTTACATCTGGGATCTTGACTCTTTGATGTTGATGGCTGACCGTGTTGACCTTAGCATTGGTTTCAGGTACCTCTATAATTTTTGGCTTCTGACTGCTGGACTTGCCCTTACCTAAATTCTAAATTTCCCTCATGACTCTTTTTTTTGTTTGTTTTAAAGATTTTATTTATTTATTTGACAGACACAGCCAGCGAGAGAGGGAACACAAGCAGGGGGAGTGGGAGAGGAAGAAGCAGGCTCCCAGCAGAGGAGCCTGATGTGGGGCTCGATCCCAGAATGCTGGGACCACGTCCTGAGCTGAAGGCAGACGCTTAACGACTGCGCCACCCAGGTGCCCCTCCCTCATGACTCTTGCTCCTGATCCCTCAAGTGTCTGTCTGTCACCATCCTCACCTTCCCACTGTCTCAATATGACATTCTCAGAGGAGAAACAGTAATAAAACCCTGTAGAGAAGAAACATCATTGTTTTACTTTGCTCCTTTACTAGGAGTCTGGTCATGAAAGTAGTAAATGTTTTGTTTAACTGGAGATCTTGAATATTTAAAAGAGTAAAAGACCTTTAAGAAAAGGAAACAAGCCTGAAAAATTTCCAAAGTATAATAGATTCTGAAGACAACAAGCTGTGTTGGGAGTTACCTTAGAAACAGATAATTCCCTGGTAACTGATAGCAAATTGTTTTGCTCTCTACCTGAGATTTTTCAGCTGGCTTATTTGTTCTGTCATCTCTCAACCAATCCCTTTAGTAAGGCTTCCTGGAATGTGAGCAGCTTATTGTCTGCTCTTTGGTTGAATGGTATATATTATAAATTAACATGTATATAAAACTAAAGGAAGTTTTGTCAAGACCATGGAGGTGGGTGTTTAGTATATACAACCTTATAACCCAAGTAAATTTAAGAAGTTAAAATATGCAAGGTTGATTCCTTGTGTCAGTCAAACTGACTCGTTGTGAAACATGCCAAATAACATTATCACTGATTTATCACCCTCTCGATATAAATATCCAGGCACAGAGAAATACAGAACGGAGGCACTTCAGGCACATATATAAAAATAGACTTGAAGCATATTAAGTCAGAATTAACCTCAAAATGCCACTGCTTCCCACTTCACAATCTACCAAGTCACAACTCTGTGCTTTGTTAACTCAACTAGTGCAGCGTTGCTTTCAGTTTTTGACTTACCGCTGCTCCGAGGACAGCAAGGACTTACCCCTTCAGCATGATCTCTATTAGCTTTGCCACTTCTGGGGCTCGCTGCTTCGGAGATCCTGAGAACCTGAGCCCCATGGGCATTTCATATGCATTCACAGCTCCAGATCTTTGAATCATGACTCCCGATCTTTGCATATAAGGCTCTTCCTGTTTGAATTCTTTTCCCCATGTCCATGCCAACTTTGCTTGGCCAATTCTACCTCATTCTTCTGATACTGACTCTGATTCTTCTTGTCCCTTCTTAAACAGCGTCTAAGACCTCTCTCCTCTACACAAGTGCTCCTTGGTCTCCCCAGACTGGATTAAATAGTCACTTCATTGTTTTATAAGACTATATGCTCCTCAGTATCTTACTATTGACAACATTGCTCTCTTCCTGTCTTTCTGGCCTATGTCCCCTACTAGACTGTAAGTCTCTCTCTCTCTTTCTTTTTTAATAAGAGAGAGAGCACACATGCACGGTGGGGAGGGGCAGAGAGAGGGAGAGAATCATTTTTAAAAATATTTTATTTGTTTTATTTTTTTTTAGAGAGGGAGGGGAAGTATGGAGGGGCAGCAGGAGAGGGTGAATCCGAAGCAGGCTCCACTGCCCAGCATGAAGCCCAACTCAGGGCTCCATCTCATAACCCCGAGATCATGCATGACCTGAGCCAAAATCAAGAGTCAGTCGCTCAACACACTGAGCCACCCAGGTGCCCTAGACTGTCAGTTTCTAGGGGGGCAAACAATTGCCTGCTTCAGGGCCCTAATGGCGTAGACGAGTTTTAACATTTGGCACAACAAGCCTAAGCGAAGTCTCTACTCTTTGACTACTTTGTCTTCATATTAAATAGCTTTGATATCACCCGTTTCCTCCAAGGCAGGGTTTCTTAACCTTGGCCCTATTGACATTTGAGAGTAGATAATTCTTTGTTGTGGGGCCTGTCCTGTGCACTGTAGGATTTTCGCAATGTTCCTGATCTCCATCCCTCAGATACAAGCAGTCCCCTGCCCCAGCTGTGACAACCAAAAATGTACTCACGCATTGCCTAGTGTCCCTGGCGGGTGAGAGGTGAAGTTCTCCCAGTTGAGAATCATTGCTCTAAGGTTATTCATCTGAATCTGTACAAACTTTCTATTTCTTCGAAACTATTGGAAACTGTACTTTTTAAATCCTGTTTTCTGGGAAATCCAACGCCTGTCCTTCCCCCTGCTGCCTGCTCCCTGATACACTTTTGCACCACCTGCTATATAATAGATGCTCAAAAATGTTTGCTGAAACTATTAAAAAATGCCTGGGAAGAACAGATTTTTTCAATCATTGAATTGCTTTTTTTTTTTTTGGTTTGTTTATTTGCTTCTCTTTCTGCTTCGGTAGGAACAATGTGAACATTGCTTGTAGGTTACATCCCAAATCCTGTGCATGGCCTGCAAGTCCCCAGATGATTCCAGTTCTTCCTACCTGACTACTCTTATCTCAGATGGTTTTTATTTCCATCTTGAAGGACTTTGTTTTCTATGTGTCAATCATTTGCCTGCCTTGAGCCTTGGCATATATGTCTTTTCTGTCTGGAATATACTGCCCCCTTTTACCTGCTTATGTGAATTAGCATGCTTTGGGTTGAAAGGTACAGAAATTCACATTCAACAAGCTTTGGAAAAAGAATTCATTGAAGGCATGCTGTAGTATCTCACAAGACTATATGAAGAGCAGGGTCATTGGGCCTTGGGAACAACTGGCATAAGAAACTTAATTGCTGCCTGCATTCACCTGTCTGACCCCTCTGCTATCCTGTCCTTCCCTCTCTGATACAAACTTCCCTCTCCCATAACTTTCTTCCTCCATATGTGAAGAACAGAGAGCCACTGTGGTTTACTGAGTCTCCTGCCTATGTTGACTACCCTACTGCCTGGGAGGCATTGATTTTCTTCTCTTAGGTTTAGTCCCCAGAATTGGCTGACCTTAGATCAAATGTTCATGCATACTTTTAATCAGCTCAGGCTGTGAGCTAAACTCATATAAAACAGACATGGCAGCACAGGGTTCTTTTCCAGATTTTGTGAGCTACCCGGCCAACCCCAAAGTTGTCTACTCCACTGGCTAATTATTTCCAATCCTTCAGTGCTCATCTCTGATATCATTTCCTCAAAGAACCCTAATTACAAGCTTGTGGAGCACTTTTCACTTCTTCATAATGCTTATTAAAATTATAATTACTTTTTTATTGGTATAATTTGTTTGCTATCTCTCCTCCCCACTAAAATGCAAGCTTCAGGAATGCAGCAACCATGTCTATTTGTTCTGTGTTACTTTCTGCAATTAGCACAAAGTCTTGCTAAAAGTATGTGTCTGATTAGCAGTTATTGAATAGAGGAATGAATTCCTGGACTGAGTCACAAAACTTCAAACCTAGCAAATCAGACATACAAGAGATGTATTAGAAAGGACATGCCCAAGGATTCCAAATTAATCACATACAGGAATATTAGTGGATTTCATATAATATACACAGTGTCTACATCAAGAGTACGGCTCATATTTAAATGCTATTGCTAAGATGATTATATAGCAGAAGTGCTTTGCAATTTATGCAACGGTTAAGGTAGCACCAATAGGTTAAAGTTATGATGTGAATAAAGAACAACATTCATTTTTATCCTTGCTAGGAGGATGCTGCAGATTGGAGGAGGAATCTCATATGGACATAAGAAGGCATACACAATCTTTGATTGTTAAAAACTCCACTAGTAATAAAAGAAAAAGAATTTAAGTGACTCTGAGATATTGGTTGCTGTCCCTGGGCACCTGGGTGGCTTGGTTGGTTAAGCATCCGGCTCCTGATTTTGGCTCAGGTCATGACCTCAGGGTCGTGAGATCAAGCCTCGCATGAGCTGGGCGCTGGGCATGGAGCCTGCTTAAGATTCTCTCTCCCTCTCCCTCTGTCCCTCCTCCCACTAAAAATAAAATATTGCTTGCTGTCCCTATCAAATCTGTCGGTTGTTATATTACTCACAAGATATAGATAAGGTAGAGGGAAATTTAGGGATGAAACATACAGAATGATGGATTTGACTACAATGAACAGTGAAAACTTTGGTCAGCTAAACACCACAAATAAAATTAAAATACATGGAACAGTTTTCAACAATATTTATGATGTAAAGTGGTAATAGCTTAATATATTAAGAATTACAAATCAATAAGGAAAAAAACCCTTGCAAACACTTGTACAGATTAGCAGAAAGTTCACAATTCCCAATAAACATATAAATATACAGAAATTGGTTCCATTTCACTATTAATTTGCTAAAAGAATAACTGACATATATAATAATATAATTATAATAATATAATTATATTAGATATTATATTATGTATATATAATATATAATATTTTATATATATATATTTCGCAAAGATTCTGCATACTAAATGCTAGCTAATTTATGGTAAAAAGACACAAACTAGTTTTGAAGAATATAATTAGAATAATTTTCAAAGAAGTTGTTTGGCACTATTTTGTAAGAACTTTGCTTTTGTTAAGGAATAGTTTGTTTATTCAGTGTCGCTGAGCCCAGCAGTGGTTAGTTAGCCCAACAGCTGGCTTAAGGCGGAAATTATAAAATTTAAAACTGGCAAAAATACGTATTAATTCACCCAACTGTTACAGAAGGCTAAGGCCTTTTCTTTGAGATGTGTCTTCTAAATAGAGTTTTCCCTTATCTTCCCTGTGTAAACGACACTCATAATGCATCCTCTAAATTTCCAGGTTGGGATTCAAGAATCTAGTCTGTCTTCAGCTCAGGTCATGATCCCAGGGTCTTGGGATCGAGCCCTGCATCGGGCTCCCCGCTCAGTGGGAAGCCTGCTTCTCCCTCTTTCTCCCACACCCCCTGCTTGTGTTCCCTCTCTCGCTGTGTCTCTCTCTGTCAAATAAATAAACTCTTTAAATTAAAAAAAAAAAGAATCTAAAGCATTTGCAGAATAATCTGTCTGTAGACTCTTTCCAGACATCATCTTCACTAATCTTTGAAAAATTTCTTTTACTCACACCTAACTCCTCAGAAATACATTTTTAGTAACTTGTCTTTCTTGAATTTTACCAAAGCTTTTCACATTCAGATAGCATCAGTTTTTATAATAGTTAATTAAATGACATAATTGCAGTGGCGTGTACAACTGATATAAATGTGTTTGGGGCCACATGCAAGAGATTTCTGATAGGTACTCAATTTAACCAGTAGGAGCAAGTAGCTATTAACTAAGAGTATGCAGCCTTGGTGTTGAGGAATCCATAATCAGAGCCTAGGGATGGATGACACCAGATGATCTCGAGTTGTCTAAGTGCAAGTGAGGTAAGGGCACATCTACTGTACTTACTATTACTTCAGTACTGAAGATGCTAAGTGCCATCTTACAGTTGACTCTGTCTCCTGCTGAACCCGCCCTCCAGGATGGGTGCCCCATCTTGTCCTTAGCTTTATTTCTTGAGCCTCTTACAGGGTCTGGCATAGAATAGGTGTTTATTTATTTTTTAGGTTGAATGAAAGAAGGAAACAGAATGTTTGTGCTCTTTCATTCAGTAACACTTCACTTCTGTAAATCTGTCTTAGGAAAAGTTCAGACCTGTGGCAGAGATCTATGTTCAAAAATGTTTATTGAAAGGTTTTTTTTGGCAGTTTAGAAATAGCTATAGGCTCTACTCACTAGATCATTGTTTGTAAGAATAAAAGATGGAAAATATCCTAAATATTCAGTGGTATAAAGTAAATTAATTGTGGTAGTATCTGGTAAAATATTATACCATCATTAAAAACAATTTGTTCTTTAAAATATTATAGTCTTTTTTTTCAAAGAACAGGGAAAATGCTCAAAATTTGAAATATAGATATTTTAAATTACAGTGAAAACTGCATATAGCATTATCCTAATACTAATAAACAGTTATTTATATCTACATATATCAAAGCCTGGAATGAAAAACATATTACTATTAACAGTCTGGGTTGTGTGTAATTGTAATTTTCTGGGCTGTGTGTAATTGTAATTTTAATTTTCTTTTTGAGACCTGTTCACGGGTTTTATGTATTACTTTATAATCAGAAGAAGAAAATAGTTTGGGGGTAGAACTGATTTTTTCCCCCCTCAGGCAAAGAGAGGAAATAGATTAGCATTTAGTTAGAAATGCAGAAAACAGTCAAGACAGAGCAGCTGAGACAACAAAAGCAATTATGGAAGATCATAGTCACAGAGAAAGAAAAATTAACAAAGTGACAGGAAAAAAAAAAGATTGTGTTCCAAAAATTAAGTTTGGAGTGACTAGAACCATGACAGAAATAAATTACATGATTTGACGTAAGGAATAATTGCTGTGGCTTCAATAAGTTACACAGTATTATTGATTTTATTGAATAGAGAATGGTAATAAAGAGAAATGGCTGTCATTTCATCCAGAAAGAATAAGACTCCAGTCAAATGATAAAATCAACTGTTGGTAGGATTTTAAAGTTAAATATTTCTTGCAGTTTTTCCCACTTATTTTTATCTGCAGGGTTTGTGCATGGTTTGAAGTGATCTAATTAGGATGGTCCCCCATGAGTTGATGTCTTCCCAGGAAGGGACGTGGGAAAACATGTACTGACGTCTTAGCAAAACATTGTACAAAGCTCCGTATACCAGGTCAGTACACAACGGTAGAGAGACTTATCACCTGCGGGTGTGCTCTGTTGCAAATGGAGCTGCAGACTGGCCTGAAGGCCCTGTCAGTCTGCCAGATTTCCCTCCCCAGAAGCCAATGTCACTGGGTGAGGCAGAGGTCAACATTGTGAATCAGAGGGGTTATTCATAGCAGAAATAAGAGCTAATGTGCAGGTAAGAAATCCAGTAGCAAGCCACAGCACCAGACAGCCCGATGCTATTGATCTTACTGACTTCCTGCTCATGCTGCCAAATTCTCATTTCTCCTGAGTAGGAAGAAGCAGCAGATCTCTGGAAACTAGACAACATGTCCACAGCTGGACCCAGGAGCAAAATGATGAAATAGGGCAGAAGCCGTATCTAAGCTATGTTGATTCATGTTACTTATGAGAATTAAGTGAGATAATGTGTATGAAAGTATTTAGATCAGTGTTTGGCATAAGAAATAAACAGTGTAAGTGAGAAAAGGGAGCAATAAATTTCAGTGAGAAGGGATCATGGTAAAGGGATATTCCCTGGGTCTTGAAGGATGAGCAGAATTTTAATGGGTTCCGTAGGTACAGTGATTTCCCTCCTTGGTGTAGGGACCAAACTTGGCTGTGTAAGAATCACATGGGAAATTTACTAATAATGGAGAATCTCTAGGCTCTGCCCTAGATCTTGCAACACGGCTATATCGTGTGTATCTTAGACCTCCCCCAATTATTCTGATGCACAGCCCATTTTGAGATCATTGAAGTTGGAACCGTGGGTGGAGAACAACAGCATAATGAAATGCAAGGAAGTGTGGAGGTTTGTGTGATGTTTGTAGTGAGTCACCCCAGTTTATTTGAGGAAGAGAGTTCTGGAACACTATAGATGAAGACAAATTCAAAAAGGTAGTTTGGGTTATTATGTAAAGGATCTTGGGTGCTATGCCGGAGGGATGTGACTGTACAGGCTAGGCGATAGAGATTCAGTGAAGATCGAGGAGAGATTAAGAGTGATGTTCTTGGTCCTGAGAATCAGGAATATAAATCTGAACCCTTTTGGAAGGTGGCTAGGAAGAACCATGCTGCCTTATCTCACTTTAAATTCATGGTTATCAAATTAATTAAGACTTAGCTGCAATTAATAATCTCATTGGTGGCTCTCAAACAGTAACTATGCCTTGGTCCCAATCCCAGAAGATCTGATATAATTGTTATGGGCGTGGAATGTTGGTGTTGAGACAAGTGAGGATTCCCCGGGTGATTCTACTACGCAACCAGGCTTGAAAACCTCTGCCACAGTCAATTCAGCCGCACACTCGCTCAGGTATTTCACAATTTCTCTTCCTTCCTGAATGCTCTTCATCTTCTTACCTCATGATCTTTCGGTGTTGACTTTGTTCTCTTTTCTTTTCCTTTCCTTTCCTTTCCTTTCCTTTCCTTTCCTTTCCTTTCCTTTCTCTTCTTTTCTTTCTTTTCTTTTCTTTTTTAGAAAATATAAACAGTCCTTTCCTTTCTGCTAGAGCAGAGGAACTAACCATGCCCCAGAGAGTCCCTGATTCTCTGTGTGTACATACTAGATAAATTCTCTCTTACCAACTCAAGGACCTCTTCGGTTTTTTTCTTTTTCTCCCTGCATCATCAACTATTTCCTCTCTATTGGCTCATTCTTATTAACATAAAAACACACTTATTTCTCCACATCCCACATTCACTTTCTGCTTCATTTATTCGCTCCAAATTAGAGCAAAATTCCTTGAAGGAGTTGTCTGAATGTGTGGGCTCTACCTTTTATCTTTCTGTTTTCTCTTTTAACCACTTCAATCAGGACTTGGTTCCCAACACTCTTTTGAATCTGCTCTTATCAAGGTCACCAAGGATGTTCATGTTGCTAAAACCAATAGTATATTCCCAGCACTCGCTTTACAGGATATCACAGAAGATATTGACATGGAACACACTCTCTATTAAGGTGTTTTCTTTACTTATTTTTCTTGGAGACCCCTTCTTTCTAGATTCTCTTCAAATTTCTTTGGCCGTCTTTAGTCCATTTCCTTGAAGAATCCTCCTCATCTTTCTCACTCAGTCCTTGGATCTCCTCTTTTGTCTAGACTCCCACAGTGTGGTCAGCCAGTCCAATGGCTTTGAATACTATTTATAAACTCATGACTTCCAAAGAAATTTTTATCTTTAGCCCCAACTTTTCCCCTTGTTTACAGAGTCATAGATCCAAATCTTTAAATGACATCTCCCGTTTATACCTAACATGCATCTCAAACCTAACATTTCTAATAATGTATTTTGGCTCCCCAACTCTGGACCCCAATCTACTCTTTTCTCAGTCTTCCCATCTTCATTCTCCAGTTGCTAAGATAAAGCCTTGGAATCAACCTTGACACTTCTCTTTCTCTCTTATTCAACTTTGAATTCATCAGCACATCCTGTTGACATCTTCAAAATATATTCTTATATTCTTAAGGTTTCGCTACCTGTAGGGCTACCATTTGATTTTCCCAAGGCATTCTTAGTTCATGATGGTTAATAGCCTCTCTTTTGGTCTCAAAGGTGACGTAATTTGGATAATGGTCTTCTTAGTTACCACCTTAATCTGCATCGCTATCATCTCTCTTCTGGACTATTGCCATTGACTCTCACTAGTCTCTCTGATTTCATTCTTTTGCCCTGTAGTCTATTCTTCACACAGTAGCCAATATGAGCTTTTCAGAATATAAGCTATCAAATTACCCGTGAAGCCCTCTAGTGCCTTCCATTCTTAGGGTAGGCCAAATTATACTACAGAAATACATCTCAGTGATGAGCCCCTTGCCCCTGCCAAAGATTGTCTGTCATTCATATATCATGTCCATTGTGTGTCTGTCTGGGGAATGGAGTTGTGATCTCTGTTCCCAATAGTCCCTCAGGAACTTTACCCTGTAGTTCAACCACCTGGAACTTGCAGCCACCTTGGTGGCTCAGGCAGGTGAAAAAAGAGGCTGAAGAATCCTGCACGACATTTTTACTTTCTCAGCTGAAGTGTAACCTGTTGTTCCTACTCATATTCCATTGGCCACATCTAGTCAAAAGGTCTTAACCAACTGAGAAGTATATTTTCTGTGACCCAAAAAGGAGAGAAAAACTGGAGATTCATGAACATATTTAATGTTTCACACATCATCTTACTCAGAATAAAATCTAAAGCCTTTGTGATAGCCAAAAGATCTCATAGAGTCTGCTTCCTGGGTAACTCTAGCTACGTCTTCTGCCGCTGTCCTACTTCCTCACTCTACTCCAGCTATTCCTGCCTTCTTGTTATTTTTGAACACTCTGGTCACAGACCTCTTCCTGGAATGATCTCTCTATATGGATAGGACTGGATCCCTCATTGTATGTAGGTCGCTGAGTAAATACATCCTATTAAAAATGTCTTCCATTACCATTCTATATAAAAATAGTACCTCTCTGTGCTTTTCAACATGCTTTATATTTCTTCATATCACTTACTTCTACTTGGGCTATTATGTTATTGTATGCCAATTTATTTTCTATTTTTTTACTAGAATTTATGCACTATCAGAGAAAGTGTATGATGTATAGATATATATATATATTCAGGCCTAGAGCAGTGTCTGACACCCATTGTAGATGCTCCATAAATATTTATTGAATGAGTTAATGAATAAATGAAGTGATAATTTAAATCCTAGCAGTGGATGAGTTAATGAAGAGGAGATAGCAGGGAAGAGGGCTAAAGAAATAATCTCTAGGAGTGCCTTCTTTCAAGAGTTTGTTAGAGGAAATGCACCACTGAAAAAGATTGAGGTAGGGAGAGAATCAGAATGTAGTGTGTCGTGAATGTAAAGGTAGGACGGAGATTTAAAGACTGGGTGCTTGTGAGGTTTAAGAGGATGAAAAATGTGTAGAAGACATTGGGTTCAGTAGGTAATAAAGCTCTGTATGTTCTGGTTATCTATTACTGCATAATCAGCCATCTCAAACTTAGTGGCAGAAGGATAATTTTGATATGCTTGTGAATTCTTTGGTTTAGGAATTTGGACCTGGCATAATGGGGATAGCTTATCTGGGGTTTCAGTTGGGAACACTCGATTGGCTTAGAGTGACTTAAAGACTGTGGCTGGAATCATCTGGAGGCTTCATTCACATGTCTGGCGCCTGGTCTGGCATAGCTTGAAGATGGGACCCGGCTGGGACTATTGACCAGGGCACCTATAGACTTATCACAACTTGGTGCCAGGGTTGTCTCTGAGAGGGAGTGTCCAGAGTGGGAACATTTGGTAGGTGAGCTTTCCAGGAGAAGCAGAGGTAAGTTGCATGGCCTTTCTGATCTAGCTTAGGAAATCCCACAGTGTCATTGTGCTGCTGCGTGATGCTGGGTACAAGCAAGTAACTATGACCAGTGCAGATGAGGGAGGATAATTAGACTCAAAACTGGGGAGTAGGTGTAGAAGATTCCATCTCTTGATTGGCAAGTGGCAAGACTGCAGTGCAAAAGGGTATGTGGGGAGGGAGATTTCATTGCTACCATCTTCGAAAATACATTTTGCCCCAACTGACAACTTTTGACTATTAATGTATATAGATTTCTCTAAGTTTGGTGGTAGAAGAAAGGAAAGAGATGGACTGAATTAGACTTAAATGGAATATTTCAAACTTACTGTCAAATAATTGATAATGATAACAACAACAACAACAACAATACCAACGAGTTGAACCAGAGATTAAGTGACCTGAATAAGGGCACACAATTTGGAGGAAAGCCAGTTTCCAGAAAGCAATATTCAGAAGCCCTCATGCTTTTTAATTCTCCATTCTCTTGCAATAACCTGGAATTCTGTAGAAGTGGTATGATCCAGAATCAGGGTAAAGGTGGATTCAGGGCCTTCCATGTCTGCTTCAACCAGAGCAGCTCTGAGTTGATCAGTATTATATTGGGGGTCCCATTTGGGATTGTATTTTGCTGCTAAAAAAATGAAAACAACAAAGTAGATGTTGTCAAAATTCCCTTCACTTCCAACTATCTATGTTCCTATTTTTCTATATAGTTCATAAACGGACATTGACAGCAATTCCAAACATCGAGGACAGGCCAGGGAAAGAAGAAAGTGAAAAGTACCAGTTGTTGCGGATCCGTACATACCAAGCACTGAGTTAGGGTCTTTATAGATGTGATCCCTTTAAATCCTTTCACTCCTGCAAAGTACATGTTATTATCCAAAGGGCTCAAATAATTCAGATCGCTTGTCTAGTGTCACCCAATGATTCAAAACTAAATTGGTTAGTCTACAAAGACAGTGTTCTTTTTTTTCTCCTGCCTTGTTCACAAAAGACTTCATTATCTAGTGATGCATATGGAGACCATACAGAAATCTGCATGGTCCACTGTACATGCAGTAGAAAAATCTTCACTTTCCAATAAGTGAGTGCCAACTGTTTTATGCAATATGAAACTTTAGATTTATGATCACACCTCAGAATTTAATTCTGTGATTGCGAAATATGACTTTGGCCTTGGCTTCAGTGGGCCAAATATGTATCCAGTGCATTTCTACCAAACATAAGAATTTTTACAGCTAAACAGGTATTTTATTCATAGCAATCAGTTGCAATAAATACACATTTTTCCCCCAAATTGCACTCCTAAAGGTTTTTGAACTCTATTTTTATTAGAACATGAACTGAAATACGTGGGGAACCAAGATATTTTGGAGTACTATATTTTTCTCTCAGACTTTCTTCTTTTTGTATTTTGTATTATTTATGTTTGGATGAAAGATGACTTGAAGTAATTACAGTTTTTTTAATGGTATCAATGCTTATAAATTCTAGGGAGATTGGAATGGTGATATCATCTGTACTCTTCTACCTTATTATTTACATTATTATTATTTACGTTTCATAAAAACTTTTGGATCATGAAAATATGTTCTTCCTAAAATTATCTAGCTTATGTGTTTTCCTCTGATATTTATTAATCATATGTATTTCCCTATTTGTTTAACTCTTTGGATGTTTTTTTAACCATTTTCAACATAAAATTAACAGCTTTCATTATTCAATATAAATCGTTACAACATTTTACTCTTAGAAAAATACATTTGCATTGTGACTGAAATTATTTTAAATAAAAAGCACAAAAGCAGATTTCCTCCAAGTTACATGTTCACATAGGAACAATGAATTGAAGTGATTTGTCTTTATTTAATTTATATTAATACTGTGAGTAGAAATGATGGTAATCTACCCATTATATGATCATTGATCACATACAAGTTCAATGAGGCCAGAAATGTCATTGAAGTAGGCTTTTGACCCCTTGGCATTTGCAAGATCATGTCTCAAGCCAAACCTCATAGCAGATTTGGGTGTAATCCTGAGGCTGATGCTAAACTTTAGTCCATCCCTATTAAATGCCCATCTCCTTGTAAAAACATTAAGTATCAAGCAGCTCAGGAACCAAATGTATCATGAGACCATTCTTTTCTTTTAAATAGAATTAATTAATATCCACAAATATCTTACCATTGTGACAAGACATTTGAATAAGTTTAATTTGAAATTATAATCGGGAAAAGAAATAAGAACACTATTAATTTATTCAATAATATATTCATATTCAGAATCACACTGTCCATGTGGAGTCATTAGGTAGCTATTCAAAAGTTTACATATTACTCAGAGCTCAAAGGAATCACTCTTAATTCTCTTTAATTAAACTTCTGACATTTAATGTGGAGAGCTACCATCAGGGAGGTCCAAGAGATGTGACTGAAATCCATTTGATTACTTAAACTTAGTGAATGCTGTTTAAAAATTTTTTTTTGAGAACTGTCTCTTTGGTTAGTTCATGAAAGGGTAACACGTGATCTGACCGAAAGTAATTTGGTCACACACAAACTGGCCAAGACAATAATGCTATTGGAAAATTGGTCACAACAAATAATCTAGATACTTGTTTTTCAAAACTGGTTACTTTGGTAAAGCAATTTTAATTGTACAGTCAGTTACTACTGCCACACATATTACTATATAGATTTATATAAATAAAGTTAGTTATACTGTAAATCCTATCATTTTGGTAGATCTATGTTGTTTTAAAATTTCTGATAGAATATACTTTATTGGCATGACTGATGAAATATTAATGTGGCCCCTACACATGAATTTATGATCGTGTATCGAGGCAGCAATTATTGATTAGGAGAAAGGATGTGGAAGACTAAATGCATTCCCTCATATTATTCTTTGGTTTTGCAATTCTTGAGTTTCTAGTCAAATGGCAAGTAATGGAACTGGTCATGTTGGTTATCAGAAAATAATGACTTTCCTTCAATGATATTTGCTATGTCATTAGATGATTGAGTGAAAACGAAATTTCCTCATTTTACTCCTTTCTGTCTGGCCTGTAGAACGCCCATGACACTGAAGTGAATTGATTAATGAGAAGTGAATTGCTGCAGGGGGATGGGAACCCTAGAGGGATTAGCTGCTAGTTGCTTCAAGTGCGTTCATTGAACTTTCAGATGCCATCACTGAGCTAGCAAATAATCCTTGCTACATTGTGGCCAAAAAGAAGTAGACATGGACGCATTTAACAGAACCAATTAACATCTGTTTTAATTCGTGTCTTTACTTTGAAAAGTGAAAAGTGGGTGAAATGGGCCATCCTGTGAAGTAGTGAGATTTTCGTTATTGGAATGTATCTTAGCAAGAGTTGAAGAACTATTTGTTGAACGTGTAGGAACGTATGCATTACCTAGTGATTAAAAATTCCACAAAGAATGTAAGCAGAATAGCTGTTATAAAATGTTAATATATTTTGTGCTTAAAATATTTCTATGTTCCTTTCTTTGCTAGAGGAAAAAAGTTAAACATGTTCCTTTATTTCAGGAATGCTCATATTTTTGATATGTTAATATGCCTTGTGAATCTTAAAGAAGAGAATTAATTTTAAGTGTTTTCCAACCTTTTTTTTTTTTACTTTGATGCCCTTTATTCATATCTCATGAGGCTACTGCCTATCCAATTAAATACACATCAGGAAACACCAGACTGGAAGTTACATAAAGTTCCTTACAGCTCTAAGATGATTTGAATAAAATAGTTTTTTCAAAGTGGAACTGTGAATTTGGAAGGAGAATAAAATGAGCATGATGTCTAAGAACAAATAATGATGGAGAACCTCCTATTTCCTCAGTAAAATACATGAGCTTTTTAGAATTAAAAGGATGGACATTCAGCCACATGACAAAATCCCCAATAATACTGCTTTAACTAAGAGAGAAGGTTATTTCATAAAATTCTGAAATGGTACTGGGGATCTGCTGCAAGAATTTATCAAGCCTGAGGATTCTTCTGCCTTGTTACTCCAGCCTCCTAGTGCAATCCCTTCATCTCTGTGGTCTAAGCTGGCAGAAAAGGGGAAGGAGGGGGTACCACTTTCTTTTATGCCACACCTTATAAATTGCACATAATACTTCTCCTGGCATCCCTTTGGCTACAACTGAATCTTAGTGCAACCTGCAACTGCAATAGACTGGACCTGGTTTATTCTGGGGGACTATATGCCCAGCTAAGGATTGAAAAGTTGTCTTACTATAAAAGTAGGAGAACATGGATATTGGAGAACAACGCAATCTCTGCTGAACAAGCCATATTGTCAGTGCAGTTCCTTCTGATGACATAATGTTTATTGTTTTTTAAATTAAACATTTTTTTTCATCATGATAAGTATACTCTTTAATCCCCATCACCTATTTCACCATCCCCCCACACCCCTCTATTCTGGTAACATCAGTTTGTTCCCTATAGTTAAGAGTCTATTTCTTGGTTTCTCTCTCTCTGTCTTTTGTCCATTTGTTTTGTTGCTTAAATTCCACCTATGAGTGAGATCATATGGCATTTATCTTTCTCTGACTGACTTATCTCACTTAGCATTATACTCCCTAGCTCCATCCATGTTGCAAATGGCAAGACTTCATTCTTTTTACGGCTGAATCATATTCCATTGTATCTATACACCACATCTTCTTTATATCCGTTCATTTATTGATGGGCATTTGGGCTGCTTCGGTAGTTTGGCTATTATAAATAATGCTGTAATAAACATAGGGGTGCATGTATCCCTTTGAATAAGTGTTTTTCTATTTGGGGGGGTAAATACCCAATAGTTCAATTACTGGATTGTATGGTAGTTCGATTTTTAACTTTTCGAAGAACCTCTGTACTGTTTTCCACAGTAGCTGCACCAGTTTGCATTCCCACCAAAAACAGTGCAGGAGAGTTCCTTTTTCTCCCCATCCTTGCCAACGCTTGTTATTTCTTGTGTTTTTGATTTTAGTCATTCTGACATGTGTGAGGTGATATCTCATTGTAGTTTTGATTTGTATTTCACTGATGACGCGTGATGTTGAGCATCTTCTCATGTGTCTGTTGGCCGTCTTGATGACATAATATCTGTAAGGAAACATTGCCTCTAGAAATTAAAACTATATTTCTTTCCTGATCTTCTATTATTCCCTTAAGTACACATCTAAATCCAAGAAAATCTAGCAAAATATAAAATGTTAATAATAGATCTGAGAGAATGTGCGAACACACAGGAGAGGAAATTAATGAATGAAATTATGAATGAATAAGGTAGCACTGGCTAGAATGTGCATAATGCATCTTGCTGTGAGTCAAAGCTGAGAGTAACATTTTGCATGTAAGGTGAGATTCCCTGGCCACTGGAAAATTCGTAGGTTCTGTTTCAAAAGGCCACATGTGCTGTCTGACTCATAGCCCCTCAAATATTCATAAATTATTTTCTTTATGATGGTGTGAATATATTGTGTCATACATAGCATAGATTCTAAGCTTAGGACTGCTCCCTAATTTTTTTGTAAATTTCAAAACTTTTTGTCATTCAGTATTTTCAAGATTGCATGTTTCTCTTATTTCATGAACAATTACTTTGCCTGTTATTTGACATCCATTTCTTCACTGAACACACAATTTCAAATTTACAAATACATACACATTTGTGTGTATATATATATATATACACACACATATAATATATAAACTAATAAGTGGTTATAAGCACCTCATAACTATATATACGCTAAGATATATAAACTAATATATATATATAAACTATATATAAAACTATACATGTTTATACACAACTAACGTATATATAAACTCTATATAAACTAATATATATAAACTAATAAGTAGTTATAAGCACCTTGTCTGTATAGAATTGTGCTAAAAGCTATGGAATATGTCAAAAAAAGGTTAGCACTTGGTCACTGTTACGCTGTGTGCCATACATACTCTAAAAATAGAAAATGTAGAAAACAAAATTTTCTAAAACAAAATGCAAATTATAGGACTAGTAGGCGTGGTGTTATCTGCTTGTCTGGACCTAACACTCATCATCAAGAAATAACTTGCTTTTCATAACTGAAAACTTAGGTGTTATAATGTTACATCTAACTGTCATTGCTTCAATTCAGGGTGCTGTATTAGGAAATGGAAAGCATGTCAGAAAATTGCCCAAAGAAGATATATAGAAAATAACTCCATATTTCTCTGAACTTTCATCAATCCTTTTACATTCATCACAGCTATGCATATATTCAATTTTTATAGATGTGTCTGTCTTATACTACATTCAAAATCAGGACAGAAGGTCTATTTTTTTCCTTTAATTTTCCCTAACAGACAAGGGAGTTGCTATGTACCAAGGAGCATTTGTGTCAACAATAACCAAATTATATGTAAGATTTTTGCTGTGTGTATTTCAATGGACTCCTTCAGATACAGTACTTCTCATTTTTTTTTTTTTTTTGAAAATACTCAGACCAGAACTCTCCTTTTGACTTGTAGGAAGACATACCCTGAAAATCATTTAAGTAACTCCAGCCTCCTTTTATTTTTTTCCATGTTCTTATTCTAGATCCTTGTTGCTTTGCTGCCTTAAAAGTGTCTTATATGTAGGCAATAAGTATCCACATTCTCTCTGAACTTGTCTTTACTCACTGTAAACCCAGTACTCAAGTGAGACTGTGCTTTACCAGGCTTCCTCATTGCCAGACCTCCTGGACCTCCTTCTCTTCACCTCTCTTCTCACTCACTTCTCCCTTTAAGTCCAGCACATACCAGATCCACCTGCTCCCTCCACACAAACCCCTACCGCCTCTTCTCTCTCCTACACCTTCTAATGATGCTTCGGTTCCCTTTCAGGCAGGTTTGAAACTTCAAAGTCATTTTCAATTTGTCTCTCTCTATCATCTGTTTCATGCAATCAGTTGTCCTGCTTATCGCAAGGTCCAGGCCCACAATGTCCTTCTTTTCTGTCAGGATCTTCTCTTCCATTACAGCTTGGTTCAAGCCTTCCTGATTTTTTAATTGATGCTGTATCCTGTGCTCTTGCTTTTTCCATTAAACCATGATGCCTTTCAAGCCAAAATCACTTATTCTCTGAACATGCCCCTCATTCTTACCTCTAAGTGCCTTCATACACTGTTTTCCATGGGAAATAGAATGTTCTCGTCCATATATCCAGTTATTGAAATATTACCCATCCATGCATAAGACTTACGGTCATTTAACTGAAGCCATTTTTCCCCCCACAAATATGGTATAGATCAGTTCATACAAGCAGTTTTGCTTTTCTATAATGAATTTATTTCTGCTGTTCTGAAGCTATGATCCTTTAAGATACATGGTACTACAAACAATTTAAACTATTTTTATATTGACAACATACTCTCAAAACTTAACGCAACAACTTATAATTTCTCTCAGGGCGCTAAACATGGCATCTCATATCTGTATTTCCCAGAGCACTTTTTACAATTTCCACGAAATAGAAGTGCATTAAATATTTGATAAATGAATGAGTGAATGAATTTAAGACTTGTTACTATCAGTATTTTTGGACCCTAAATGCAAAGAATGAGGGAGACCTCATTGTTGCTTTGAGAATAAGTTCTTCATTCATTTTCTAAGGTGTGTTTTATTTCGGCTTTCTGAGAGAATAAAATGTAATGACTTTTTTAAGAAATAAAATAGCTATATCTATTGTTTTCTAGAGGAGATAAAATGGGTCAGTATGCTTTTTAGTTCCTAAGTGTATGGCACTAATGAGCCTCCTACACAAAACCCAAGCATGAAAAGACCAAGGTTACCTTCACAGTTGTATTAGTTACCTATTGCACCATGAAAAATTAACACATAGTTATCAGCTTAACACAACACACATTCATTATCTTGTGGGTTTTTGGATCAGGAGTCCAGACATGGTATAACTGGCCTCAGTGCTTCAGGATCTCACCAGGCTGCAGTCTAGACGTTGACTGGGTCTCAGTCTCATCAGAGACTCAACTGGGTAAGAACTTATTTCCAAGCTCACTCAGGTGATTTGCAATTCATTTCCTTGCAGCCTAGGGCTGAGGCTACCATCTGCTCCTAGACTACTAGCAGTTCCTTGCAGCACGAGCTTCTGTTTTATGGCAGCTTGCTTCTTCACAGTTGGCAAGGAAGAGAGACTGTACAGCTACTTTGCTAACAAGACAGTCTTACATAACATAGTCATGAAGTGACATCCCATTACTTCTGCCATCTTCTTCTGGTTATAAGCAAATCACAGGTCTCACCCACATTCAAAGGGAGAGGAATCTACAAGGTTAGGGGCACCAATAGTTGGCTATCTTTGGGGCCAACTTCAAGTCTTTCAGCATAACGATGGCTTTGGCATGTGGCTCCTGTCTGGTCATGCCTAAGTCCTGCTTCAAGTTCTGTTGTAAGTTTATTCTAAAAACCTCCCCTACCTCTGGCTTTTTTTTTTTTTAATTTTATGCATGGATTTACACTGAAAGTGTAATATAAAAATTGAAGGACCTGATAGGTTTGGAGGGGGCAGGAAGACAATCTGTATTTGCTGGTAGCTTAAGAACTGAAACTACTGCAAAGTTCATACTAAGATTCCTAAAAAGGATATGTCAATACAGACAGAACCCGTGAGGTCACCTGATACAACTACTCACTTTACTGACTTGCAAACAGAAATACTCAGAAGGTGAGTGGTTTGTCTAAGATTGAAGCTGAAAATGTGACCTACCTGGGGACCCTGAGATCTTAGATAGCAAAGTTAATGAGTACCTGCACTGAAATTAATTCAGTTAAATATAGTCTATGGAGATTGGCTTTGATCCAAAGAAACAGGTTTTGGAACATTTTTTATAAACAGTTTTAAAAATGGTGTAATAGAGTAAAAATTATACACATACTATTCTTATTGTGGTACACAAAGAAGAAAATTAAAAGAGTCTTTGACACCAATTTTAAATAATATTTTATGCATATGCTAGCTGTTAGCTTATTTATAGAGTAAAAAAAAAATAACTACCATGGTATTTCCTAAAAATTAACTATAATTCTATAGAGACATATATGGAATGAATGTCAAAATTATCAATCATAAATACATGAAATACCTTGATCTGAATCTTGATTATACTCTTGGTTCTTTTCCTGATCCTGGTTAGGCTCTACTCCGTAGAGAATCTATCTGTGAATCCCACAGTGTGAATCATCAGCTCATTTCCTTAATTACATATTAATTCAGCTTAGTATATACCACATTCTAGACATTATGCTGGCCCTAGGAACACAAATGTCAAGACTCAGTCCTTTTAAGTATTTCCTAGTCTAGTGGGGGAGAAGGAAGCATAAACAAAATTATTATACAGTATGCTCAGAGTGTGGTGATATGAACTAACCCTGGTACAAATCCAGAGGCAAATCTGTGTCTGAAGAATTAGAGACCTTCAGACAAGTGACATTTAGCATCGGGAAGGTGCACGGTGAACAAGTATCTTGTCCTCCCTCCTGGTTTCTTAGTTTTCTAGCAGTTTTACCTTAACTACATTTGGCCTCTTCACAGTTGCATATTTATCCTGATTCAGAATATTTAGGTGGCATTGAAGTTGTAATAGATTAGAGTTGGGGGACAGGGAAGAAAACACCATTTCATTCCCCTTTACAACTTGATATTGCCCCCAACTTAATGCTATTCATGACCTCATAGCAAATGGGTACATACACTGATGTGCCTAATAAATAGGTGATCTGTGGTGTTCAGGTTATAAGATTGAGAGGTGAGAGGACTATTTCTCAATATCTTGAATTCAGGTTTTTCTCATTAGTGAAGAATAAGATGAACATTTTTACATATAGTAGTCCACAGAATGAATTAATACACAAATTATATCTTTTAGCGCAAATGACTCCCTAAGAATGAGAAATTAAATTTGCAAAATATAGTCAAAAGAGATTTTTCATAAAATATATTATAAAATTTCTTGTATTTGTTGCTTTATAACTGATTTTCAATTATAAAATTGTAGATAGCTTTTAAATTAATTCATTTAATCACTTGTAACTGTGATTATCTGTAAAATGGGGCTAACAATTCTGATTTACCCTCTAGGTGGATTGTGAAACTCAAAGATCATGGCTGGGAAAATTCCTTACAAATTAAAAGCTCTACAGAAATGAAAACCATTCAAACTTTAGAAATAGGAGTTCAGAATTTTCATTTCTTAAGTTTTGAGAACAAGTTTTGAAGCATGGCAGAAAATGAGTTAATTTAAAAAAATTTCTCTGAATTTAAATCCCATAAAGTCAGTTATATATTGTTATAATTAACATTCTCTTGGAGAGGTGCTGGTGGAATTTTAAGGATGGAGGATAAATATGTTCTTATTAGAGTTCTTACTTGCAAATTTATGTTAATATGAGTCACAGTCCAAATGACACACAGTTTCCTAGAACAGCTCTGAAATAACACTTGTTTCTAAGGGTCTCTCTTTCCCCTCCTTACCTCCTCCCTCCCTGTCTTTCTTCTCTGGTTTGCTTCTTCCCTTTCTTTCTTACAATCTACTTTATTAAAAGATAACCCTCAGTAGGCTATCTCAAAATGAAAAGTCCAATTTCGGTTCTGAAAGGGTACTCTTACTTAACTGTAGATGTATTTTGATTTTCTTTTTATTTCCTAACTACTTCCCAAATTGGATATTAAAAAGAACTAATAAAAACAGATTCCATCTAATAAAAATTTGAGAAGCTTCAAGACATTCACTTATATTATAAATACTTAATCATCATTATGGCTATGTCAACATTTTACCCTCTAGCTAAAGAAAGTAAGGCAGGAGATATGTTCATCTTACATACAGCAATTAGTTCAAATTGCAACGAGATGTTTCAGTGAACTCATTTAATTGTGTGATGTGTGTGTAAAGCTCTATCAAAAGAAGTGTCAACACTATAGGTAGTAACTCTTTAGGAAAAAAAGGAACTAATCATTGAATGAATGCCTAATGTGTGCAGGCAGTAAGAAAAGCTGTCTCTGCCACCAACAATTAGCAAAGGTACAGACATCTCCCCAAAGTTTAGTATATAGATATATCCGGTGATTGCATAATATTTCTAAACAAAGAACAAGAGTTTCCATATATGCACATATCCCCATATATACATACACCCTCATAGAATGTTAATGTTAGAATTGCAAGTCACGTAGTCTCAGTCCGTCATGTTGTGTATGAGATCCAGAGAGGCCAAGGAGTTTCTGAATATTCTCACTAGAGAAAAAAACCTTGGATTAAAATCCATCTCCTTTCCCAAGTAGAATTCTTTTCACTGTATTTTCATATTCATTTAGTCACAGAGTCATCAAATAATCAGTGAGTACCTTGTTTAGTAGGACAGAGAGAAAAGGTGGTGAAATAAAGCTTGATATCTCTCCCTCCCTGTCTCTCTCCCTCCAACTTCTTTCCCTCTTTTTGTGTTACTTACTGTAACTGACATTATTCTGGGTATTGGGGATTCCTGAAGCTCACAGGTAGGTCGAGTTCAAGAAAGCCAGGTAGATAGATAGAAAGAATATTATTATTCTTACATTACTTATATTAGTGCTTATTTATATTAGTGCTTATTAGAGTTTAGTGAAAATCAATGAGGGAATAAATATAGTTGTTGAAGTAAACAAAAGCTTCTGTTTCCCATAGTATTTGGATATATTGAAACAGATTTAAGGTGAGAACACAACATAGTATTATCTGTTGGTGTCCAGTTATTTCAACTCTCCATGCCCACACCACTGTTTCATAAATTTTTCATATTAAAGTAAATGACACAGATACTCTGTCACTATGTCATCACTGATCCACAGAGTAATGTCGTCCTTGACACTGTGAAGGGTGTTAGCAACTATTGTCGTAGGAGAAACGAATACAAAAGCACTTTTCTTTAAAAATTCAACAATGACCATTAAGACTTATGCAAACATTTTCCCCCCATGTTTCCAGGGTAGGGTAGAGTGACTCTTTTCAAGATCAGCTGGACTTTCCACAAAACATGGAGTCTGAATGAGATTTTATCAATATTCCACAAATTTGTCCATGGATTTTTGAAAAGAGATATGTACAATGATTTTGCAACTTAAAACTTTTGGGGAGGAAGTTTTTCTATCCCAGATGTTACTGCACTTATGAAATTTAATAAAATTTCATGGATATGTGCAGTGAAAAATGCCTTCCGGGACATTTGTCAGATTTTCTGTATCGATTCATGAAATGGAAACCAGAAGCTGTTCTGAGCTGTCGTCATTACGTAGTAGACAGCAAACATGTGTTTTTGACAAGTGACTAGTTAGCAAATTAGGCATCTGGATGGAGTAGAATTTTGGAGTCTAAATTGCATAATTCACCCCTGAACATCTGCCAGAGGAAAAAGCGCAAAGATGACATAGAATCTGAGGAAAGATACCAGCTGACAAACAGGGAATGGTAATGTAGCATCTAACAAGTTTTTGAGTTCAGATCCCTAGTATGTTTTCCACAACTATGCTATTTCTGTAATTATCCAGAGGTGTTTAGATTTGCAGAGGAGGTGTTCTAAGGACATGGAATTCAGCTGATTATGAGAAGAAATCTGATTATTTTTACATTTTATTACTGGAAAAATTTTGCAAGTGCTAGAAACCCAATATGTGCTATGGACTCAATGGTACTGGATGGGTTAATATGAATTAAAAATAAATTCTTTGAAGTAATAAGCTCAGGTAATCACAAATTTTCTAGTACGTTTAAAAGCCTTAGCTTTGAAAAAGAAAAAAAAAAGCAATGTTAGGTTTGAAAACTTTTAACTATAAATTTATCAATACTCTCCTCCCTGTTTCTCTCTTTCATTCAGAACTATTGTTTCTTAGTGATCTCTGCAAACCTACTCCTTGCTGCTCTTCTATTTTTTAGTAGGATAAGTAAATATAAACATGTACCATGGATCAGATACGCTGAACACCTTTACAACACAATATGTAAGAGGATGTAATTAGTGATAATTGTTGGGCGAGGGCTAGGTTAAGAAGAGGTTTAGAAGTAATGTACAATAGTGGAAGAAACTAAGATTTGAATCCTACCCCAGCCTTCTTATAAAATATGTAAATTTAAGCAAGTTACAGTCTCTTAATCTGTCTTTTCATTGGTTAAAATGAGTATGATACCATTACTGGGGGGAGATAAATGAGATACTGCTTATGGAGCATTTCAATAAAGCAAAAGTTAGCACTCAACAATATTATGGTTTCTTTCCCACTCAATTTTTCTTGCTATATAACTATGTTGAATAGAATCTTTGGATAGTAGAGCTAGAAAGTGGCATATTGATCCCTTAGTTCAAAGATGACCATGAGCCCTTTGGAGTCTTGTGGATTGGAAGTATCTCAGGGGCCACCATAAGAAAGGGTGATGATACACCGAGGGGACAGGGCTCTGGAATCCCATTCCAACCTGTATCAGGTGGCGCTCTATTTGAGCGATTGTTTTATATATATATACACACACATAGGTATGCAAGAGCATTTAAAGAAAGAATCTCACTACGTAACATAAGTGTGAAATCCAGTAATTTTAGTCCACTTCACCCCAATTTTACTGATGAGAAGGACACAGGGATGTTATATTACTTATCCAAATTGAACAACTGTTTTGGCACATGACCTATTAAACACAGGAAAATAACATGAGCACTAAAATGTACAATTTTTATGAACATGGAATGGGCTTTGGCAGATTCTGTTTGGTAAAGAAAAAGAGAGATGTGACAATACGGAACAGAAAGAATGAGTTGAAGATTTAATGACAGGTAAGAAGGATAGAGAAAGTCGGTGCTTCAGAAAAAAGGATCAGACTCCATTTGCTGAAAGTCTCCGTGGAGGCAGATGTGGATTCCATTTTTGTGGTGAGGGTGGCGGGCATCCTGCTGCTGACTTAGGAGGAGGAATGGCGTAGCTGATGTTGGATGCTCGGGAGAGCCTGTTTTGGCTACGTGGCAGCCTTGGGTGTTGCTGAAGAATGATGGAATCAAGAAGTGAAGGTAACTGAATAGCTGAGGCTCCCCAGAGCCATCTCTGTGATTTAAAGTTTCTGAGAATGAAGTTTAGAGCACTGGGAGGAAAAAATGCCTAGAGGAAGGTAGAGGTTGGATCAGTAGACCACAGAATTGTGTCAATATGTCATTTTGAGGTAGCTGATTTATGTTTATTTTAGCCATTTTTATATATCACTGTTATTGCTTTCTGCTGAAATTCACTCACTGTGGCCTTTTTATGGCCGCCCTGTGCTGCACTAATCTGCATGAGAACTGGGAAGAGCTAAGGAATCGGTCTTCAAAGACCCAGGGCATACCTAGTTGACACTTCACACACAAAAACACCATCTTTAAAGCACTAACTTGAAGATGACCTTTTGAGTAGGAAAAAATAAAAAGCTCTCTCAGGGGAAAAAAATCGTGTCTAGGAATTGATTGTGTGTGTTTAAGATTTCTAGTAAATCAAAACCCTATAATATCAGTTCTTCATCATAGAGTCTCTATCTCGAAGGCATTCTTGGGGGCACTTTAGGTTCTTAATGGCGTTATCCTAATGATTATCCTAATAGGAATTATTTTTACCAGGATAATAATGACCATTTTCACTTGGTGACTGACTTGGCCCTGTCACATGCAGGTAGGGCAGGAAGATAAGTTTACAGCCATTTACAGACTAGAAACTCAAGCCTCAGAAGTTACTTGTCAAGGGGCGCCTGGGTGGCACAGCGGTTAAGCGTCTGCCTTCGGCTGAGGGCGTGATCCCAGCGTTATGGGATCAAGCCCCACATCGGGCTCCTCCTCTATGAGCCTGCTTCTTCCTCTCCCACTCCCCCTGCTTGTGTTCCCTCTCTCGCTGGCTGTCTCTATCTCTGTCGAATAAATAAATAAAATCTTAAAAAAAAAAAAAAGTTACTTGTCAAGGTCCCCAGTCCTCTTATGTGCAAGGTCAGGTTTGAGAATCTTGTCTCCTTAGTACGAGCCCACTTTCATTCCCTTTATTAGGATGTCCTCGTGCAGCACACACCGTAGCACATACACGGCATCTGCTGGATGTCTTGCCACTCGGATCACTGTGTTTATTTGTAGTCTCTTCAAATAGATCGTGAGCTATTGGGAAGAGCAACAAAGTCCTTTTCTTTCTTTTGGTCTCCCAAACCTAGTAGACAGTAAATACTTTTTATTTGCTCATAATTTTTCAAAGGCACACATGATAATATATACCATAATAATAGCTACCTTGGTGCCACACTGCGTACAAAAAAAGCAAAGGCGATATGTTTGTTCTCCAAGTGCTCAGTCACGTGGGAGAAGACAATAAGTATGGCTGCTTACTGTCACTCAAGTCTCAGTTTAAATTCTTTCTCAATAAAGAAGTCTCTGGTCTTCTAAGGATGCTCTGCTCTTCCATATGTTAATATATTTTGCCGATTCCCAAGAATGACCTTTTCTAACTGCTTTATTGAAAACAGTCTCGAGACCCCCACCATCTTGCTTTATTTTCATTATAACACTTATTCCTACTTACATATTTATTTATTCAAGTTTATTTATTATATGTCTCCTCTTGCTGGAATAAAAGCTTCACAAGAGTAGGGACAGTTTTGTCTTGCTCACTACTATATGTCCTGATCTTAGACAAACAGTTGCTTAATAAATATTTAGTGCTGGAAGGAGTGATTTTAGCTAGCCTTGTGGCTTTAAATACCACCTAAATAGCGATGACTCCCAAAATCTAAGTAAAATTTATTTATTTTTATTTTTTAAGTAGGCTCCATGTCCCATATGGAACCCAACGAGGGGCTTGAACTCAAAACCCTGAGATCGAGACCTGAGTTGAAATCAAGAATCAGAAGCTTAACTGACTAAGCCACCCAGGTGCCCCCTAAGTAAAAATTTAAATCTCCACCCCCTGCCTCTGCACTGAGCCCCACATGAATATATCCAATTGCCTACTTCTTATTTTCTCTTGAATATCTAACAGGCATCAGATACTTAACCCTTGCAAAATAAAACTGTATTTTCCCTTTCTCCTTCTTTGCCCAACCTGTTTATTCTACAACTTTCCCGACTTAAAACATATTTTCATTATCTAGCTACTTGTTTGAGTCAAAACTCATAGATCTAATCCAATGCCTATCCTATCAGATCTGCCTAGAAAAAAAAAAAATATGAGGCTTACTTACTTCTCTACTATTTCTGCCACCACCACTTCACCCCAGGACACTGTTATCTCCCACATTAATTACTTAATGCAAAAGTCTTGTGTATTATTTTTCTTATTGCTCTAACAAATAATCATACATTTAGTGACTTCCAGTAGCACAAATTGATAATCTTGTAATTCTGGAGGTCAGAAGTCTAAAATGGGTCTCACTGGGCTAAAATCAAGGTGTTGGCAGGGTTTTGTTCCTTCAGAGGCTCTAGGGAAAGTCTGTTTCCTTGCATTTCCCAGCTTCTAGAAGCCATCTGCATTCCTTGGCTGGTGGTCCCATTCTGCATCTTTAAAGTCCAGCAGTATAGCATCTTCCAATCTCTTCTCCTCTGTTTCCATTATCATATTGCCTTTTGTGATGCTGCCTCCTTCTCTCCCTCTTGAAAGGACCCTTGTGATTACATAGGGCCAACCTAGAAAATCCAGGACGATATTCCCATCTCAAAGTCCCCTTTGCCATGTCAGGTAACATACTAACAGGTCCTGCAGATTAGGATGTGGACATCTTTCTGGAGAAGAGGAATTACTCTGCTGTTTATCACAGTTATCAATGATAGTTAATGAGTAAAAACTAATTTTCTAATAACTGGGTGTTTAAAACATTATGGTTTAGTCAGTCGATGGGATGCTATACAACCATGATGATGAGGTTTTAAAAGAAGGTTACATAGCAGTATGTGTTGTTTGGTGCTATTTTTGTAAAACATTTTTCTCTGTATGTTTTTAAGGAAAAATTAGGGAAGGAGATGTGGCAAATAAGCTAGGAGACTATGTTTTGGTTTTTATTCATCTGAATTTTCTGAACTGTCTTCAGTATATATTTATGAAAAAGAAAGGTAAAACATAAGACAAAATAGCCATTATGCTGACATCGGGAGAAAAAGATGAGGCTCTTCAGATTCTAATCCTCTAGTTCAATCCGTACTGGATCATTAGATTTATTTAGCTACTGTAGAACTTTATTAATAGTTTCTGTTACATGCTTAATAAAGTAAAAACTTAGCCTGATATTCAAGGTCCACTATGAACTGATCCCAACTTGTCTTTCTAGCTTTTTGCCCATTCATTTCCTGTTTTCCATCATGCCATATATTTGTCCACTTGAAAGTTTTTTTTCCTAACTCTACTTACTGAATGCTACCTATTCTTGATTAGCCAGATTAAGTGCTACTTTCTGACTCTTTGCTAAAATGACCTTTCTCATCTGAACTCATAATATTCTGCAGTGTGATTATGACATTTACTATATACTATATTTTATTGCGGTTATTGCGGTTATTTTTGTACACAGTTTATGTCCCCAACTAGTTTTCTTTTTTTAAAAGATTTTATTTATTTATTTGACAGAGATAGAGACAGCCAGTGAGAGAGGGAACACAAGCAGGGGGAGTGGGAGAGGAAGAAGCAGGCTCATAGCGGAGGAGCCTGATGTGGGGCCCGATCCCATAACGCCGGGATCACGCCCTGAGCCGAAGGCAGACGCTTAACCGCTGTGCCACCCAGGCGCCCCCCAACTAGTTTTTATTTATTTTTTTTATTTTTATTTTTTTTTTAAATTTTATTTATTTATTCGACAGAGATAGAGACAGCCAGCGAGAGAGGGAACACAAGCAGGGGGAGTGGGAGAGGAAGAAGCAGGCTCATAGCAGAGGAGCCTGACATGGGGCTCGATCCCATAAAGCCGAGATCACACCCTGAGCCGAAGGCAGACGCTTAACCGCTGTGCCACCCAGGCGCCCCCCAACTAGTTTTTAATATGCTTCATGTCATGGTTCATGTCCTTTACATGTTCTTATTTCCCACAGTCTTTGAATACCGTCATGCCCTGTACATAAAAACTTCCTAATTGAATGAACAATGAGCTTACAAATTTGCTTTATTCTTTTGGTTTGGGTTTCTTAATATTCTCCTTGTTCACTGGCCACATGATTATTTTCCACTTGACGAGTGTTTTAAATCCCCTCTCTTATCAGCTAATACCAACATAATCTTTGGCAAGTCGCTTAACCTCTCTATGCTTTATGTTTTTCAGTGGTAGGGTTTTTCAGAATTAAATGTGGTAATGTATGTAGAGCCGCATATTGTAAGCAATCAATACATGTTAGACAGATTATAATAATACTTTCCATTATGTGCTATTTATAGTAATTGTGTGTAAATCTGTTGACATTACCATTTAGAAATCTCCTTTTGAGAGAAATGTTTATTTTTACTTATATAGCGTTAATATAGTTTTCCTTTCCTGTGTAGTCATTTGAATACACGGACTAGTTAGGGTTACTCTAGCTGCTATAAAAAGTTAACTCCCAAATCTCAATAGGCTGATACAATAAAAGTTTATCCACCCCCTTTCCTTCCAGTGGCAGGAATAGTGGTAGATTGGTCTTAATTTTCACCCAGTCTTTCAGAAATTCAGGCTGAGTAAACTCTGTCTTCTGCAGTACCTGGTTTACAAGGTCAGCTTAGATACTTCCAGCTGGCTGATGGTGGAGGAGAGAAAGATCATTGAGGATTGTACAGGAGATTGTAATGCCCTAGGACTGGCAGTAGCAAACCTCATTTCTGCCCTGATTCCACTAACTACAACTTAGTCACCTACCCCGCCGAGACACAAGGGAAGTTGGGAAATGTACTGTCTAGTCAGAGAAAACTTTCAACTTTCCAGCAACAACACTGGAATGAGGAAGGGAATACAAGGGAGATAATTGGCTATTTCTGTGATATTATTTAAACTTTACTAATATTACGTGTTATTAGAACAGTCACCTTAAAATAATAGGAATCATATTATGTGAAACAATAATTCTAATCTGTTTTTGATTGTAAGCACTAGCTTCCTAATCATAATTTTATCCGAGGCTACATTTAATCTTAAAAATACTTAAAAATTTTAAAAACACAGGAGTCATGTTCTAAAGTTATATGTCTTAAAAAAGAGAAATTCAAAATAATGGCGATGTCTCCTTTAAAACACTTTTTTTCCCCATTAGAGAAAAAGCAGAACTCATTTTAGGAAGTTAGGTTTAAGGGGCGCCTGGGTGGCACAGCGGTTAAGCGTCTGCCTTCGGCTCAGGGCGTGATCCCGGCATTGTGGGATCGAGCCCCACATCAGGCTCCTCCGCTGGGAGCCTGCTTCTTCCTCTCCCACTCCCCCTGCTTGTGTTCCCTCTCCCGCTGGCTGTCTCTATCTCTGTCAAATAAATAAATGAAATCTTTAAGAAAAAAAAAAAAAAGGAAGTTAGGTTTAAGTTTGATACACTGAAAATCAGAGGCAGAATTCTTAAAATGTTAGGCAGGGCTCTTTTAAGGAAAAATATTAAATGTTCATTTACCAATATTTGCAAAAACTTGAGAGACTAGGAATAGGTAATCTATATGTATTTTTTATAGAAGGGAAATCTTTGATCAGATGGGAAAGATGATCGAGGAAATGTGGCTCCCAGGAGTACCCTGACATTCCCTATGACTCCCTTGCAGATGTGGGCGGGGGTTGGCCCATTATGTGTACAGAGAACACGGTGGGAATGGGAAATTGTATGGAAATTACCACCTGGAGATGTTGGAACTTATCAAACTTAAGTCACCTGTGCTTAGAAGTATTGCAATTTGCCTTTCCGTGGCAGGGTGGCTGGCAAGGCTGGGAAGAGCTTGGTGCTTTGTGCTGATGACACTAGGTGAAGTAGGTCCACACACTTATCCTCAACAGGCTTCCCTCACTCAACCACAGGTAAAAGTTAGGTTTCTCTCAGTGTAAAAAACTAAGATATAAAAATACAAAGAAAATCCAGTAATACTATCAGTTGAAATCTTGTAGGAGTAATGCTTTTTTTTTTAATTAAAAAATGTTCTTGTCACAATTCTTGCTAGTTTCATAGGTTAGATAATCATGTGTGCATGTCAGTGCATGTGCTGCTTTTTTTAAAAAAAATAAAAGGCATAGTTTTATTACGACAAATGCTCTGAGACCCAATCAACTATACCTGAAGTGCATCTGAAAGAACAATCTTCACATGAATATAGCCCTTTAAGAAAAGGAAAAATGTCAAGAATAGTAACTGATGTTTATTGATGCTTACAATGTGTAAGACAGTTTGATAAGTACTTTTTAAAATCCCAGCTGATCTTATAAGTACTATTCTAATGCCATTTTAAAGATAAGGAGGTTACTATCATTATCAGTATTTTAAATACGAGAAAATTGAAGCTCACAGTGGTTAACTTGCCCAATATTAGCTACCATGTATGTATCAGGCTCCAATATGATAAACAGGAAGCCTGACTTTGGAGTTGCTCACTGAACCCTGTGCTCTCTGCCTTTCTATAGGTGTGGTCTTGTGCACGCATGCTTGCAAACTCCAGTGTCTGTGATTCATCAATTTCCTGTAACCACCGTTTCTAGATGTCTTTACCAGACTTTCCATCTTGATATCATAGTTCATTCATTTATGCCTTCATCGGGTATACATTTACTGATTGCATATTGTGCTACAGGCATACTGTAGGGATGTGAGGCTGTCGTGAAAAACACTGATTCATTGATTCCAATCTTTCCTTCCTAGAACCAATCCAGCATTACTCCTTCCAGATCAACAGTCTTTCAATGTTGCTTTCATTCTGGGAATTTAAGCTTTTCTGCTTAAACTTAATAGGTTTTTTAAGTATTGATCCACTCTTAATTATGGGCTAAGCGACATGTCCTTTTCTCTCTTCTGTACCTCCATGCCTTCTCACATTGCTTTAATCTTCAGCTTATCTAAATCCTAATCATCTTTTAAGGTTTTTGCATGGGGTTGCCATTCCCTATGAAATAGGCAGTGCACACATATATAATTATGTAGGATTTTCTAATCAGTATATATTTATACAAAAAAGTATAAAATAGAACAATAAAAACCATACATGTTCCCTCCAAAAGCACAACATAATGGGGGAAACCAGCTGTCTTCTTCACCCTCTCTATGCCTCACACCCAAGTAACCAATGTTAATAGTTTGTCGTTCCCTTCTTTCTTCTCCATGTGTTTTGATTGTAGGGGAGTATATCTTAAGGATGCGTGTTCTAGTGCTGTGTATTTCTGAGTAACATAATGGCAAATAATTTAATATATTATTTTGTTAACTCCACCAAGACGAAACCATCAGCAATTTAGGGTAAAATCCCATCCCAGATTTCGGGTCTATAAGTAGATTATTGCCCTATTAAAAACATATTAATGAGTTCTGCTTATTAGCATTTCTGTACTTTTAAGAGGTAACATTAAATTAGTTGCTATTTCCACGTTCCAGTGAATATGGTTTCTTACTTCTGCAGCTATATATTCATTCTGGAAATTAAAGAAGTTTTGCCTAGGGCATCCCGATGGATATATCCTGCACAAAAGAATTATGTAACATGGTCATGAAGTTGCCATAATAATCTCTATCACAATATAGCATATTAAACAGTGTTTAACATTTGAGCAATAAACTTTAAAAAAGCATTGGCAAAAATAAAAATGCACTGTAGAGCATTTTAAAAAAGCAATTATATATATTCTAAATCTTGCAATATGCAATCTTAATATTCATCGAAGTTTGAGCTTTTGAATCAAAATTAGATGTTTCCACACACAATCATGAATGAGGGAGGGGATAGAATCCCTTCTAGCACTGGTACAGTGCTATAGGTCTTCGTTGCTCTAAGGTAGTAATCCTTAGAAATGCCAGCTGCTGGTGTGCTTTAACAAATGACTATTTATTTAGTGGCTAAATATTGTGGCCAAATGTTATATATTATAAAGAATGTAGGGGCGCCTGGGTGGCTCAGTCATTAAGCGTCTGCCTTCAGCTCAGGGCGTGATCCCGGCGTTATGGGATCGAGCCCCACATCGGGTTCCTCCACTGGAAGCCTGCTTCTTCCTCTCCCACTCCCCCTGCTGTGTTCCCTCTCTCGCTGGCTGTCTCTATCTCTGTGAAATAAATAAAATCTTTAAAAAAAAAAAAGTTGCCTTTATCCATTTTATTTCTTTAGACACTATTTTAAAATAATTACTAAATCATCTTTAAAATAAACTTTTGGTCATAGTATGTGTTATCACCTATAAATTCAGGATATATACCCTTTTATGGATAGATAAAAATAGAATTATTTTGTGCAAGGAGTAATGTTAGCATTCATGCTATAATGGTAATTTTGCTTTTAGGCTTAATTGGTCGTATGTGAAAGTGCATAGTCAAGTTTGTCCTACTATACTCTCTGGTTTACAAGGTCAAGTAAGAATTGTAGAAATAGGATTGGTATAGGTAACTTTCTAAATACCATTGGAATTTCGAAATTTTCTTAATTTGGGCCTTGGTTCTTCCAAATATGAACTGTATGATCTTAGGTAAGTTACTTAATTTCTATGTGTCTCAATTTCCTCATTTGAAAAGTAAGAATAATGGGGCACCTGCGTGGCTCAGTTGGTTAAGTTCTGACTCTCGATTTTGGCTCAGGTCATGATCTCAAGGTCATGGGATGGAGCCCTGCATTGGGCTCTGTGCTCAGTGTGGAGTCCACTTGAGATTCTGTTTCTCCCTCTCCCTTTGCCCCTCCTCCCGCTCACGCACACTTTCTAAATAAATAAACAAACAAATAAATAAATAAATACAACCTTTTTTTTAAAAAGTAGGAATAATAATAGATATAGATGTGAAAGGTTACTGTAGGTTTAAATGAGATAATAGGTATAAAACATTTAGAAGAATGGGACCTAGGAAGTGCTTCAAAGATATTAGAGTTTATTAATTTTTAAAGTACTGCCAGGAATAATAATTCTAAGGAGCACTTATTGTAGAAGCTTTTCTCATAGTAACTTAACTTGGCTAAACAATCTTGGCCCAAATATATTCTATAAATGGCACTCAGATCATTGTAATATAAAATGCAGTCCCTGACTTTATTCTCTGCTCCAAACTTGACCTAATCCATTTCCTGGATGGCATTAGCACGTTTATAAGTAGGAACTATTTGCAGATGGCATGGTAATATATATAGAAAACTCTAAAAACACCACCAAAAACTTAAGAAATAATAAATGATTTCAGTAAAGTTGCAGGATATAAAACTAATATACAAAAATCTGTTATTTCTGTGCACTAATAATGAAGTAGCAGAAAGAGAAATTAAGAAAATGATCCTATTTACAATTACATTAAAACAATAAAATACCTAGGAATAAATTTAACAGAGGAGGTGAGAGACCTATAGTATGAAACTATAAGACATTGATGAAAGAATTTGAAGAAAACACAAATGAAAAGATTAAATATACTCATAGGTTAAAAGAACTGATATTGTTAAAATATTCATACTTCCCAAAGCAATCTAGAAATTCAGAGTAATCATTATCAAAATACGGATAAAGAAAGGGGGGGTAATCAGAAGGGGGAATGAAGCATGAGAGACTATGGACTCAGAAACAAACTGAGGACTTCAGAGGGGAAGGGGGTGGGGGAATGGGATAGACCGGTGATGGGTAGTAAGGAGGGCACGTATTGCATGGTGCACTGGGTGTTATGCACAACTAATGAATCATCGAACTTTACATCAAAAAACCAGGAATGTACTGTATGGTGACTAACATAATATAATAAAAAAATATTATTATTAAAAAAAACCAATATTTTTCACAGAACTAGAATAAATAATCTTAAAATTTGTTTGGAACTACAAAAGACCCTGAATAGCCAGAGAAGTCTTTTTTTTTTTTAAGATTTTATTTATTTATTTATTTATTTATTTATTTATTTATTTGACATGGGATGGGGGCAAGAGCAAGCACAAGCAGGGGGAGTGGCAGGCAGAGGGAGAAGCAGCCTCCCCACTGAGCAAGGAGCTCCATGTGGGCTCTGAGATCACAACCAGAGCCAAAGGTAGCCACTTAACCGTCTGAGCCACCCAGGTGCCCCCTAAAGGAGTCCTGAGGAAGAACAAAGCTGGAGGTATCACAATCCAGATTTCAAGTGATAGTACAAAGCTACAGTAATCAAAGCAGTGTAGTATTGGCACAAAAATAAACCCATAGATAGTGAAACAAAATAGCCCAGAAATCCATGCTTATGATGGTTATTAGTCTAAAACAAAGGAGGCAAAAATATACCATGGGGAAGACATTCTCTTCAATAAATAGTGTTCAGAAAACTGGAAAGCTGCATGTGAAAGAATGAAACCAGACCACTTTCTTTCACTATACACAAAAATAAAGTCCAATTTGATTAAAAACCTAAATGTGAACCCCCAAACATAGGACATCAGCCTTAGCAACATTTTTCTGGGTATGTCTCATCAGGCAAGGGAAACAAAAACACAAACTAATGGGACTACATCAAACTAAAAAGCTTTTCTAGTAAAGGAAACCATCAATAAAATGAAAAAGCAACTTAACGAATGGGTGAAGAGATTTGCAAGTAATGTATCCAACAAGGGGTTAATATCCAAAATATATGAAGAACTCCTACAAGTCAATGCCAAAAAAATGAATAATTTGATTAGAAGATGGGCAAAAGACTTGACTAGACATTTTTCCAAAGAAGACATATAGATGGCCAACAAATACATGAAAATAAGCTCGTCAATACTTACCTTCAGGGAAATGCAAACCAAAACCACAATAAAATATCACCTCACACCAGTCAGAATGGCTAGTATCAAGATGACAAGAAATAACAAGTGTTGGCAAGGATATGGAGAAAAGAGAACCCTCGTCCAGTGTTGGTGGGAATGTAAATTGGTGAAGACTTTGGAAAATATATGGAGGTTCCTCAAAAAATTAAAAATAAAAAAATCATACTATCCAGTAATCCCACAACTGGGTATTCACCCAAAGATGCAAAAACCCTAATTAAAAAAGTAAGTGCACCCCTATGTTTACTGCAGCATTATTTACAATAGTGAAGATATGGAAGCAACCTAAATATGGATACTTACAGGCAATGGATCCATCAACAGACACACGCACAGAGGAACATAACTCAGCCATAAAAAACTAATGAAACCTTGCTATTCATGACAACATGGGTGAAACTAGAAGATATTAGGCTAAGTGAAATAAGTCAGAAAGAGAAGACAGATACCATATGATTTCACTTATATGTGGAATCTAGAAAAACAAAACAAATGAACAAAAAAAACCCAGAAACAGACTCATAAATACAAAGAACAAATTGATGGTTGTTGGGAGTGGGGAGTAGGGGGATGTGTAAAAAAGGTAAAGGGGATTTAGTGGTACAAACTTCCAGTTACAAAATAATGAAAAAGGGGATGAAAGGCATTACATAGGGAATATAGTTAATTATATTGTAATAACTTTGTATCGTGAAAGATGATAAATACACTTGTCCTGGTAAGCATTGCAGAATGTATAGAATTGTCAAATCACTATATTGTACACCTGAAACTAATATAACATTGTATGTCAACTCTACTTCAATAATTTAAAAAAGTAGTTGAAGTACTGTTCTTGTCTTTCTCTCTTAAAGAAGACCAAGGAGAGTGTGCCTACTGAGCTAATTCAGGTCTCTCTGAATTCGAGATGGTGAGAAGGGGGCAGCATAAACCATATGGCTTTGTTTATAGCAAATTCTTGACAGATATGCTTGTAAATGTTTGGAATTCGTGACGAATGTTTTGGAAGATGGACAGAATATCTTATATGTTAGCAACATTAACAGTGAATGGAACATTTGTGTCAGTTGCTTGTTAAATTATTGAAAGCTCATGAAAGAGAAATAGGAGCTACATGTTTTTAAATTTAAATGTAAAGTCTTGACTTGGGTGGAAAACTGTGGACCGGTACTCCAGGTCTCAGAAGTCTTCACATTGTCATTTGAAGATGTTGAGTATTTTGAGTAGGAAACTTGGAACAAATGCACTGAATTCAGTACTATCTTTCTTCCTCAAGTTTACTAAGTGAATAATAATGTGTTTAATAATAATACTTTTCTTGTAGGCTTATTATAAGTATTGAAAGAGTTCATATATGTAGGATGCATAATATTACACTTGGCATTTAGGGAGTGATAAATAAATCTTAGCTATAGTTTTTCTCATTATTCTGGAGTACGTGCTCTTTGTTATATCCGTGGTTTCTAATAGCAAGTCTCTTGAGAACTCATTTAGCTAGCCAAAAAGGAAGAAGTTATGCTTCATATTTTAAAAATTAATAAAAATATTAACTTAAATAAGTTAATGAATGATAGTTATGCATTAGAAAATTGAGTAAAATCTTAGAAAAAAAATGATTGTTAATGTTCTATTCAAGTATTTATGCCAGTATAGAGGTGACTGATGTAACGTGAGTAAGGGGATTTAGACTAATTTTGTTATCCATAATATGTATAATAACTGACACAGTTTCTTGCTTTTAATCATAGAAAATTCTTATTTGGTGTATGTAGATGGAACAGACCATCATTGCTTAAAGCTGGGCACAAAGTTGGTTGCAGAATCTGAATGAAATCAGACATTGTCTTGTGTTACTGGACAATTAATTTTATTACTTTTCCACTACTGATTTCTCTTTTATACTTTCAATTCTATTGCATGATAGACTTATAACTTCAAGGTAGCTGCTCCCTGGCCAGACTCTGAACTAACAGAAATTTGGGCCTTAGAGATGAAATAGTAAGCATGCTCGCTAGTGAGTCTTGCCAGCCATTTAATATTTTTATTCTTATCAATTTGTTTGTCTTATTTATCATCTGTAATCCCTGGGTAGATATAGATAAAAGTATTGGTTAGATCTATATTCCATAGTTAGAAAAATATGAGTTATTTTATTCATGCTATCCATTTTTTTAATTAACTTTTTTATTACTATCACTGGACTTGTGAAAAAGAAAAGTTTCAAAAAAATTTTTGAGTGTAACTGACACACAATGTTACATTAGTTTGCGGTGTACAACATAGTGCTTTGGTAAGTTTATACATTATCTTGTGCTCAGAAGTGTAGCTACCATCAGTCACCGTACAATGCTATTATAATACCATTGACCGTATTCCCCATGTTGTACCTTTTCTTCCCATGACTTACTCATTCTGTAACTGGAAGCCTGTATCTCCCCTTTTCCTTCAACTATTTTGCCTGTCCCCGTGTTCCCCTCCCCTTGGCAACCATCAGTTTGTTCTTTGCCTTTACATATCTGATTTGGCTTTTGGTCTTGTTGTTGTTTATTCATTTGGTTTTGTTTTTAGATTTCATATGCTATCCATCCTTAAAAAATAGAATATATATATTTAAAATTTCAAAAACTGCTGTTAAGGGATTCAAGTTTCAAGGTTCAAGTTGTAATTGCTTGCAGTATAGAACCACACACACACACACACACACACACACACACACACACGCCTCTGTCACTGAAAATATCCAGCCCAGTGGACTCCTGTGAGGCATTCTTCATAACTGACTCACTACAGTGACCCTTGCTACCTTACAGTAAGAGGGTGATAAATGGCAACTCATTAAGTTTTATCTTTTTGCTGCACATGGAGTCTAGTTCTGATCCTGTACCTTGGAAGTGTTCTCTTGGGGGTCAGCAGAGGACTCTTTTCCATAAGGGTCCTCCTTAGCCTTTCTGAAGCATTTGACACACTGTCCCCACAACCTGCTTCTTGAATCTGTCTTCCATTTCTTTCTCTACCTGGCATTATCCTGTTTCCTCTAACCATTGCTTCTCTTTTGCTCCTCCTTCTCCTCCCTTTCTGAAATTCTGCTTTCTGAATCCTTATCATTGGCCATGCCTTCTGTATTCTTAAAATGTCATAGATTGCACCTTTGTAGCAAATGTCTTCCCACCTCATTTCTCAGGGCAATCAAGTTCCTGAATATTTGCTCCATGCTTCCAAGTGCTTGATGAATTTCTCCCCCAGTCTTGACTGTTACCACTAATTCAATATGTTTAGATAAAGCCCTCTCATGTTTTCCTGATTTCAGTTATTGAATCAAACGTTCTCACCTGCAGCTTCCTCCTAATAAATATAAATTGCATAAATCTGTCAAATTTATCTTCCAAAAGCAAGGTTTCGATTATGCAGAATCTTTCTTCAGCAGATTTTAAATTTGAATACAGAGTACCTGGCCAAGAATATTACCAACTTCTTAGGGTTGTAGTGAAGATGGACAAAGACATCAGAGGTATAGATGACCAACATTATATCTGGCACACAGAATAGCCGATGTATTATTCATGATGATGGTTAATTATATCTGATCACTAATTTTATTAATTCCAGTACACCTTGCTTCTTTTTTTAAAATATTTTATTTATTTGAGAGACAGCACAAGCAGGGGGAGGGACAAAGGAAGGGGCAGAGGGAGAAGTAGACTCACTCCCCACTGAGCAGGGAGCCCAATGTGGGGCTCGATCCTCACACCTTGGGGTCATGACCAGAGCTGAAGGCAGATGCCCAACTGACTGAGCCACCCAGGTGCCCCAAGTACTTTTGCTTCCTAAGTGCCACTGAAATTAATTCTATGTCTTCTCAGTTATCATTTATATAAAAATATCCATTACTTGTTTACCATTCCAAATGATAGTCTTTATTTGTGATCAGTGTAATTTCCTTGGTTTTATGCAACCCTAATCTGGAAGGAATAGAAAGATTCTTTTCCAGAGGAAAAGAGAACTGTTCTAGAACCCCTAAACCTCTGCATTTGTTCAGAGCCCAACACTCGGGTGAATCACTCTAGCTTCTGGATTTTTAATTTTCACCATTAAAATGGAGACAGAAATATATTTTTTGATTGTTTGCCTCATAGAGGTCTGATAAGCCTCAGAAAGGGGTCCTACCCCAACAGAGCTTTGGTTCTGGGCCTTCGGAGGGCTCTATCCTTTGCCTCAGTTCAAGGGCCTCTCATCACACATACCAAAACATGAGGACCAATGTCTTTCATGACAAAGATGACAGAATCTAAATGCTTGATAACCCCTATTATGTGAATTCTTCCCCAAAGTAAAATAATAATAATAATAATAATAATAATAATAATAATACACTGCTAAACATTGAACTAGAAACAAAATATTAATTTGTTACAAGGAGAAAAAGGGAACAAACACATGCTGTTAGAATCACAAATGGACTCTATAATACTGTTCTCTGTCCACAAAATATCATTATCTGTCACATGAGTTTAAAAGTGAAAAGTGCATCTTACCCATTTGGTAATAAAGCATATGTGCAAATTTGGTGTCAGTTGTACAGAGACCCAGTGGAGTTGAAATGAAGGGAGCTGTGTTTTCTGTCTGCTTCTGTTTCTTAGCTGAAAGCTGTCCTAGGATATGCTGCTGCTTATTGCGTTCAAACTCTTGGCACTTGCCCTGTAAGGAAAAATGGAGGATAAACACTGTTAGTGCTGGGCATTTCTCCTGAAAGAGCATATAGTCAGTTATCTTAGATCGCGTTCTCTAGAACATTTTACATATCTCATGTATCCTGGTATATCTCTATATCACTGATCTTTAATATCTTTTTATGAGACATTTAACTACACAATATGTAAGTATGATAGAACTTTGCATTTTGATGGTGGTTCTATGATATGTTCATTCCTTGTCCAGTTTCACCTTTCCCTCACTGCACATATATTCCAATCATCCTATTTCATAGAATCATTATGCCTTAAAAATGGGCCACAGGGGGGTGCCCAGTGGCTCAGTCAGTTAAGCATCTGCCTTCGGCTCAGGTCATCATGTCCGGGTCCCACGTTGGGCTCCCTGCTCAGCGGGGAACCTACTTTTCTCTCTCCCTCTGCCTGCCGCTCCCCCTGCTTTGTGCACTCTCTCTCACTCTGTCAAATAAAGAAATAAAATCTTGAGAAAAAAAAAGGGCTATAGTTACCTAAGTAGTCAAATTCAAAGAGACAGAAAGTAGAATGGTGTTCCCTGGGGATGGGGGAGAAAGGAGTGGGGAGTTAGTATTTAATGGGTACAGAGTTTTAGTTTGGGACGATGAAGAAGTTCGGAGATGGACGGTGGTGCTGGCTGCACACTCAATGCCACTGAACTATACACATTAAGAGTAAATTTTACATGTAGTTTACCACAATAAGAAAAAAAATGAAACCCACTGTTGAGAGCGGTATTTTTTGAACTGCAAGCCATGATTGATTAGTTGATCCCGACAGCAGCTTAGTAGGTCATGATCAGCATTTGAACAAACAGAAGGAAGAGTAGAATGGAAACAAGAAACAACCTACAAACACATTGCTCATAGTAAGAGTAAATATTGCGCCAACTTCCATTTCATTATAATTTACCCCATCGGCACTGGTATGATGATAATAGGTGATGTACGGCTGATGGTTTGGTGTCTTTAGTTAATGTCCTACTCTGATAGATTGATGCCTATAACACACTTACTATTACGTGGTTGGAAAATCACCTCTCTGTGTGTTGTGTACTGGATCATGATATAAAATATATTTCTTATTGTGGTTGAGAGTCCAAAAGTTGAAAGACAAAAATTCCGGACTGGAGAAAGTCTCACTGGCAGCAAACTCTTGTATCGACAGGTATAGGGAATTGGTGTCAGCCTGTGCCTGCACCCTTAATTACAGCACTGGCAATAAAGCTTTATCTGTCCCTGTGGCCACGGAGGGGTCCTGGTTTTGTGAAGACGAGATCACCTTATTCAGAGAAACATGCTTTCGCCAGTGCTGAAGAACTGATTGAATAAAATGAGTCCTTGTAAAGCCAGGAGGCTGAAGTTGGATGGCTGAAAACTGGCCAGGTCCTAGAGTTTCTATGTGGAGTACTCCATCTGTGGCTTTATGGTTTTTTTTGGAGGGGGGGGTGTTTAAAAACAGACTTTGGTGCCCAGCTGAATCTAGGCCAATTTGCCATTGTAATTTGTATAGACCTTTTCCTGACTCAGCAGCTATAAATCCATCCCACTTGCATCGCAGCTCATGGGCAGTGGCCTGGGACTATTTGGGGCTTAATTTCACTCGGTGATTAGTGTGTAAACTCCTTAGAGGATTGCTTACATCTGAGTTTTCCTTGATTTTTTTCCAAAGAAGAAAAGTCTTCCTTGACAGATGGCTGTTACTGGTGGCTGGCAGGCAAGCTGATGGATGAGAAATTGTTCCGTTGGCATTGTGCGGTGGAGAGCGCTTGGCAGTGTGGATCTGGCAAACCATTTGTTAGCCTTGCTTTTAAATGCTGCTGGTGCGTGATTCTGTGTGAATTCTGCTCAACATTCTGTATCCAACTGGACTAAACAGGTTAATTGCTCGGTGGAATCAGCTCTTCTGATGGAACTGGCCTAAGGTCTGTATAGTAAACACTTACTAAGAATTAATGTTTTGAATTCATAACTGCTCTCCCTGGAATTAGACGTCTGATTGAGAGAGTTCTGTAACAGCTAATTGAAAAAGGTATGAGAAAGCATGTCCTCTTTAGCCGTATTTCTTGCTAATTGTTAGATATGTTTCTGCATTTTTATTTATGTCAAACTGTGAAGTCAGTGAATTTCAGATTCACAAAGACTCCCTGCCACTTCCCAAAATTTAGGAACAAGAAGGTGTTTGACAGAATTGTTCACTGAACCTAAGACAGGATCAATGAAGCCACCATTTTCTCATCTATTCATCAAGAACACAAAGAGGTGGACTTAAAACTACTCAACACTCATGACTTTTCAAGTCAAAACACACTTGTAATAATAATAACTTTCAAATCTCATTTCTTGATTTTCTTTTTTTTTCCATTTAAGAAATTCCTTTCTCAGATTATCAGAATAATGTTATAACTATTTCTTTGTTTTCTTTTAAAAAATCTCTCCTTCCTGCCCCTCCCCATCTTGCTCCAGCTCCTGGTTTGAAGGAACCGGTGACCTTGTTTCCTGTCATTATAAATTAGTTGGGATTTTTCTATAACTTTCTATAAATGGAATTATATATACTCTTTAAATCTGGCTTCTTTTTTCCCAGCATAATTATTTGAGAAGTATCCATATTGTTGTTCGTATCTATAGTTCATTTCTTTTTTTTTTTTAAAGATTTTATTTATTTATTCGACAGAGATAGAGACAGCCAGCGAGAGAGGGAACACAACAGGGGGAGTGGGAGAGGAAGAAGCAGGCTCATAGCGGAGGAGCCTGATGTGGGGCTCGATCCTGGGACACTGGGATCACGCCCTGAGCCGAAGGCAGACACTTAACCGCTGTGCCACCCAGGCGCCCCTATAGTTCATTTCTTTTTCATTACTTAGTAGTAGTATACCGCATGGTTACACCAGGATTTATTTATTCACCTGTTGATGGCAATTTGTGATTAATGTGTGTGTGGATCTGCTATAGACATTTTATTTACAAGTCTTTACATAGGCACATGCTTTATTTCTTTCAGGAAAATATTCAGAGCAGTATGGGTCATACTGTATGTTTAGCATTCTAAGAAATTGTCAAACTACTTTTCAAAGTGGTTGTTCTATTTTAACGTTCCTCCCGGGGGGGGGGGGGTGTGAGAAATCAGTGTCTTCCATGTTGTTCACATTATCACCAGTTCTTGGTCGAAAGCAATCGTTTTAGTGGTTCTAATAGTGGGTGATGATATTTCATTGTGGTTTAGTTTGCATTTCCACAATGACTGCTGATGTTGCACACCCTTTCATATGCATATCCACCACTCATCATATTTTTTTGTTATTGAAGTGTCCATGTTGCATACGAATGGCCAAATTTTCCAACACAATTTGTTAAGACTGTCTTTTCCCACTGAATTGCCTTTGCATTTTTGTCAAAAATCAATTGATCATATATATGGGGATCTGTTTCTGGACTCTTTGTTTCACTCACCTATTTGTCTTAACGGTCAGTACTATACAGTCTTAATTAATGTAGCTTTGTAAGAAATGTTGAGATCAGGAAATACTAGTTCTCCAACTTTGCTTTTCTTTTTCAAAGTCGTTTTGAATATGCTAAGTCCTTTTCATTTCTGTAGTAATTTTAGAATCTGCTTGTAAATTTCTACAAAATCTCCTGCTAGGATTTTAGTATTAATTAGAATTGCAATGAATCTAAAGATCGCTGCGGGGAAAACTGACATCTTAACGATATTAAGTGTTTTGACACTTGAACAAGATATATCTCTCCATTGATTTAGATCTTCTTGCAGAAATGTCTGATAATTTGCCGGGTATAGGTCTTGCAAATTTTTTTCTCAGTTGTATCCCTAAAGTATTTCATAGTTTTTGATGCTATTTTAAATGCTGTATAAAACATTTTCAGTTTCCAATTGTTTATTGCTCATATATAGAAATACAGTTTATTTTTGTATATTAATGTTGAATTCTGTAACCTGGCTAAACTTACTCAGCTCTAGAATCTTCTTTGTAGATTCCATAGGGTTTTTTACATAGCTGATCATGTTGTCAGCAAACAGTTTTACTTATTTCTTTCATCCCGGATGTCTTTATTTCTTTATCTTGTCTGACTAAACTATCCAGAACTCTAGTAAAATGTTCAGTAGAAGTGGTGAAAATGGGACATCTTCGTCTTGCTACTGATTTTAGGGAGAAAATATTTAGCCTCTCACAGTTAAGTATGGTAGTTGTAGGTTTTCTATAAATATCCTTTATCAAGGGTAGGAAGTTGTCTTCTATTACTAAACTGCTGTAAGATTTTGTCATGAATATGTTAAATGCTTGTACGATATTTATTGAAATCATTTTTTAGTTTATTAATATGGCAGAGTACATTGATTTTTCAAATGCTAAACCCTGAATTCCCAAAATAAACCCCACTTGGGCATTCTGTATTATCATTTTTATATATTGTTAGATTTGTTTTATTAAAATTTTATTTAGAATTCTTGTATCTATGTTCATGAAGAACAGTTTTTTATAGTTTTCTTTTTTATAATGTGTTTGCTGGCCTTGTTACCAGGATAATGAGGGCAGGGCCTCCTAGAATGAGTTGAGAAGTAGTCTCCCCTCTTCAGTTTTCTAAAAGAGTTTTGGTAGAATTGGTATTCTTTTGTAGAATTAATAAATGAAACCATCTAGGCCTAGAGTTCTCATTGTGGGAAAGTTATTCACTAAAAATTCAATTTCTTTGATAGATATGGGCTATTTGGGTTATCTAATTTTTCTTGAGTGAGGTTTGGCAGTTTATATTTTTTAAGGGATTTTTCCATTTCATGTACATTGTTAAAATTATTGGCACAAAGTTATTATTTTTAGTTTTTCCCTTTTTAATGTCTATAAAAACAATAGTGATATCACTTTTCTCACTTTGTTTTGGGTAATTTTCCCCCTCATATTTGTTTCTGATAATCCAGGGTAGAAGTTTATAAATCTTACTGAACTGCTTAAAGAATTAGCTCTTGCTTTTGTTGATATTTTCTATTGTTTTTATATTTTCTGGCTAATTTTAATTCTAATCCTTATTATTTCCTCTCTACTGCTTGCTTTGGTCTTAATTTCCCTTTCTTTTTATAATTCCTTAAGCTGGAAGCTGAGGCCATTGATTTGAGATCCTTATTCTTTCATAATATTGGTGCTTAGTGTTGTAAGTTTCCCAGCAGTCCATAAATTTTGATAGATTATATTTTCATTTTAATTTAAAATTCAGTGAAAAACAAGTTTTATGGGGCGCCTGGGTGGCACAGCGGTTAAGTGTCTGCCTTCAGCTCAGGGCGTGATCCCGGCGTTATGGGATCGAGCCCCATGTCAGGCTCCTCCACTGTGATCCTGCTTCTTCCTCTCCCACTCCCCCTGCTTGTGTTCCCTCTCTCGCTGGCTGTCTCTATCTCTTAAAAAAAAACAAAACAAGTTTTATTTTCTTTTTTGATATTTTCTTTGACCCATGAATTATTTAGAAATGTATTTTTTTCCCAAATATTTGGGCAATTTCTAGATAGCTCTCTATTGTTGACTTCTAATTTAATTCAGTTGTGGCCAGAAAATATGCTTTGTGTGACTTGATTTTTTTAATTGAAATTTTTTCTTACTGAGATATCATTGTCATATAACATAATATTAGTTGCAGATATACAACATAATGATCTGATATTTATATGTTGTGCAGTGATCACTACAAAGAGTCCAGTTCACTTTCACCTCTATACAATTTTTTTTTTGTGATGAGAACGTTAAGATTTATTTTCTTAGCAACTTTCAGATATGCAGTACAGTATTACTAACTATAGTCAAACAGTCTGATTAAAAAGTGAGCAGAGGATCTGAACAGACATTTTTCCAAAGAAGACATACAGAAGGGCAACAGGTACCTAAAAAGATGTCCAACATCACTCATCATCAGGGGAATGCACATCAAGACAATGAGATACCACCTCACACATGTTAGAGTGGCTATTACCAAAAAGCTAAAACATGACAAATATTGAGAGGACGTAGAGAAAAGAGGGGAACCCTTGTGTACTGTTGGTGGGAATGTAAATTGGTACAGCCATTCTGGAAAACAGTATGGAGGGTCCTCAAAAAATTAAAAAAATAGAACTATCATATCCAGCAGTTCCACTTCTGGGTATTTATATGAAGAAAATGAAAATGCTAACTCAAAAATATATATGCACCCCATGTTTATTGCAGCATTATTTACAATAGCCAAGATATGAAAATAGCCTAAGTTTTCATGGATGGGTGAATAGATAAAACACAGTATATATATAGAAAAATGCAATTATTTTTTAGCCATAAAAAAGGCATGAAATCTTGACATTTGTGATAATGTGGATGGATCTTCAGGGTATTCCTCTTCTTCCTTTTTTTTTGAGGATTTTATTTATTTATTTGACAGAAAGAGAGAGAGAGAGAGAGAGAGAGAGAGAGAGACAGCAAGCACAAGCAGGGGGAAGGTTTATCCCAGAGTTTTATGTTTATAACAAATCGAAAGGGAGATACAGAGATTTCCATATACTTACTGTCCCCACACTTGCATAGCCTCTCCCCTTATCAGCACTCCCCCCTGAATGGTATCTTTTCCACCAAGGTTAAACCTACATTGACACATCATAATCACCCAAAGTCCACAGTTTACTGTAGGGTTCACTCTTAGTTTTGTACATTTTCTGAGTCTGGACAAATATATAATGACATATGTTCGTTATATTTTTAGTTAAAAACAATTTTTATTTTCCCTTTTATTATCTTCTATGATGGATAAATTATTTAAAAGTGTGTTACTTTGTTTCCAAATATTTGGGCAATTTCTAGATAGTTCTGTTGTTGACTTCTAATTCAATTCCACGTGGCCAGATAATATACTTTGTATGACTTGACTGTTAGAGCCTATTGCTGAGCTGACTTCTATAGCCCCGTCCATATTCTTTTTAAGTCCCTGTTAATATTCTTTGCACTGAAGTCAACCTTGTTTGAAATTAATACTCACACCAGCCTTTTTTTGCATAGTGTTTGTACAGTATATCTTTTTCTATCCTTTTAGTTTGACCTATTTGTTTCTTAATATTTAGTTGATTTCTTAGAGGCAGAAAATATTTGTGTCTTTAATCTCATCATCTCTGCCTTTCAACTAGAGCATTTAGACTATTTTATTTAATGTTGTTATTTATATGGTTAAGTTTAAATCACTGATCTTGCTCTGTTTTCTTTGTTCTATCTGTTCTTCATTCCTTTTTTTCTGACTTCTTGGATTAATTTTTATGACTCCCTCATATCTTATTTGGCTTATTAACTGTAACTTTTTTGTTGCTGCTGTTATTTTAGCAGATGATTTAGAGTCTACAGTACACATCTTTAACGCTCTACCTTCCAGTAATATTACGATGCTTCATGAACAGGTTAAAATCTTATGATAATGTACTTCTATTTCTCCTTCTTGCTCTCTGTGCTATTGTTATTATATATTTTACCTCTTCATTTGTTATATGTTCCTCAAACCTCGTCGTTTTTATTTTTGTACAAGAAGTCTCCTATCTTTTGACGAGAATTTAATTATCAGAAAAACTTACATGTTTTCCACATAAGACCACATCTGGGATTCTTGTTCCTTTGTATAGACCCATATTTCCGTTGGTATAATTTTCCTTATGTCTAAAGGACTTCCTTTAAGATATCTTGTGGTAAAGCTCTGCTGGTGATGAATTATTTCAACAGTTTTATGTCTAAAGATGTCTTTATTTTGCCTTCAGTTGTAAAAGCTATTTTTGCTGGGTATAGAATAATGGGTCACAGCCTTTATCTTTCAGCCTTGAAAAGACGTTGTGCTCCTACTTCCCACTTGCATTGTTTCCTCTGTGTAATCTGCCATCATCCTCATCTTTGTTCCTTTGTACTTAATGAGTCTTTTTTCTCTGGCAATTTTTAAGATTTTCCTTTCATAAGAAGAATATATTTTATAATATTCCTTAGTACAGTTTTTTTTTTTCATGTTTTTGTGTTTGGAATTTGATGAACTTTTTTGGATCTGTGAGTTTATATATATTTTTATCAACTTTGGGGGGATTTTTGTCCATTAGCTCTTATAAATATTATAAATGTTTTTTCTATCCCCCAATCTCTCTCCTTTCTTTCAGAAACTCCAATTACACATACTTTACACCCACAAGTCACTTACCTTCTATTGGTTTATTTTTTTAGTCCTTTTTTTCTGTTTTATTTTGGGTATCTTCAGTTATATGTCTTCGTGATTACTGATATTTTTTTTTCTACAATGTGGAAATCACCACTAATCCTATCTAGTGTATTGTTTCATCTCAGACTTTGTAGTTTTCCTATCTCAGTGTTCAATTTAGATTGCTTTTATATTTTCTTTTTCTCTATTTAACATGTTCAGCTTTTCCCCCTAACCTCTTGAACATATGGAATGAAGGTAATAATAGCTGACTTACTATTTATCTGCTTATTCTAATATCTGTGTCAATTCTGGATCAGTGTCAGTTTTAATTTTTTTATTATAGATCATATTTTCCTATTTCTTTGAATGTCTGGTAATTTTTGACTGGATGAAAGTCTTGTGAATTTTACCTCTTTTCAGAGCTGGATTTTTTAATTATCATAAATATTATTCTGGGACCCATTAAATTGCTTGGAAATAGTTTTGTTCTTTCTCGGTCTTGCTTTTAAGATTAGGAAAGCAGGACCGGAAAGGTATTTAATCTAGAGCTAATTAGCCCATACTACTGAGGAAACACCTTGTACTCTATTCAGTGCTTCAAGAATTACAATGTTTTCTAGTCTGGCTATTGAAATCAGACACTATTCCCAGTCCTGTGTGATCTCTGGCTACTGTTTCTTTTAATCTTTTTGGGTGTTTCTTTCCCTTGCCTCAGAGAGCTTCCTCAGAAGCATGTGGTGACCAGGACTCTGCTGAATACTCAAGTTCTCTCTCTGTACAGCTTGTGCTTCCTGCTAAACTGTTCTGTGAATTCTAGCTGCTTTTTTCTCACAAGCCCATCTCCTCAACTCAGGGCATCGGCCAGGCCCCATCTGGGTTTCTCCTCCCTCATTTTTTTTGGGGGGGGGTGGTTTGTTTTTAAGTTTAATACTTCATTCTGTATGCGATTCTCATAGAGCTCAAACTGTTCTTAGAATGGAAATTAGTTTCCTTTGAAGAAAGAATGAAACTTTAGATCTTCGGTCACGTAGTGAAGTTTTAAGTAACTTCAAACACGCCACAATTAGCACGGAGCTTACAACAAATATCTGGCCATTTAGCAAATGAATCCTTTTCAATTGTGTAAAACTAGGATTTGGCACCTGAAGACATGAGTTTCAGTTCTGGCTCTATGACTTATAAACTTTGAACAAGTTACTAAACCTCTCTGAACCTCAGTTTCTAAAAGTGTAAAGTGTGACAGGTTTTCCTTGCCTATGCTTTTATGTGGTTATGAAGTTTATATGAGATAAGAGAAATCAGAAAAGAAATGTATTTTGCTATTCTGGACTCTTTGTAAAGTTAATACTTGGGTATTTTAGGGTATCAGTTGAGGAAAAAGATCTCATGCAGATCACAGTATGAAAAAAGTACTCAATTATTACAAATAAATTACACATGAGTGACTGTTGCAGAGGCTTATAGATGAAAGTTACCCTTATGCGTGCTTTTTCTCTCCGTTCTGGAACAGCAAGTCTTGTTAATATGACCTATATCTCTTGTAACTTGAAAAAGTACCTTTAAGACTTCAATCCTCTTATAAACAATCTATTTTGGTAAAGCACTCATTTCCTCTTTTGCACTCAATTTTTAATTTTCTCACATGTCCAATTTCTCCTCTTTTTAATGATAAATATATCCTATTTCCAATATATCTTACATAGGATTTTGAGAGAAACCACATATGTATATTTAAGACATTCATTTTCCACCTATATCTGAGTCAATAAACAATATAAAGCAAATTTGCTCATATATAAAAGTGCAAAGATATTATACTCCAAATTCTTACAGAACGTTCAAGGCATGATTGGTATTTCATGGACTACAACATGGCATGAGAGGTGCACCTTTTATATTTACAGTTATTTTTTTAATGCCAACAAGTAGGAATAATCTGGGCCTTGGTATCATAGAAAAACTACACTACGGTAAAATGTTCATTTCCTTTGATTCTTTCCTTAAGAGTCAGAAAATTAAATTTAAAAAGGAAAGATAAAAGCAAATAATTAAAAATGACAGAATTTAAGACCAAATATGTAAAGTTTCCCTTCTATGTAACATAAATTTGAAATACAATTTTTTGAAAAATGGGAAGACATATTACAAGACACACTGAACCCCCATTTGGTTTAATTAGAGTTAGTGACACACTCACACCTAACTTTGTTGTCTTTTGATGACAAAAAATTCTTGAACTCCAAACTTTCATCTCTAGCATATTCTCTCTCCCTGTACTAGACTGTGAGAAATTCTTTCCATAAATTCTCTTCCCAAACTGTGGTTTGGAACCACTTCCATGAAGATAACATTGTTGCAGTGAAACTCAGCAGTTAAAACCTGAAGCTCGAGAGGGTTCTTCTCCCTTCTGATCTGAGACACTATGAGGGCCCGAGATGAGTCATGCCTCACCCCTTTCTGAGGGGGGTTTCTTTTATAGCTCTTAATATACTTGCCAATTCTTTGATATGCTGGTCACTCTTTGAGCAAGAGAAGTAACTTCTGAGATCTTCCCCAGTCACTTAAGCTTCCTGACTTAAAGTGGGAGGTAGTTTCTGCTAAGCACTGAATGCTTGTGTCCTCCAGCCCTTCCTCCTGCAAATTCATATATTGAAGCTCCTAGTTCCCAGTGTGAGGGTATTAGGAGATGGGGCCTTTGGGAGGTATTAGGTAATGAGCGCAGGGCCCTGATGAATGGGATCAGTGCTGATGTTATAAGAGACAGGAGAGAGAGGACCTCTCTCAGCCATGTGAGGATACAGTGAGAAGTCAGCTGTCTACACACAGGGAAGCAAGCTCTCACCAGATGCCAGACCTGCCTCTAGACGTGTCAGAAGTATTTGTTGCTTAGGCCAGCCAGTGTATTATCTTCTTGCTATAGCAGACCAAAGTAAGACATCCTTCTGGGTCTCCTCCTCAATACCCTTTTCCCTCTTCGCTTTCATATCTTTCTATATTGGGTGATTTTATTTCCAAACTATCTAAAAGAATTAGATTATGACCTTTCCTTCTCCTATTTTCCCTCTCTTTTCCAGAGAAGATCTCAGTCTTACAGGAGAAAGCATAACCATCCAAACAAACCTGGTTTCATAAAGGAGCCATGCTGATTTTATGCCCCTGGCTTCCATTTAGTTTTCCACTTACACATGATCTGAAGTTGATGGTCTTAGGTTATTTTAGTAAAAATACCAGTATATTAATCTCCTCTCACTAAATGAACTGTTAATACAGGCCTTGAAATGGAACGTTAAGCTATATAAATATGTAAAGGACATGCTTCTTTCCCTCCTTAATGGCCCAGAATTTTCTTTAGAGCATATAAACATAAGGTGTTGAATCCTGCAGTTTTTAATAGGTCTTGTTAATTCTGTCTTGGGACTAAAGTTCCAGTGAGTTAGATTTAAAAGAATTTAAAATACTAGCCACTTGTTGCTTTACTAGTTTAAAGAGTAGATGCTCTTGACCACTTCCCTCTTCTGAAGTCATTTTCTGTTAGTGAAATATGTAACATCGTGTCTGGGATGGGAAGCGAAGAACAACATTGTTGACTTCCCGTCTGGCATATGCTTAGTGTTCATTAATTTTAATTCGGTAAATGTTTATTGAACACCTACTCTGTGTCACATTCAGGAAATCTCAGAGAAAGCAAGTTCTAACAATACAGTTTGCTATCTGCCTGAGCACATGGGTGGGACAAAAGAGTTGTCGCAAGGTCTTAATTTTATTACCAGAAATAAACTTGATTCTGTCACGTATAATTAGACATGTGAAATCAAAGCCTATTCACATGAACTTGTCTTAATCAAAATAGGGAGGCGTTATTCAACAATTCTCTGTAAAGTGAATACTAATTCCTGTATTCCTTACAATATCTCTTTTTGGCTTTGTTTTCACATTTCTGATTGATCTTTTGTGGGCTCCAAGCCCTTGGACTGCCTTGCCTGGGGCTGTCTGTCAGGTAGTTAAGGATCTGTAAGCAGTATTTTATGTAAGTAGTTTTCAAACAACTTATTGACCCTTTGATGTAAAAGTATGTTGAAAACTAAATATGTAAACTACTTTAACATAAATTCTCCCAAACTAAATCTTTTCCTCAAGCTTTAAGATTAAATTCTTAAACTTCCTAGAAAAAAAATTATATGTCAGCTGTGCTCTTCATTATGAGAAAATGAAAGAACTCTTTGGAATGTTCCTAGGGGAAGCAGGTTTCAAGCCTTTGCTAAATATCTTAAATAAATAGGAAATAAATATATTTACTTCATCGAAGCTCATAAATACTGCATCACGTACAATGGCAACTTTAGTGAAAACCTCTTCTAAAGAGTTTCTGAATTACAGAGGAGCTTGAAACCTGATTAAAAAAAGGATAGAGAAATCTTGGCAAGCTTATTTTTGTAGGCCTAGAATTTAAGCTTAAACCTTTGGGCTCAAATATTTACATGGAAATGTAGACATTTTTAGCAGTCATTTATACCACTAGGTGTAACACACCTCTTGGTCTCAAATTCCCTATTTCCTAAGGGATATCCCAGTTCAAGAGGGATGAGAAAAAATCCAAACACACGGAAAAATTTTATGATCTTTATCGGTTGGTGAATGGCATGAAATTTCAAATTTCCATTTTTACTTATTTTATTAGCAACTATACCTATGCGCAAGTAAAAATTGCTAGTCTTCTTCACTTTTAATTGTAATTATTGTTAGCTCAATTATTTTGTTGGTTGTAGGTTATTTAGTAAAATCTATTTGTTTTTTTGTTATGAATATATAGTTGTGTTACAATATTTTTCCTAAAAGTTTTATTAATGACTTTAAAATACATATTTGTGGTTTATTTCTAAAATTCTTATCACTGAGGGTTTTGTTGTTTTTTCGAAATAGCAATATATGGAATGGAGGGGGATTGGTAATTTTTGCCTTGCCTGAGGCTAGGGTGTATGCGCGCGTGCGCGCGCGCACACACACACAAATTTGACGCATGCCCTAGAAAGAAAAGCGGAAAAACAATGTCAGATTTCAAGTACGGTGATATTCTAAAATGTAAGCTACTTTACAAGAAGTCAGAAGTGTTTAATAAAACAAACCCTGAACATCTTCATTAATCAAGCCACGTGTGGCTGCCTGTGTTTGCAGCTGCATGACAAAAATACCTCAGCCCCCAACTTCTTTTTATCCTAACCCAGTTGGAGGTAGATGAGGCAGACTCTAGGCAAAGCTGTAAATCCTGTGAAATTTCTTTGCCCTCATTTTTCTGCCTTTCTTCTCCTCTGCACTGCCCCCCTCCCCAACTCCCCTTGTCTTTCTATTCTTCTCAGGCTTCCTGCTCCTCAATCCCAAACAGGAAAGACTCTCATAATGACCCATTTATACCTGTTGATTGGCTGATTACAACTGAAGTGCCTTCACACTGAAGCATTACCTCAACCAGACTTCTATCTCTGACTGTAGGAGAGGTCGATTCCTTGTTAGAAAAGTTTTGTTTTCTTTTACGAACTGGTGAAGAGATTGTTTTTGGAGAGTAAAGTAGGGGGAGGCTCTTTGGAAGTTGGGAAATCACTGTTGTCCTAGTCAAGAAAATTTAATTTAGAGTTTATGATGTTTTCAGCTGTCCAAGCAGAGACGCTCTGCAGTAAGAACCGGAGAAGAAAAATTGCCCTGGACACTTGGTAAAAATGCAAGGAAGACTTTGTTCAAGACTGTGGCAAAAGGGTGGAAAGACTGAACTCTATTGAAATGAAAGGCAGGAGGATTTTTAAACATTGGGGTGAATTAGTGGAAAAGTATTAGAGGACGTTGTGGGGAGACTGGTCAAGGTGATTATCTGTGGTCACCTGTGTTTCCTAATTGGTGAATGTCAAAGTTAGTCTCCTACCCTCTCACAGGAGACTGGGAGACAGAGGTTCAATCTTCCTTGATGATTACATTTCAAAGGATGGCTCCAGGGTCTTTGAGGAAGATATTCTTGGGTTGTTAAAGGGGCAAGAGTCTGGGAGAAGATTTACTTCTCAAAAGGTCAGAGAAACAATCTACAATTGTGTGTTTTCTAAAGTAAGTGCTGTAAGAAAAGGGAGGTCAGAGGCATATAGTCTGGGCAAAGCCCGTCTCAAGTTTAGTCAAGCTGAGGAGAACCTTAAGGCTGTCTGGGTCAGCCACTTTCCA